>NW_026622997.1:29786521-30113939 GCF_023065955.2 Ursus arctos | reverse complement strand
TTTTGCTGTGTTAAGCTTTTCTGTTTAAACTAATTTTTATTTATTTTATTTATTTTTTTAAAGATTTTATTTATTTATTTGACAGAGATAGTGACAGCCAGCGAGAGAGGGAACACAAGCAGGGGGAGTGGGAGAGGAAGAAGCAGGCTCATAGCAGAGGAGCCTGATGTGGGGCTCGATCCCATAACGCCAGGATCACGCCCTGAGCCGAAGGCAGACGCTTAACCGCTGTGCCACCCAGGCGCCCCTAAACTAATTTTTAAAGTCATTTCTCCATAATTTGGTAAGCCCTGTAGCCACCTAGTTGCAACTTCTGTTAGTGAAAACAGCTGAACAAGGCACATTACTTTGGAAAATTAAAAACAAAACAACAATAACAAAACTCTTGGCTTTAACTAAGTCCAGGTTTTCTCACTTTTCTGTCTCTATTTGTATAATGTTTCGATCTATTTTAATCCTGGAGCCTGTCTCAGGAACTCTACTGAGATCTGCATTTAATCAGCCTTCCAAATCTGTGCTGTCTGCCCAATTCCTTTCCTAGCTTTCCCAAAAAGCACCTACTACCCTGTCTTTGGAGTCTGGCCAAAAATCAGCACTCACTCTGGATGACTAAGAACCTTGGCAAAACACCTGACTGAAAAAGCAACCCCATGCTGTGTGTAGTATCTACCAAATCAGAAATAAGAGACTTGAGCATGAAAGCTAGAAAATAGTTTCCCAAACTGGAGGGCTTGCCCACAAACAGCTTTTTCTTTCTTTTTTTTTTTAAGATTTTATTTATTTATTTGAGAGAGAGAGAGACAGCCAGAGAGAGAGGGAACACAAGCAGGGGGAGTGGGAGAGGAAGAAGCAGGCTCTCAGCAGAGGAGTCCGAAATGGGGCTCGATCCCAGGACCCCAGGATCATGCCCTGAGCCAAAGAAGGACGCTTAACAACTGAGCCACCCAGGCGCCCCACAAACAGCTTTTTCCTTCTCAAATTTTAAATGTACAAGTCAAGAGGCAGCCATTTACAACAACCAAAAACTATGTATGGGAAGAAATACAGCTTCATGTATCAATGAATAAGAGGATGGCCCTATCATCTCCTAAAGGCCTAGAGTATGAAGAAACCCAGAGATTCTTTAATGAGTCTAACAGATGTTGTCTTTTAGAAGTACCATAGCTGCAATAGAGTCTACTATGTACCACACTAGAAACCTTGTATTAGCTCTATTTTTCATTCTAAACAGTAAAATAAGAACTTGCATTTTACAAATTTTAACGTGCTCAGAGAGGTGAATAGTACATAAAACTAAAGAGAGGTGAAGCCACTTGCCCAACGACATATAGCTAGCATAGGGAGCCAGCAAGCAAAGTTGTTCTCTCTAACCCACCATTCTGTTAATAATGAAAGCCTTAGTCTTATTAATGAAAGTCTATGGACTCCTAAAAAGTTCTAATGGTATCTCTGTATTAGATCCTAATACTTATGCCCTTGTGCACACACATATACAGCAATTACTGGCAAAAATGTAGAGACTGACTCAAAGTCAAGACTTATTATGGCTCTTAACAGTAATATGAACTAAAAATCCCACCCTCCCAGCTGGTTCTTTGGAAAGATCGATATAATTGATAAATGTCTAGCCAGGCTAACCAAGAAAAAAAAGAGAAGACATAATTACTAACATCAAAAATGAAAGAGGAGTCATTACTACTGATCCCATGGACTTTAATAGGATAATAAAAGATTATGAACAACTCTATACCCACAAACTTGATAACGGACATGACATAGACGAATTCTTGGGGCACCTGCGAGGTTCAGTCAGTTAAGTGTCTGACTCTTGATTTCAGCTCAGGTCATGCTCAGGATCCTGGAATCCAGCCCCGTGTAGGGCTCTGCACTCATCAAGGAGTCTGCTTGAGATCTTCTCCCTCTCCTGCTGCCCCTCCCCCCTGCTTGCAAACTCGCACTCTCTCTCTCTCTCTCCAATAAATAAATAAATAAATCTTTAAAAAAAAAGAAATAGACCAATTCTTATCAAAATTCACACAAGAAGAAATAGATCCCCTGAATGGGTTTATATCTATTAAAGAAACTGACACAAAACTTAATAACTTTATAAAACACAAGGCACCACGCCCAGATGGTTTCACTGATGAATTCTACCAAACATTTAAAGAAGAAATGATACTAATTCTCTGCGATCTCTTCCAGAAAAGAGAAGCAAAGGGAACACCTCCTAACTCATTCTGGGAGGCCAGTACTACCTTAATACCAAAACCAGAAAAAGATATTACAGGAAAGGAAAATTATACACCACAATCTCTCATGGCACAAACGCAAAAATATTTGAAAAAAGACTAGCAAATCAAATATAAAAATACATGAAAATAATTATACACCATGACTGAGTGGGATTTATTCCAGGTATACAAGACTGGTTCAACATTTGAAAATCAACTAATGTAGTCTATCATGTCAACAGGCTAAAGAAGAAAAATCATATGATCATATCAAGATAGGCAGAAAAAGCACTGGACAGAAATCCAACACCCACTCATGATAAAAATTCTCAGAAAACTAGGAATGAAGAGGAGCTTCCTAAATTTGATAAAGAATAAATATACCTATAGTTAACATCATACTTAATGATGAGAAACTAGATGCTTTCCCCCTAAGATCAAGAACAAGACAAAGATGTCTCCCCCTCACCACACCTACTCAATGTCATACTGGAAATCCTAGTTAATGCAGTAAGAAAAGGAAATAAAGGGGCGCCTGGGTGGCTCAGTTGGTTAAGCATTCGACTCTTGATCTTAGCTCAGGTCTTGATCGCAGGGTCTTGAGTTCAAGCTCTGTGTTGGGCTCCATGCTGTGTGTGGAGCCTACTTAAAAAAAAAAAAAAAGGAAATAAAAGTATTCAGATTGGGGGGCACCAGGCTGGCTCAGTCAGAGGAATGTGCAACTCTTGACCTCAGGGTCATGAGTTTGAGCCCCATGTTGGGGATAGAGATTACTTAAAAATTTTTTTTCAAATATTCAGACTGGGAAGGAAGAAATAAAATAGATAACGTACAAAGTCCTGAAGAATCAACAAAAAATCCTCCTAAAACTCAAGTCAATTGCTTTCCCAGATACCAGTAATGAACAATTGAAGTTTGACATTAAAAATGTAACACCATTTACATTAATTAGCACCTCAAAATGAAATACTTTAGTACGAATCTAACAAAATATGAACAAGATCTATATGATGAAAACTACAAAACTATGATAAAAGAAATCAGAGACCTAAATAGAGAGGCATTCCATGTTCATGAATAGGAAGATTTAATATTATTAAGATCAATTCTCACCAAGCTGACCTATAGATTCAACACAATCCCAATCAAAATTTCAGGAAGTTATTTTGTGGATATCAACAAACTGATTCTAAGGTTCATATGGAAAGGCAAAAGACCCAGAATAGCTAACACAACGTTGACAGAGAAAGGACTGACAGTATCCAACTTCAGGACTTACTAAAACTGCAGTTATCAAGATGGTGTGGTATTGGGGCGCCTGGGTGGCACAGTGGTTAGGCGTCTGCCTTCGGCTCAGGGCGTGATCCCAGTGTTATGGGATCGAGGCCCACATCAGGCTCCTCCACTATGAGCCTGCTTCTTCCTCTCCCACTCCCCCTGCTTGTGTTCCCTCTCTCGCTGGCTGTTTCTATCTCTGTCAAATAAATAAATAAAATCTTTAAAAAAAAAAAAAAAGATGGTGTGGTATTAGCAAAAAGAAAAAAAAAGAAGACAAAAGATCAACAGACAAAGAGCCTAAAAATAATCCCACACAAATGTATGAATCTTTGACAAAGGAACAAAGGTAATTCAATGGAGAAAGGACAGCCTTTAAAACAAATGGTGCTGCAACAACTAGACATCCACGTGCAAAAAATGAATCTAGACATAGACCTTACATCTCATAAAAATTAATTTAGGGGCACCTGGGTGGCTCAGTCGGTTAAGCATCTGCCTTCAGCTTGGATCATGGTCCCAGAGTCCTGGATGACCTCAGAGTCCTGGGATGAAGGCCTGTGTGCTGAGCAGGGAGCCTGCTTCTCCTTCTCCCTCTGCCCCTCCCAACCACCCCCGCTTGTGCTCTCGCTCTCTCTCTCTCTCTCTCAAATAAATAAATAAATAAATAAAATCTTAAAAATAAAATTAACTTAAAATGGATTGTAGACCTAAATGTAAAATGCAAAACTATAAAACTTCTAGAAGATAACAGGAGAGGGGCGCCTGGGTGGCACAGCGGTTAAGCTCCTGCCTTCGGCTCAGGGCGTGATCCCGGCATTCCGGGATCGAGCCCCACATCAGGCTCCTCCGCTATGAGCCTGCTTCTTCCTCTCCCACTCCCCCTGCTGTGTTCCCTC
This sequence comes from Ursus arctos, assembly GCF_023065955.2. NCBI lineage: Eukaryota > Metazoa > Chordata > Mammalia > Carnivora > Ursidae > Ursus > Ursus arctos. The sequence goes on along the minus strand of NW_026622997.1, from coordinate 30,109,534 downwards.
TCTGGCTGGCTGTCTCTATCTTTGTCAAATAAATAAATAAAATCTTGAAAAGTTAAAAAAAAAAAAAGATAACAGGAGAAAATATAGATAAGCTTCAGCTCAGCAACGACTCTATGGATACAACACCGAAAGCATGATCCATGAAGGAAAACATTGGTAAGTTGGACTTCATTGAAATAGAAAACTTCTGCTCTGTGAAAAACGCTGTTAAAAGAATGAAAAGACAAGCCACAGACTGGAAGAAAATCTTTACAAAACACGTATCTGATAAAGGACATGTATCTAAAACATACAAGTAACTCTTAAAACTCTACGATAAGAAAACAAACAATGCAACTTAAAAATGGACAAAAGATCTGAACAGACACCTTACCAAAGAAGATATACAGATGGTAAAGAAGCATATGAAGATACTCAACATCACATGCTGAGTTAGGGAATTAGGGAATTGCAAATTAAACTACAATTAAACAGCACTACATACCTATTGGAATGGCTAAAATCGGAAACAAAACACCAAATGTTGGTGAGGACATGCAGTAACAAAATTCTTATTCATTGCCAGTGGGAATGCAAAGTGATACAACCACTTTGAAAGATAAATTTGGCAATTTATTACGAAACTAAATATAGTCTTACCATATGATCTAGTAATTGCACTTGAAGTACTCAAATGAGCTGAAAATGTATGTCCATACAAAAACCTGCTCATGAGTGTTTATACCAGCTTTATTCATAATTGCCAAAACTTGGAAGCAACCAAGATGTCCTTCAGTGGGTGAATGGATAAGCTGTGCTACATCCAGACAATGGAATATTATTCTGTGATAAAAGGAAATGAGCTATCAAGCCTAAAAGACATAGAGGAAACTCAAATATGTATTACTAAGTGAAAGAAGCCAGTCTGGAAAGGCTACATATAGTAAGATTCCAACTACAGCTGACCCTTGAACAATACGGGTTTGAACTGAGCAGGTCCGCTTATATTTTTATAAATACAGTACAATAATATAAATGTATTTTCTCTTACGATTTTCTTAACACTTTATTTTCTCTAGCTTACTTTATTGTAATAATACAGTATACAGTACACATAATGTACAAAATATGTGTTCATCAAATGTTTATGTTGTCAGTAAGGCTTTTGGTCAACTGTGAGCAATTAGTTAAGTTTTTGGGGAGACAAAGATTATATACAGATTTTCAACTGTAAGCACCCCTAACCCCCATGTTATTCAAAGGTTAACTTTACGTAACATTCCAGTAGAGGCAAAAAAATAAAGACAGTTAATCAGTGGCTGCCTGGGGCTCAGAGGGTGTGGAGGAGAAATGAATAGATGAAACACAGGCTATTTTTAGGTCAGTGAAACTATCTTGTATGATATCGTAATGGTGGGTATATACGTTAAGCTTTTTCAAAACCCACAGAACTGTACAACACAGAGCGAACCTTAACAGACTTTAGTTAATAATGACATATCAATATTGGTTCATCATTTATACCAAGAGTACCACAGCCAGGATGTGAATACCATGGATACAGGGCGTTTATAATAGGGGAAACTGTGGGGGTGAGGGAGAAGAAGGGGTATATAGGAACTCTGTACTTTCTGAGCAGTTTTTTCTATAAACTTAAAGTTGCTCTAAAACGATTAGTCTATTAAAAAATCCCACACTCCCTAAAAATGAACACTAATGCCAGAAATAGCAATGTACAATGAGTAGTCCAAAACCTGGGGAGACAAAAATCAGCATCAGAATGAAAAGAGCCATAAGACAACAAGGGAGACACAATTTCAATACAAGTCAAGATCCTAACTTTCTACCCCCAGCCTGCAGTCTTCAATTCTCAACTGAGGGATCAACCTAAGAGAAGTGGATGCAATTACACAAAATACGAATATTACAAAGATAAAATAAACTATTGAGATCACCCACCCACTCACTCACTCTTTAGACTGGGAGTATGAAACCCAAGTGTTTAAACTGTCTTAGCTCCGAGAAGCCAAGAGATCACATCTCTTTCAAGCTACTAACCTCAAATCTAGACCATAAAACCCAAGAGTCTTTGAGCTCTGGCCACTTGTGATGACTGTTCACAGCAAATCTCCAATTACTCTATCATGTACTGCTAAGTCATCAGTTGTTCTAAAGAGCACTGGTAAAGTAGGGAACATTTTCCCTCGGAATCTGATTCCTCAAAGAAACGAGATGACCAAGGTGTGACCTAGTACTCAAAAGACACCAAAATATTTTAATTGCAGCATGGTATGACAAATTCCACCTGACCACTAAGACATCCCCAAAGGACTCTGAAAGAAAATGAGACATAATAAACTCCAAAAATTGAAAGCAGTCATAGTGCTAAAACCTCTCTGTATGCAAATTCCTCAAGGTTACAACTAGGACAATGTTACTTAGAAGCCAATACTTTGCAGATTAATTATATTATTAACCCCTAATAAGGCATCACTCCTTTCCTTTCCTTTTTTCTTTTTAATAAGGTATCACTTCTAACCACCACCAACTACACTGAGAACAGCGGCTCAATTCAATTCCCCATCTTCCACAGTGTGTGCTCAGTTCTATCCCCAGCACAAGTCAGACTACACCCCTCTCAGGTTTCCGAGCCCAGGTCATACACTGCTGCTTGGTGACATCTCTGAAATGTCATTAAATAAAGAGCAGCTGTCAATTTTAAGGACTGACTAAAGTTATACCAGAAATGTCAGGAGTGTTGAACGTCGGAACACTGGATGTACCCATTACCATATTAAAGAAGAAAAATCATATGTTCCTTTCATTAGATATAAAACCTTTGTTGACTCAGCACTCATTGGTGATTAAAAAAAAAACACAACTTCAATTAACGAATGTCAATAATGTATTAAGCGAAAAAACCCAGGTTGCAGATTTGTATCATTATCAAAACAAAAATGGAATACATTTGTAAAAGCATAGGGAAAAAAATCTAAAAAATATATACATACATAGAACTGCTGAAGAAATTGAAGGGAGGAAGGGACACTATACATTTTTACACTAACTTTTCCCAACATGAAGATGTATTATTTTAATAATTTTAAAATTATATTGTTTTAGAAAAGTTAGGATCAATGGCACTCCTAATCTTCGTTCAATTTTATATCCAATGTATAGATTGGATCTACTGAGAATCATCAGAAAAAGGTATTTCTCAGTTATACAGACTGATACAAATTAAATCATCTCTCATTTCCATTTTTCCTCCAAATTCTCTTCCTCACTGTGTGTGTCACATACAGACTCCCGTCGGTGCCTCGAGCATAAAGGTCATACCAAGTGTATTGCCCCCAGTGCTCTGCACATTGATTAAATACATTTCTCAAGAAAAACAATGTGAAACAGCACATTCCAGGCTTCTTGGATCCATCTTCAGGTCAGTGAACTATATCGGTCAACTCAGGGTGCTCAGTGAGATAAGGAATGTATAATTAATCTTTTCATTATCTTCCAAATTTATGGGCAGTTGTTTTCCAGAGCTCCCTTTGTGGAATCTCAACTTTAGAGACACAAAGTGCTCATCAGACGGTGCAAAATACACTCCGTTCTTAATCCACAGAACTGCTTATCTTAGGACTATTCTTGGCTCAAAAGATAAATGAATAGTCCCTGCGAAGTCAAATCTGGAAATGAGAGCATTAGTGGCCGTCTACCCAGGATCAAGCTGACCAAAACTCATATGCTTACACCACAGCACCTCCTCCAAAGCCTGCTCAAGTGGCCTCAGCCACGGCCCACAAGAGCTGGGAGCGGCAGTCACATTTCTTAGATGAGCAAGACATGAAAAGGCCACAGAAACAGAAAATACCCTGACTCTTCAAGCTTGCTGTGCTTGACTTTTGTACCGTCATATACTTTGCAGATATTTCTTCAAAGCAGAATGAGGAAGCTATTAACAAATACTATGAATAAATGCAAAGCTTTTATTGCCCTTAGCATATTCTTTTTATTTCTGATTGCTTGAAAGCAAGTAGCAGAAGGCAACTAAATGCTTACTTCACCCCAGTGCCTATCATAATATTGCTAAGGCAAACTGGACTAATTTGTGATAACAGTATGTATCAAATGCAGTATTACAACCTAGATGTCCCCTGAATCAACAAGATCTGCAGGCCAATTCCACAAATCTGATGAAACATACAGGATCAAATTAAGTGAGTTTGTTGAGAAGACTTGTGAACTCACTCCAGTGAAGCTGTCAAAGAGACTTCCATTCCCAGCTGCAGGAGGCATGCTTTCTTATCTGTCCCATCCCAAGAGGTGTAAAGAGCCTGCCCTTCAGGGAACGGCTCCTGTGACAGTTTGCTAGTCATTAGTCTGTAAGCCTGTACACTTCAGATGCTAAAGTGAGCTCATCTGGCCGCAGATCAAGGCCACAGTTGTCAATCACCTTTATTGGTAATAGAAGTGGTATTTCTATCTACATCTGTCTGACTCTGTGTGTATTTCTGTCTCTTTTCAATTGTTGCAGAAACTACTGAAGACAGGTAATTGTTTTTCAGAGAGAGAGTGTGTATGCACGCTCTAGTGGTTTGGCAGAGAGGGAGAGAGAGAGAGAATCTTAAGCAGTCTCGCAGGGCTGGATCTCACGACCCTGAGATCATGACCTGAGCCGAAACCGAGAGTCAGAGGCTTAACTGACTGAGCCACCCAGGCACCCCAAGATAGGTATTCTTTAATTGGCTCCTCTACACCTCAGAAAAGTCGCCTCCAAAGAACCTAAAAGCAGTGCTCTAAGCCCTTATATAATCTACAGTCAAATGTTTTTAAAACAAAAAAATCGTAATTCTCAGGACAACCAGTTATACTCTAACATTGTAGCTATTTATGAGATGCGTTTCACAGGCACAATTGTTTGTCAGACTCTTCCAAACTCAGAGGGGGAAAACCAAAAACCAACAACAATGTAAAAATCATTAAGGTATCTATCCCAGGACTCAGGAAACAAAACTAAGTAAAAAATAAAAATTCAAATGTGACAAAAACACACTTCTGCGGGGAGAGAGAGAAGAATGAGTATGTTACGGGCATAGCATAGACCACAGCCACGAAGGCATGTGACAAGCATTTGTCCACTGAGGGGCAGATGTCTGTGTACATGAAGAACAGAATGATTTGTGTCAGGGCAAGGAGAATGACACAGGCCTTTTTCCATACAGCAATTTCATTCTACTCCCCAAGGGAGAGGAAAGCTCTTTTTGGGGAAGATACTGGAGACCTGCCCTGCCCCCTAATTCCAAAAAAGCCTAAATGAGATTGATTTTTTTTTTTTTTTTTTTTTTTAGGGCCAGCTGAATAGGCCTAAAAGGATTGTTCCCAATCTGCATGATGCCTGAAATTCTTCTGAGGAAAAAAAAAAAAAAGCCTATTAAACTGCAATTAGAAATAAACGGCTTAAAATATGCTTTAAAAAATATGCTTGAGAAGTAATGCATTTGCTGCAATTACATTTTATTTAATTATGAATAAGTGACATCAGAGCTTTCCTAGCTTAGCTGGAGGGAAAGAGAAATGAACAGGAGGTCAATAGGTGCTGTAAGCAGACAAGAGGTCACTACAGAGGGAGGCATAGGTTGGGGTCGGAGAGGAGGATGTAAAACCACCATTTAAAACAATGATGTGTTAGAAAATTCAATGACTGAGGCGTATGGGTGGGTCAGTTGGTTAAGCATCTGCCTTCGGCTCAGGTCATGATCCCAGGGTTGAGCTCCCTGTGCTTCTCCCTCTCCCTCGGCCCCTCCCCTCGCTCAGCTGGTCACTCTTTCTCTCTCAAACAAATAAGTAAAATCTTAAAACAAAAAAAAAAAAGAAAGAAAAGAAAAGAAAATTCAATGACAAAGGAAAGTGTCCATGATACATATTGGACCAAGTTCTAGAACAGGAGACGCTTTGAGACAACTGACTTAGTTTAGGCCCTAGCACCTCGTCTTAATTTAGTTTCCACCCATGAAAACTGTAAAGATGTTGCCAGGTTAATTTTCCTTAAGTCAGAGTCTAATCATTACTAAGATACTCCAAAACTTTCAGCGGCACCCTCAGCCTTCAAAATGAGGTCAAAATGACTTGGTGAAGGATTGAGGACTCGTATGGTCCAGCCACAACGTACACTTCCCATTCTTATTTTCCTCTTCACTGCTTCAGATCCCCATTGATTCTGCAAATGTAGCCTTTCTCCAAATATGCACAGCCTCTTCCCCTTCAATGCTTTCCTCACCTGCCTCTGTCCCTATGGTGTGTACTTCCCCGAAGCACACTACAGAGTCGGGGTTGCTGAACACTCTAAAACAAGTTCCTGAAGTCCCCTTTCCAGGCGCTGGGGACAGGCCAACCCCATCACCACTTCATGGGGGAGGTACTTATTTTAAATAAGTAACTTGCACCTTTCTTCTTTCAAGGTTCTCCTTACACAGCTGGTGGCCAGAGAGATATAGGAAGTATCACTGACACTTTTAATATTAAAATGTTGGTATGTTTTACCCAGTGGAGCTTTTAACAACATATATTCATTTAAAGTGTTTTATGCCTCCAGGATTTAAACAAAGGAGACATCAAAAACCTCAGGAATGAGGAGCCCAACTTATTGTTGGAAGCAGTTCCCTTTCACAAACTCAAATACAAACAATAGAGTCCAACAATGTCAGAAAGTCCCAGGCCCACGTTGAATCTTGGCAGTTTTGTTTTGTTTTGTTTGACAGAGAGCAGAAGAGCACAAGCAGGGGGAGCAGCAGAGGGAGAGGGAGAAGCAGGCTCCCCGCTGAGCAGGGAGCCTGATGCTGTGGGGCTCGATCCAAGGACCCCAGGATCATGACCCGAGCCGAAGGCAGACGCCTAACCAACTGAGCCACCCAGGCGCCCTGAATCTTGGCAGTTTTTAATGCAAACACTAGGTAGACCCACTTCTGATTCGGAAGATGGCCATTAAAAAATGTAAACCAGTCCATCCCCATGCAGAGAAGCATGAAAACAGCGTCAGATCTCCTAAGCATGTCGAAAGGACAAAAAGATTTTCTTCTATCAGAGTGAATGCAAATTGCCTCACGTGGCCACTGCTCTAAGGGAGATAAAAACAGGCGAGAGAAGAAACCTGAGTAGCATGGTATTTGAAATAACTGGAAAAAGTGATTCACAAAGGTCTTATCAAATAAAATGAGAAGGAAGAAGAGGGAACAAGGTTAAGAGAAGTGGGGTAAGGGAAAGAGAGGAGTAAGACAAGACTGTTTTAACTGAGATGTAGACACTTTTTCCCCCCTTTAAATGCCTTAGCCAAAAGAAACAGGTTTCACATGTGTAAGAGCAAGGGAAGCTTGGTTCGGAGCCAACTTGTCATGAAGCCCAGTTTCCAACACTTACTAAAAGGCAAAATTGCAAGGATTTTTTTTCCCTTGCGTTAAGTCCCGGGGGAGGGGATATAGGGAAACCCCTGAGCTATATGCACATGCAAATGAGAAAATAACAAAAACTAGACCGAGTCCTTGAATACGGCCAAAATAATTTAAAGCTAACCAAGCTCAAGGGAAGCCCCAAAGACTTCAGTGAATAAAAACCCCATTTCACCCAGCGTTGTAAGTATCCTGGGAACTAAGATGAGGGCTTCCTTCCTCATCAACTCTCTTGAAAATGCTTTAACTTGTAAGGAGAGTAAAAGAAAAAACAAAGCTTTTAACTTTGCAACATACACAGTTATTTGGTTGGTTCTTCAATTCTTCTCCCTTTTCCAGCTCATTCCTCCAAATACCATAGTATAGTAGTCTAGAACCACAATTTCTGGAATAACACCCATAAAATATCAGCTATTGACTGCCATATTTTTTTAAACTTAAAATATCCTCAAATGAAAATAATGCTTGATTGCATTAATTTCCATCTCATTCATTAATATTTTTCAAAGGCACTAGCCCTGAAAACTCTTTTGGAAGATGTCAGTCAAAGCCACAAAAGGGTGGGAAGAAACCAGGCATTGGTACAATATCAAAGGAAGTCACGCGGGGCGCCTGGGTGGCTCAGTTGTTAAGCATCTGCCTTCGGCCCAGGCGTGATCCCAGGATCCTGGGATGGAGCCCCACATCGGGTTCCCTGCTCCGCTGGGAGCCTGCTTCTTCCTCTCCCACTCCCCCTGCTTGTGTTCCCTCTCTTGCTGGCTGTGTCTGTCAAATAAATAAATTAAAAAAAAAAAAAAAAAAAGGAAGTCACGTGCTTGAAGGAAGAGCAGTTGCTTCCAGAAAACTTACGGTTCTTCCATGTATAAAGCCAAAACAACCTTCTTCCCATCACTCTATGCATGACCCCTCTGCTACCCTGCATTTAAAATCTTTTCAAGAGGGGCACCTAGGTGGTACAGCGGTTAAGCGTCTGCCTTTGGCTCAGGGCGTGATCCCGGCGTTGTGGGATCGAGCCCCACATCAGGCTCCTCCGCTATGAGCCTGCTTCTTCCTCTCCCACTCCCCCTGCTTGTGTTCCCTCTCTCGCTGGCTGTCTCTATCTCTGTCGAATAAATAAATAAAAAATCTTTAAAAAAAATAAAATCTTTTCAAGCTTCCATTTCTAATAGCTGACTTCAAAAAAATCCATTTAACCAGTTACATTTAGTCTACCAAAGTAGTGCTGGAATGACCAGTGACACAAATTTAAAGTCCACAGTGCCAAACAAAACTTTCAAAAAGGACTCACTCTTTTAACTTAACAATAAAAATAAAAATAACCAATTCAAATGTGGCTAAAGGATTTGAAAAGATAGCTCTCCAAACAGGATATTCAAATGGCTAATGAGCACATGAAAAATTGCTCAGTATCCTTAGTCATGAAGGAAAAGCAAATAAAAAATCACTTTTGCCCACTAGGATGGCTAAAATAAAATGGACAATAACAGCTGTTAGCAAGCATGGGAAAAAACTAGCACCCTCAAACACTGACGGGACTGCAAAATGGTGCAGCCGTTTTGGAAAACAATTTGGTGGGTCCTGAAAAAGATAAATAGAGTTACCACAGAACTCAGCAACTCACTGCAAGAGAAATGAAGGCATATGCCCACACAAAAGCTTGTACATTAATGTTCAGAGGAGCATTAATCATAATAACCAACACATGTACACAACCTAAATTTTCACCAACTGATGAATGGGTAAGTAAAATCTGGCATCCCATACAACGGAGTGTTATTTGGCAATAAAAAAAAAAGAAGTACTGATACTCACTATAACTCGCTCTGAACCTTGAAAACATTAAGCTAGGACTCCAGTCACAATCCAGACTGCTGTGGATCACCTTTTCTAGTTATTTCAAACAGGCTGGTCAGGTTTCTTCTTTTTCTATTTCCTTCCTTCCTTCCTTCCTTCCTTCCTTCCTTCCTTCCTTCCTTCCTTCCTTTCCTCTCTTCCTCCTTTCTTTCCTTCCTTCCTTCTTTAAAGATTTTATTTATGTGAGAGAGAGAGCGTACAAGGTGGGGGGGGGGACAGAAGGAGAGGGAGAAGCAGACTCCTCTCTGAGCAGAACCCCAGGATCATGACCTGAGCCAAAGGCAGACGCTTCACCGACTGAGCCACTCAGGAGCCCCCAGGTTTCTTCTTTCGTGTTTTTAATCTTCCATTTGTGTGAAATGTCCAGAATTGGCAAATCCATAGAGACAAAAAGGTTAGTAGTTGCCTGGGGGGACTGGAGGAAAATGGGGAGTGAATTCAAATGCGTATGGGAGTTTCTTTTTGGGGGGGTGATAAAAATGTTCTGTAGTTAAGACTATGGTGATGTCCGTTCAAGTCTGTGGCTATACTATCAACTACTGAACTGTACACTCTAAGTGGGGGAATTTTATAACGTGTGAACTCTCAGTAAGCTTTAAGAAAAAAACACCACCACCACACACTAATTGGTCGATATGACCAGGTTAAGGACAAGAATAGCACACACAAGAATAGCCTATGAATCTGTGTCTGTCTTGTCTCTAATACAAGCAAAATGCTAAGAATCAGAAGCTTTGGAGCTAGAAGGGACACAAGAAAGCATCCAAACCAACTCCCTTACCTCATACATGAAAAAAGTACGGTCAAAGAGGAGAAATGACTCTGACTCAGGCAGAGCTGAGGCGACAAATGAAGGCCTAATCCCATGTCAGATCCTCTAGTCTCTCTCTGTACCTTAAACTTTGTCAGAACTACCCAGGGTCATCCAACTGGCTGCTGGATGCCTCAGGCTAAAACAGTCCACCTCATCCCTTCTCCAGAAGCTCTCGATTGTTCTAGGGGAATACTCTCTTGTATCTACAATATATGTCCATTAAACTTGGGTACAGACTCAAATACAGTCAATGTTCCAAACCTCTGACCTAAAAGGTATGCATAAAGATTCTTCAGTTGGAAAGTAATATATAAAATGGAGAGAAAAGATGAGTGCACATTATCTGGCAGTGTGAGAATGGTAAGATGTTGAACCTTATCATTCAACACTACCTGTTTTGCATAGAAGCTATTATTGTGGAATTTCAGAAATGAAGACAGGTGCTTCTCCTAGAGTCTCTATCTTACAAATGCAACAGATTCACTCATATAAATATGTTATTGTGAAAAAGAGACCCGACAGGGAAAAAAAAAACAAATTTTGAATACAGAAAAGGACATTCACATTTATTATTAATCTTCTACTATTTTGTGCTTCTTATGCAACTATTTTCCCACCCTTTAGCTCTTTGGAAGTGTCCACAACATAAACAGGTGTCATCTGTCATACATCCTTCTGAGTGTGGATTTTCCCAGGCTTGCACGTAGACTATTACATGGGACTTTCCTAAATGAGGGAAAAAGAACTCAGCAAATAGGCTTCTTCCTCGTGCCATACTGGTTGGAACAAAAGGTACAGCAGTTCCCCCCTTCAACCATTTTAAGTCACCCAGGTTTTATAAGATCTAAATACCTCTTAAGACTTGGTGGCTCTGTGAAATAATGCCATTTGTTAGAAGCAAAAAAAAAAAAAAAAAAGAAGTCCGAAGGGGAGAGGGCAGGAGTTCTTCTTTACAAAAATGAAACTTATTTCTGAGAAATCTCAAAGCTAAGAAAGCATGAAGGTCCAAAGCCTTTATTTGAGATAAGCAAAAATCCTCCCCTAGACCAAAGTAATAAGGAAGAAGGGTCACTTCTGATGGGTAGCTTACCAAGTAGAAAAGGGATTTGGTTACATCTGTGGTCGCCACCATGGGAATGAAAGAAATGATACTTAAGGAGACATAACATTCCTATGTTTGCAAAATTGCTGTTCGTTTCCATGACAGGAAATTGTGCAAAGGCAGAGAAACTGGCTGCATTAGAGACAAGTAGAAGAACAGGGAGGGAGGCCAAAAGAAGGGGGAGAGACAATGAGAGCCCGCCACAGGTCATCTCCATCAACCCTAAGGCAATTCTGTGCAGTAAACGTCAGCATCCCTATTTTACAACAGGAACTTGGGATGTAGAAGAATTCAACAGCCTGCCCGCGTCACCCAGACAGTGTGTGGCAGGGCTGGAGTCTGAACTCTGTTTTGCTGGGCTCTGCAACCTGAGCTTGCACTGCCCCCAGAACCATCCACTTGCCTTCCTTCCCACAGGAACTCCTCTCTCTCCATTCCTTTCCTGTGTTTTACCTACTTAGGTTGTTGACCTTCCAAACACAGCCCTGGAGAGATGCACCTACCACCCCCTTGCTAAATTCTCCCCCAAAAAGTAATGAGAAAAGAGTAACCATCCAGATATCTATTCTAGTGGGCAGTTTTGTTATTTACCATTGTCATTGGAGTATTTAGCCATTTGCCAGTTTGCTTAACATTTTTTCTTCACGTTTCTTTATTCTTTTGAAATATCTTACCTCTCTCTTTATTGTAAAGATTATACTGGTTAATCATTATTTTCATTTATTTTAAAAAGTTTTGTTTTTTGAGAGAGAGAGTGCACGCATGCAGTGGGGGTGGGCACAGAGGGAGAGAAAGAGAGAGAATCTTAAGCAGGCTTCACAATGAGCATGGAGCCCAATGAGGGGCTTGATCTCACGACCCTGAGATCATGACCTGAGCTGAAATCAAGAGTAGGACACAACAGACTGAGCCACCAAGGCACCCCAAAAAGTTTTCTTAATTGGAGTAGAGATGCCACCCAATGTTACACTCCTTTCAGGTATATAATCATTACTTTTAGTTACGAGACCCAACACCTAAAAAGTCCCAATTAGGCCTTACTTTTATCCGAATTTTTCCCATATAGTTCTAGCTTACTCCCTGTGTTGCTGTTGTAGGACTTCTGAAATCCATGAAAGAGATCTTTCTTTTTAGCTTTGTGTCATTGATAGATCTCTCCCCCGTCTACACAACAACCCCTTATGGGGGGGGTACAGTTGTTGCCCTATTTTACAGATGAGGAAACTGAAGCACAGCATGGTTAAGCACCTTGCCCAGAGTTGCACACCTAGTACTGTGGCTGGGGTTCGTAATCCTATGGGTCCAAAACCCCACAGCCACTAAATTCTAGGCACTTTACAAAAACTGTCTCATATCTTCAAGAGAAGTCTTTTCTTCATTACACAGACTTAGAAACTGGGGCTCAAAAAGTTAAATGACTTGCCCAAAGTTACACAGTGAATAAGGAGACACAGCCAGTGTTCACAGCAGGTCTATAGGACTCAAAAAAGCACCTAGTCCCATACCATGTGGCACTCCTAAAACAAATTCCTCTAAAAAGAGGAAATAGAAGATGCCAGCCTTACAAATGGTGGCCCCAGCTAACAAATGGGAGACCAGGAAACAAGGTAACAAAGAGCAGGGACCCAAAAACCAACCTGCCAGGATTCAAACCTCAGTCACAGTACTAGGTGTGCAACTCTGGGCAAGGTGCTCAATCATGCTGTGCCTCAGTTTCCTCATCTACAAAATAGGGTAACCAGGGTACCCTCCTCCTAAGGGACTGCTGTGATGATTAAATGTGCCAGTACTTGGGAGAGTATTAGAATAGTGTCTGACACAAAGCAGGGAGGAGAAAAACAAAACAAAAACCTGCTCAAAAAAAAAAAAAAAAATCACTGAAACAAAGCAAACATGGAGAAGGGCCTTAGCCCTATCCCCCCTGCTGGGATCATGCTTTCATTTAGGCTTTGGGCTAAAGCCCTGGCCTGGGGGAAGCCAGGGCTCTTCCTTATCGTCCCATGGCAGCGTCCTCCCTGAGACAGAACAGAACGCTCCTGACAGGGTGATTCCCAGCATGAAAATCTGAGACCTTTCAGAGGATCCTGTGGTGCTTGGGGCTCTATAAGGCAGCTCTCGTCTTTCACTACGTTTCTTCCTTTGCAGTCTCAAAGACAATCACCGTCAGGGCCTAACCATGGTAGCTGAGGGCTTGACAGAGATTTGAAACAGTAGAAGTCTGTGGTTTGTGAACACAGGGAAGGAGGGGGAGACAGTATCTCCAACTTTGATCAGAGTTCGGAGGCTCCCTCAGGGAAAACAGGGTTATGGCCCAATTACTACCCCATCCTCTGAGAAGCTGGTGCTCAAGAGGGTCTGGGGGAACTGGCAGTAAAGCTGAACAGTAGCCACTAAGAAGCAAGTGCCAAGTCTGGGCGCTGCCTACAGCAGACCAAGTACGGCTGAACGCCCTGTGAACGAACAGGGGAAACGCTAATGCTGCCTACTGCTCCCGCATTCAAACTGCAGCCCAAAGAAGCTCTCTCAGTCTGGGAAACAGGGCTGCTCTTAGTGTTGCTCTTGGTTCTGAGGGGCAACGACTTTCTTGTTTGTCATGAAAACTTCCCCTAGCCTGCTGCTCCTCTCCATTCTCTCTCCGACCAGATTTTTGCACAGCCATTCATACAAGATTGAAGACCTCACCTCACACGTGTCTCCCTGTGCCCCCATCAGTCATCAAGTCCTGTGTCTTAGCACTACTTCAAAAGACTACCTACACCTACCCCTTCTTTATCCCCGTGGCTATCACTTAGTCCCGACCCAGAGGAGATGGGTTACAGAACAGCTTCCTGGCTGGCCTTCTGACCCTTATCGCTCTCCTCACTTCAACCCACTCTCTCCGTTTACCAAAGACTCATCTGCTTGAATTTCCAGGTCCTTATGTCATTCCACAGCTCAGAAATCCTTCATGGCCCAGATTGCTCCTGGTGTCCCTCTACAGAAACGAATCCTTAGAACAGTGTTAGAATTTATCAATCTCTCCCACACACAAAAAATCACATAACCCGATCTAAGCTCCCATTACCTTAATGTTTCCTTATAGTTTCTAGAACACATCAAGTCCCTTCCAACCTCTGCACCCTTATGCACACCGTTCTCTTGCCTGACCCAAGCCTTCAGCCCATGTCAAGGCCCACCAGTGAAGCCTCTCCTGACCACATCTTCCTCAACTTACCCCCTCCTCCTCTGAATTCCTCCAGCACTTATATTCCGTACCACACCACGTCATGTAAAAAAAAACATTACTGAATACTTAGTATGCGCCAAGCACCATTCTAAATGTTCTATGATCATTTAATCCTTACAACAACCTGATGGAATTATTCTTATTTTACAAATGGACAGACTGAGACACAGTTAGGCTATCTGGCCCAAAATCCACAGCAGAAAGCCCTGGAGTCAGGATTCAGCCTGGTGCCAGAGCCGGCACTCCTAGCCACTAGGTAATAATTACACACTGCTTCACGCCGCACCATGATTGTAAGCTACTCACCAGCAGGATCCATGCCCATATGCCCAGCAGCCCATCCCCAAAGCTGCACACTAGCTAACACCCGGTAACTGATGACAAGAAAGGAGGTCAAGACCCCAATCAGGCATTGGCTCTGGTGCGTAGCAGCAGCCGAAAGAGGAGCTTTTCTCCTCCTGGGAGGCTGGGGCCAGGGTAACATGGCCGTGAGTGAGCCATAAATCCTTTAAACTAACATCTGACTAATGTGAAGTGTTTCAATATAAAAAACCACCTCAAGTACGGAGACAGAACACACTTTGTCTCTTTGTCTACACACTGCACCATGAAGTCCACAACTTTGGGGTCTGGGATTCTATAGTGAGAAATACTTGTCTTAAGAATTCAAATAAGTTACATGATGCAAATTAGAAGGGGTTCCATTTTGGAAACTATGAATAAACTGATGCTGTCTCCTTAGAGAAAGGATCTTCGGTATCGTCGACGTTCTCCCATCCCACCCTACCCTTGCACAGCCAGTCAGGGACAGAGATCATGCACCTAACATCATCAGCCCCAAGAACAACGGCTCTAAGAGGCTGGGGACACTATACTTTCAGAAAACTCCATCTGAGGGACTGTCTTTCTTCCTTAAACACATCCAATCGAAGGTACAGATGGTCAAGGGAGGCCGTGGGCAGCCCTCAAGGAAGTTTCCCAACTACCCCAGGTACGTTTCCCAAGCTGCCACCACCCAGGGAATGGCCTGGGGAATTCAAGACTCCAGAATGTTCTGCCACTGTCACTGGTGAGCATCCCTCACCTGTGTCCTCTGCAGGGTAGCACACCAGTGGCTGGGAACAGCAAGGTTTCTTTACTATAACTTGTGATCATCCGAATATATAAACCACACCACAGCGAGAACTACACAAACAAAACCTAGTCATAGTTTTGCTTCACATTAGCCCAGACACGTTAATACATATAACAAGATCTGAGCGTTTTTACAGCCTCCTCTAGTTTCACTTCCTAATTCTGATGCACTCCTGATGAAAATCCCTCAACTCTCTCTAAAGCAGGGTGTCTCAACTTTAGCACTACGGGCATTTTGGCCAGGTAAGTCTTGGTTTGGGGAACCTGTCTCATGCACTGCATAAGTTTATAGCATCCCTGGTCTGTACCCCCAGATGACAGTTAACACCACTCCCCACCCCCAGGCTGGGATAACAAATATCATCAAGGTCAGAGAGTGGGGAGGATCACCCCTGGTTGATAATCACTGCTCTAAAGAAACTAAAGAGAGCTCCATTTGGTCTGAATCCCAGAGAGCATCCTCCCCTGGAACCCAGCTTCAAGCTGAAATTACTTTTCCCTCAGTTTTCCCATCCCCATACACAGCTTCCCAGAATTCCATGGACAAAATCACCCTGAATAAAATTCTCTAATTCTTGGTAAAAAGGCTCTTCCCTCCATGTCTTATCACTTAAGCTTCCATGGTTTCTCAGCTATTTCTCTAGAAAGGTTCTAAGTTTCTCATTCAGTTACCCCTGGGCCCACAGGCTTACTCTGCTATCATCCACAGTGTGTGAAGGCCTTTGCCCTAAAGCCTAATTACAGGCTCATTACCTGATCACAGCCAGGGACCAACCAGACTCCCTTTTCCTGCACCACTGATGGTCATACAGGACTTCAGGAAAGCCATTCTACAAGCAGAAACCAGGAGGAGAAAAATATATTGAGAGGGGGGTTTATTGAAGGCCCAAAACAAATGGGTTTTATTAAAAAATAATCATTCACAGAGGACAGGAAAAAAATCAAGATTCTGCTAAGATAGTCAAGGCTTCTGAGAAAAAGAAAAGAGTAATGTGAAGCTATCCTTCACGCAGACCAGTAAGATACTAAGAACTAATGTCTCCTTGTAAATAAACGCACGGTAGAAATAGAACACTTAAAAGACCAACAGAAATAAACATAATAGTAACTGCTGAGTTGTCAATTTTAAAAAATTAGTCTTCAACAACAAAGAGGCAAAAAGATCGACATAATCAGGTAGGAAAAATAAGAATGACCCTAGAGGCAATTAAGACTCTTCTAAGATCAGATAACATTGAAAAATGTACTAACAGATTCTTACGCCTTTGTCTCTCTAATCATTTGGCCTCTTCCTCTGCCTCCTTGATGGTTTCAGACAGATTTTCTCGAAATGGCAGGAGCCACCCATTTGGGAACCCAAAAGTCCCTGAGTCAGTGGTTGCCAAACCACATCCAGAAATAGCAGTGCTGCAGAGAAACACGAAACTTAACATTCTGCCCCCAAAGAATGTCTCCTTTAGGAAGGGTTAAAGGCTGGGAAAAACAGGAAACTGCACTTGTAGAAGCTTTTTTTTTGAAAGCAACTATGCTCACCACTGTAGAAGCTTTCTGAAGTGTACAAATTGTCAACGACTTTATGAGGACTTGTAGTGAGTACCGAACACACAGGTCTCTGGGACCTGCAAATGCATAAGGACTTTGTTGAAAGAAAAGCTAGAGGAAAGCATATCTAAAACCAAACCCTGGGGCGCCTGGATGGTGCAGTCCTTAAGCGTCTGCCTTCGGCCCAGGGCGTGATCCCAGCGTTATGGGATCGAGCCCCACATCAGGCTCCTCCGCTAAGAGCCTGCTTCTTCCTCTCCCACTCCCCCTGCTTGTGTTCCCTCTCTTGCTGGCTGTCTCTATCTCTTCAAATAAATAAAAAAATAAAAAAAATAAAAAATAAAATCAAACCCTGACCAACTTCTATCAGACTTCATAGACCTGGCTGAAATGTTCATATTACCATCCATAAATACACGAGAAAAGAAAATACACCAAAAAAACTCTCCATTCAATGCCAAGTACAAATAGATCCTGGGAGGCTGTGGAGCCAAGCCAACATTCACAGTGCATTCACCTTTTTTTTTTTTTTTTTAAACCTCCTCTAGATGTCTAAGACCCTGCCTCTGCAAAAGGGCTTGGACCATTTAAAAAAAAAAAAAAAAAGCAGACATCCTTCAAACAGCTTGTAGGCTCTGAGTACGAAGCTGTAAGGAGCATATGGAGCCAGCCATTGGGCACAACACACTTAACTAAGAGTCAGAGAGCTGATCCATCTTCCTCTCTCTACCAAAATTTAGGAATCCTTTCCTCGGATCTCAGAGGAAGAAAGGCACATCCCTTCTCAGACTATCTCCCACGTCATCTGCTCACACACATGATGTAGCCTGGCAGACCTGTTTCAAACTATACGACTTAGCAGCATTCTGAGTGTGGGCAAGTAGGTTAAACCTCAAGTTCATTAAATAAGAATTACTGAGACAGTAAATAAGACATGACAGGAACCGTGCTTACCCAGTCAGTACCTGGCACCCTGTAGGTGTTCGATATGTGCGATTAGCATTGCTCTAGCAGCACCACCAATTGCTCCCTTGCCGTCACTTTTTCCACTGCCTTCGGATATGGTCAGAACAGAGAACCAAATGGAGGAAAAGGCCTTCACTGGGTCCCATGGCCCAAAAAGCCATCCTATTTCAACTCCTCTGGTCCCTGCCAAACTTTGGAATTCAGTGTCCTATATGCAACAATCTCACAGTGGACTCCCTACCCACTCGTTGCACCAGCCTCACAAGGCTACCACCAGCTTTCCCCCACTTTAATGGAACCGTACCCTCAAAGACTGGCAACTCACGCAATCCGCTCATCCAATTTCTGATTTCATTTTCCACGATCTCTGAAGCACTTGATACAGTTGATCCAACCTTCCCTTACATTCTTTTCCCTTGATCACTCTATTATGGCCTTTGAGACTTCTCCTTTAGCTCTTGCTGGTTCCTCCCATGGTGGCATCTCTGGCTGCTCCCTGCAGGAATGCCTGGGGCTCAGTACTCTGTACCCTCTTTCTCTGTATATACTTGCTCTCGGGGGACACAGTCACCCTCGAAACTGCACCTCACCATCTTCCATTGGGATGGGTCCCAGAGCTACAAAGGCTAACTGGGAGGGGGCCCGAGCAGTCTCGTACGTGTGTGAAGGAAACCTTTGTCCTGTGAGGACAGATTTCACCTCTGCAAATCTGCTGGAACACAAAGCCAGGTGTGCTGATCACGGTGGGAAGGTGATGTCTGTGGCCAAAACAATGTATGAAAATAACAGCTTGAATTGGAAGGTTTACAAATGTTTACATTTCTCATGATGCCTCCAGCCCTAACAGGAACAGTGTGGTGGTTAGGAACGTGGGCTCTGGAGCCACACTGAATCCTGACTCACCCATGAACTAGCTCTCTGGCCTTGGATATGTTATTTAGCCTCTCTGTGCCTCAGTTTTTTCATCTGTAAAATGAGGGTAAGAGTACCCATTCATATGGGGAAGATTCGATGTAAAGTGTTAGCGCTGTGCCTCAAATACAGTAAGTGTGCTTGAAATTTCAGCTGCTGTCGTCTTACACTTACATTCTCAGGCTTAGTCAAAAAGAATGTCAATTACACAGACAACAGGGAATAAACCACACAGGAAACAGAGCAAGGAACAATGTTTTAAATGATCCGCATGTAACAACCTGGAGGAGGGTATCCATTTCTTCAGAAGGATCTAGATATGTTCTTCTGAGTCTCCCCACAAACCTCTAATGCCCATAACATTTGTTTACAAAACAAAAGTGCCTGATTCTTTTGCTAGCCAACAGATGCTAACAACACTGAGCCTGCAAGTTTGACTAGATGGGCCCACGTCCCAAAAGGAACTTCCCAAAGTGTCCCAAGCTGTTGTGAACATCAAATATCAGCTGTCTCGATAAATAAGTCATTACCCACACCATCTTCCAATCAGAAAGCTTCAAGTTATACTTGGGCTTTTTGAGAAGAGAAGTCATCACACAGGTACCTAACATTAGAAAAAGATTCTAAATAAAAATTGTTAAAGATGTTAACGTTTAAAAGATGTGACCATTTTTGAAGGACTTAAAATTAACAACAGAGATTCTCTCTCCTTTCTTCTGTATCTTCAGAGTTCTTACACAATTTCAGAGCTAGAAGGAGCCTTTGATATTTTTGAAGCCAAGGCTTTCAACAGCAACTCCGTTTGGAAGCTCCTCTGAGTCGTCCCTGTGCCGTCAGTTTGGGTGAAGGACTGAACAAACCACAGGAGGAGGGGATTCCTTAGGTGGCCCTGCAAGTTGGCCAGGCCTATTACACTGGAAACAGCTCAGCTCGTGGGCGCTAATTAATCACCTAAGAGCATGCCACTCCCACTCTGTTGTTTTTTGAAACGTGCAAATAGAAAATTAAAATGTAATGATGTTACAAAGGCTGGTATCCTAATGTTTCCTGCAATAAAAAGCAAACATTGTATTATTCTGATTCATTAGCTTATCTTACCACTTAGATCATCTCTGGTCCCTTTAAATCTTAGTTTCTGAGACATCTGTGTTTTGTTGTTAAAAAAAAAAAAAACATATTCAAAAGGGAGGTGGAACCTATTCTTTGACAAATGGCCTATATTGACAGAGAAAGCCTTTAGAAGACTATCCTTTGGATACATTGTCTAAGTTTTTTGTACCAACCAGAGACCCAGGTGGCCTAGAGGGCATGCTTAACTCTATTTTTAACTTTTGGACAAACTAAGAAATGAAGCTATAAAAATAGATGATTCTCTGCTCTCTCCTCCCTAATGTTCCCAAGCTTGTTTTTGTCCAGAATCTATCCGCCTGCATGACAGTCTCAACGTCTTATGCTATTAAAGTATTGCAGTTGCTCAATATAAGATGGTATCCAACGCAGTATCTTCCCAACCGAAAGAATCAATCCCTTTAATGATTACTTTTGAAGTCTACTTGGACTGCTATTTAGGGAAGAGGCAATAAGGCCCTGGGACAGTAACTGTGGGCTGCGGAACAGCCAGCTAAGTCCCCCGCAAGGCAGTAAGCAAAGGACAAAACCAGCATGTGCCATGAGGCCAGGAAGACGTGTTTAGAGCCCAACTCTGACATTTACTAAGTCGAATGATGCTGAGCCCATGACCCAATTCTTAAATGGGTCTATTCGCACCTACCTCAGAGGAGCTGAAGGAAAATTCCATTCGAGTGTATCTAAAGAGCCTAGCACAATATCACGAAGAGCCTAGCCTAGCGATTTTTCATCCCCAAACCTTGATGCATCTTTAAAAACTGCCCTAGTTCCCCGACCACAAATCTGGAGAATATGGGCATCGATCCCACCACCTCTCGCATGCTAAGCGAGCTCTCTACCACCTGACAAATAATCAAATCAAAAAATGGGCAGAAGATATGAACAGACACTTTTCCAATGAAGACATACAAATGGCTAACAGACACATGAAAAAATGTTCAAAATCATTAGCCATCAGGGAAATTCAAATCAAAACCACACTGAGATACCACCTTACGCCAGTTAGAATGGCAAAAATGGACAAGGCAGGAAACAACAAATGTTGGAGAGGATGTGGAGAAAGGGGATCCCTCTTACATTGTTGGTGGGAATGCAAGTTGGTACAGCCACTTTGGAAAACAGTGTGGAGGTCCCTTAAAAAGTTAAAAATTGAGCTACCCTATGATCCAGCAATTGCACTACTGGGTACTTACCCCACAGATACAGACGTAGTGAAGAGAAGGGCCATATGCACCTCAATGTTCATAACAGCACTGTCCACAATAGCTAAATTGTGGAAGGAGCCGAGATGCCCTTCAACAGATGACTGGATTAAGAAGCTGTGGTCCATATATACAATGGAATATTACTCAGCCATCAAAAAGAACGATTTCACATTTGCAGCAACATGGATGGGACTGGAGGAGATAATGCTAAGCGAAATAAGTCAAGCAGAAAAAGACAATTATCATATGATTTCACTCATTTATGGAACATAAGAAGTAGGAAGATCGGTAGGAGAAGAAAGGGAAGAAGGAAGGGGGGCTAAACAGAAGAGGGAATGAACCATGAGAGACTATCGACTCTGGGAAACAAACTGAGGGCTTCAGAGGGGAGGGGAGTGGGGGATTGGGATAGGCTGGTGATGGGTATTAAGGAGGGCACGTAATGCATGGTGCACTGGGTGTTATACGCAAGTAATGAGTCATGGAACTTTACATCAAAAACTAGGGATGTACTGTATGGTGACTAACATAACATAATAAAAAATTATTATAAAAAAAACTGCTCTAATGAGGGAATGAGGAAACAACTGAACCTCGTGGCTCATGACAAAACAGGTAAACAGACCCATTCATCAAAAATCAACAGAAGTTGGGGGGCGCCTGGGTGGCACAGCGATTAAGCGTCTGCCTTTGGCTCAGGGCGTGATCCCGGCATTATGGGATCAAGCCCCACATCAGGCTCCTCCGCTATGAGCCTGCTTCTTCCTCTCCCACTCCCCCTGCTTATGTTCCCTCTCTCACTGGCTGTGTCTGTCTCTGTCAAATAAATAAATAAAATCTTAAAAAAAAAAAATCAACAGCAGTTGGGGCGCCTGGCTAGCTCGGTCGGAAGAGCATGTGACTCTTGATCTCAGGGTCGTGAGTTCAAGACCCATGTTGGGTGTAGAGATTAGAGATTACTTAAATAATTTTTTTAAACATCAACGGCAATTTAGTTAGGGACTCCTTTTTTAAGATTAAAAAAACAAAACAAACAAACAAAAAAAAACCAAAAAAAACAAAAAGAAGAAGAAAATGAAAACACCTACCCTAACATCTTAGAGCCAGGAGAGGAAGGAAATAATGTCTACCAGGCAATGAGGATACAACTGTAGCCAAGAAAGAGACCTTGAGTACCTTAAGGGGATTGCAGTGGATTGAAACAACCAAGTGGGAAATTACCACACTGCATAATAAATGCAACACCAGAAGTTACAGAACAGGTTCTGGGAGCACAAAGGAAGGGCCTTCCTTCGCATGTAGAACTGGAAGACTTCCCAAAGGAAGTACCTATGACAACAACAACAATAATAGCTACCACTTCCTGAGAGGCTACTATGTGTTTGGAACATGCTAAGTGCACTTATTACCTCTTGTAATTCTCTGAACAGTGCAAGACAGCCACTATTATTACTGCCATTTTAAAGATGAAACAAAGAGGTTGAGAACCTTCCCCAAGGTCATACTGCTAGCAAGTGGCAGAGTTAGGATTTGAACCCACACTGCCTGACCGCAGAGCGCAGGGACTTAACCACCACACCTACTGCTTTTTCTAAGATGAGACCAGAAGCCGTCAAACATTGGAGCATGAAAGTGTTGCAGGCAGAGGAGGCATGTGTACGGCTCTAACTGCGAGTCAGCACAGGGCCCGGTTTGAGGGAATTGCAAATGGGCATTTAATATTTGTTAATTAATTAAGTCATGCTGAAGCATCCAGCGCAAAGCGAACAGTGGTGAGCAATGCAGGAGAAATGAGCCGGAATGCAGAAGCCTCAGAGACGGTCCTGAAAAGGTGCTCCAAGCCAGTATTTAATTTTCTCCAGAAACAATCATCTCCTGAGGGAACCTTCCCAAGGGACTAACTTCTAACTTTTTGTATAAAGAACTAGAAACATTATAGTTTAGCAGTCATACCTGATATTCATTCAGGATCAAGTTCAAAATGAAACCGTAACTTGTCAGATTCACATTTAATATGCTATAGTTACGTGGTGTTCCGTTTAAAAAAAAGATCTTTTTCATGCTTGCAATCAACTTCTTCTTTCAACGGGTCGGAAGGCAACAGAACACTTTGAGGGGGACTGCAAAATTCAGGAAACATACTTAGTAGCCATCTTTAAGGAGACCTTGAGACAACATGCCAACACTGACGGCTTTTGTGAAACTGACCCAGAGACACCTCTTGCTGCCTTCTTGCCCTCATCATAATGTTCTACATAGTAAGCACAGAGGAACGTCAGGGACGCAGCTGTCAGCAGCCATTTCAGCAGCCCCACAGCCTCACCTCGTCCAACAGGTGTAAAGCTTACACTGAAAAAGCACCGACCACGTGCCAGGTGCTGTTCATGTTGTCTTCGTACGTTACAGATCCTCACATGGGCACTATGAGGTTGGTGGGTACCATTATCCTTTCCATTTTGGAAGTGAGAAAACGGAGGCACAGAGAGTTTAAATAACTTACTGCTATGCAGAGAGCTGGCATTTGAACCCAGGCTGAGTGGCTGCACAAGCTGTGTTCCCGAGCACTGTGCACACCGCCTCTCCCAAGTCACACCTGCCTTCGAAATGGCATCACCGATCCCAGTTCACAGCTGCACAGAACTCCACACCCTTTGATTCTCAAGCAGAAGGTGTTCCACACCCATAAACTCTCTCAAGGCTTTGATTTTTCAATGGTGGCTAAACTCAAGTCTCTGGAAGGAACATGTCGGGGGCTGGTTCTAGGCACAGAGCAGAGGGGGTAGAATGAGAAACAGGAAAGTATTTCTGGAGTGAGCCTGAGACAGCAAAAAAGCCTCCTTAAGGAGAGCACAAGTATATGTGCTACCAGGTGGGGGGCGGGCAACCAGTAACCAGAGACAGCCTCTTCCTCTCTCCAAGGACTGTACAGTCTGGGAGTTCTGGAAGTTCCTTATCAGCTCCCATTCACAGCTCCATCCTCTTAAACTGTTGTGACCCCTGCCAGAGCAGAAACACCTAGAAGCCCCTAAATAGGGCAGCCACAGGGTGGAGACGCAGGGCTCAGCTGGGCCAGGGGGCTCCTGGCCTTAGGTCCAGAGAAGAGGCCAGTAAGCAAGGACGGGGTACAGAGCAGTTAGCAGTGGATTCTGTAGGGACAGGATGCCCCTTTCCCTGTACTCAGCTGGAAGAAAGCAAAGAACCTCTACCTCAATAGAGTTTTTCCTGCAGCACACCATCAGATTTTTGGGTTAGTTTAACAGACAGAGCGGGACAGGGCAGAATGCCACTTCACTCACACTTTCATGTGGATTCTGATTATCTAACACCGAGTCGAATCTAGCTACAGTGGTTACAGGGATTTTGCTAGGCAATTTGGAACATTTGGAGGGGGAGGGGAGTTTGGCTGGATGCAAAGCGAAGAGGTAACACAAATGAAAAGGTGCAAAAGAAAACATCACTGACATCTAAATGCACCTCGAGTGAAGGCTGCCTTTCCACAAACCACACAGGAAGAGCCTCTCCACTCAGCCGAGGGCCCGCTCCCATTTCTCCGCCCGCAGCCCTGTCTGCCGGGCCTGGGCAAAGCAGCAGCAGGCTGCTGAGTTAGCTCCTAAATCCCGCTTCCTTCTCCCCCTTGCTCTTCCCCTGCCAATGCACACAGAACACTGAGAGCGCCTGCAGGGAGAGGTTCAGGAGTGGATCAAATAAAGGAATCCACAGGAGTGTTTGATGTTGCCCCCCAAAAGGAGATGGCCATTAGAAGGATCTGTGTCTCTAACTGTAAAAGGGAGAGGCCCCTTTAACTAGCCATTCTATCCTGCTACCCCATGTAAGGTAGGAGGGCTGTCGGGTACACCTTTAATGAGGGACAACCAAGCTACATGTTGCTGCTTGCTGCCTTAAAGAACAGGGAGCAGTGTTTGTTCACAGCTGGTGCTCAATAAATGTTGAGTGAAAGACCAAGACAGAGTATACTAAATAACTTAAGAAAATTTCCCAGAACTCTGTAGTCCAGTAATGTGGTATTTTTTGCCCTTATTTTTATGCAATGCAATTCCCAGCTGAACCACACAGAATCGTAAGCCCTACAGAGATGGGATTCTGAACATTCTGAAACTTTTTATTTTTAAGTCACATGGGGGCAGAGCATATTTCAGAGGCAAAGGGAAGACTTTTACAAGAGACCAAATGAGGAAAAATTTCTTTAAAATGAGACATCTGGCAAACCTGGCAATTCAGTTTTTGTTTGTTGATGAACATTTCTTGGACCTGGGTTCCTCTCTGAATCATTCTTCTTAAAATAGAGGCTTTTTAGAGAGCATTTTGTCTAATTACTCTCCCACAGCAGGCTCCATTGAGAACACAAATGAAGCCGCAGTCTCAATCCAAAGTAATTTTTCATTTTCATATTAATTAACATTTTAACTCCAATTCAGCAATATTTATTGAAAAGTGTCCTGTGGTTGACTCTGGCCTCACTCTTTCATAAATCTCCGTGTCCAGATTTTCCTTAATGTGTCAACAAGTAAGATGCAGACACGATGCTCTCTTACCCCCAAATCCTTCAGAACTTTTAATGGACTACAAGAAGGAAAACAGCTCAGGCCTGGAACCAAATACTTTCTCTGAGAAGATGGGAGTGGAAAGAACCAGCTCTGCCTTAAGCCAACAGTGGACCCCAGACAACACTGAGAGGCTCAGAGCATCAGGGCTTCAAGAACATGCCAGCCACCTGAAATCACAACCACAGCCCGCCTTGTTTTTCACTTCGTTATTACACTGTCATCAATCAAGTTGATGGAGAAGAAAGCCCTCTGCAAGGAAATCTTGGGAATACAAAAACCCAAACTGCACCTTGTTAACAAAACAAAAAAACATGAAAAACACAAAAACAAAACTAAACTTGCCTAGACCTGAAGCGCCAAGATGTTAACAACTGCAGATCTCTGCTTACTGACAGCGTGTCTACATTTTCCCCAGCTGCTACAGTACCAACTGTGGGGACTCCTTCACTGACCAAGTATCTAAGTATCTCCTACGCTCTAGGTGCTGCCATAGGGGCAGGGATACATGTTAGCGAAGAACAGACGGATAAAGCCTTGGCCTTCAGGGAATGTATATTCCGAAGGACAGGACAGACTTCAAATGATCCCAGAAATAAACGTACGTAAAGAGCTATCTAACACCTCCCACTCCAAACAGAAGGACCCTCTAGATACATGATACCCCCAAATTCCCTTTGAAAAATTTTTATTTATTTATTTTTTAAAGTAGGCTCCAAGCCTAGTGTGGAGCCCAACGCAGAGCTTGAACTCACAACCCTGAGATCAAGAACCAGATGCTCAACTGAGCCACCCAGGCGCCCCCCCAAAATTCCCTTTTAGAGTGAAAGATCATCCTGTTTTCTGGCTGAAAAAAAGAGATACGTAAGCAGTTTGCCAAGATCATACAACTAACTGCCTCAGTTCGGCAAGGCCTCAAGTCCGCACTCTCTGACCACGCCGGGTGACCATGCCCTCTTACTGCTGCTGCCAGAAGCCCTCCGTAAGAGAACCAGGAAGAAATAACTCTACAACACCTCCTGTTGCCATACTCAGAGCCTTCAGACAGGCCTATGTTCAATAAACACTGTTTTGCTGAAGTCCACAATGCGATGTTATAATGCTCTTCTCTTCTCACTTCACTTGTGAGGAAATTCTCCTTCTTACGTTCTTCAGAAACTGAAGAGTCAATAACACAAGGAGCCCAAAGGCCTTTTTCACAGAATAAACCTAAAATGGCTACTAGGCGCTGGAGGATTTCTAGCTGTGCAAGAAAATGAGCCGACACATTACCTTAGCTCTGTTTTTCTCATCCTGGCCAACTCAATACTGGCTAACAATTTTCAAAACCATTTCCTCCCCAATCTTAGAAAAATCTTACTATCTCCCAAACCAATTTAAAAATACATTGAACAGTATCTTCCTAAAAACACCATATAAATCAAAAGGTGATGACAAATCATTCTAGGCTCATTAGGATGATTTACTAAGTGATGAATATTTTTTAAGCAAACTATGAGTCCTTAAAATTTACTGTTTAAATTCTGATTTTTTAAAAAAGATTTATTTATTTATGAGAGAGTGAGAGAGAGAGAAACAACGCACAAGTGGGAGGGGTAAAGGGAAGGAGAATCGCAAGTAGACTCCATGCTGATCGAGGGACCCGACCCAGGGCTCAATCTCACGACCATGAGATCACGACCTGAGCCAAAAACCAAGAGTTGGACACAGCTGACTGCACCACCCAGGTGCCCCTAAATTCTGAATGCTTTTAATTATCAAATTTTCAAAAAGTATGGTCAGAATCATTTGTATGAATTCTTTAAATGTCTGCATAACCTTCTTTGGGAAGATGCCATCCTTCCTAATTGACTGGTTTTAGATTCAAAGACGGTTTTAGTTAGTCTTTCCTACATAGTGAATGGTTGGGGGTCAAGAGACTGAGGCTTCAGCTCAGCTACTATGAAAGGCAACCTTAAACAAGTGGGCTCATTGCTCTGTGATTACTTATCTGTACTGTGGGTATGCGGAGTCCCTCTGCATTTGACAGGGATAGCGAGGCCAAATGAGATTACAAAGGTAAATGCAAAAGGTGTTATTTAAATTCGAGATTTTGATCATTTTTCTGTATGAACCTGGCTTCAAGCAGAGAACCTACCACAGCACAGAAACTCAGTAAATGTTTGAAGAAAGAACAAAGTTCACTTCTAGAAGCTGACAGCATTCATCAAGTACAGGAAAGGAAACCTAACCTTAGGGAACTAAATGGTGGGTCAGGTTAACCACAATAAAAATAGGCAATACACACTCAACCAGCAGGACCACAATAAAAGGGTCTGCATCTCACCACTCAAAACTGAACCACGCATCACTGCATGCCACACAGATACACAAGGGCAAGTCAAAAACGTCACCCAAAACCAATTCTGTCTCTCAATCCATCTAAAATGTACCATTTTCTTTTCAATGAACTCTAACTAAGATATCAAAGTATTTTTTTAAAGATTTATTTGTTTTAGAGAGAGAGAAAGAGAGAGAGAGAGAGAGCACATAAGCAGGGAGAGGGGCAGAAGGAGAGGAAAGAGAATCTCAAGCAGGCTCTGACTCCCCACTGAGCGTGGGGCCTGATGCAGGGCAGGATCTTACCACCCTGAGATCATGGCAGGAGCCGAAATCAAGAGTAGGCCACTTAATTGACTGAGCCACCTCAGCATCCCTCAAACTATTCTTACAAGTGCACTCTTCTAACCTAAAATCAACTTCGCAATAGAGTAAGATAGTTCTATAAATAAACGTCTATTAAATCCTTACTAGCTGCTAAGTGAGAACTTTTCCGTTATATCAATCCCTATTCCTTAATAGTATGGCCGACTCCTCTCCAATGTGAAGGGGTCTCTCACCCCAACAGTGTGCTCTCCTACCCCTGGGCAGGCCACCCAGGATCTGGAGTTTCAACTCCCTGAAGACTCCAGACTTCCAGAATACCTCAGATCAGGGAGAAGCCATAGGAACTGCTCTGAGGTTGAGGTTGGGTGGGGAGAGAGAATGGGGCTGAGGACAACCCTCTCCCTCCAGGGGGCTCTACGGAAGAGAACCTAGACTTCTGTGTTTTAACACAGGGGAACCAGAGCATGCCAGTGATGAGGATCAGACTACATGAGCTATCAACGCAAAATGCTGACACTGATGCTAAGTACAGATGTTGGAGAACCAACAAATAAGCAAGAAACTGTGAAAATTTGATTTGGTCGTGTAAACCTTAACACTAACTATAGTCACTTAATGTGAGCTGCTTACCTAATTACCATGCAGCACAATAATGGTCATGCATATCATTAAAGGTGTCAGATTATCATGTGAATGTTAGATTTCATCACAACACTGCACTGAAGTCACCCATAAATTGTTTCACACCTAGCATGTGTTTACTTACAACTTTAAGCTGAAATGAACATCGCCAGGTGAACAAGAACTTGTGTTGTTGTAAAAGCATTAACAGTCCCTGGGCACAACCTGAAAACTGGAATAGCAGAGATCGTGGTGGCTCAGACCACTACACAGATTCCAGAGGCAAGAAATGTATCTTGCAGTTTTTTTTTTTTTAAGATTTTATTTATTTATGTGACAGAGAGACAGCCAGCGAGAGAGGGAACACAAACAGGGGGAGTGGGAGAGGAAGAAGCAGGCTCCCAGCAGAGGAGCCCGATGTGGGACTCGATCCCGGAACGCCAGGATCACGCCCTGAGCCGAAGGCAGACGCTTAACGACTGCGCTACCCAGGCGCCCCGTATCTTGCAGTTTTATATAGAAGTCTCTGGAGCCAAACTGACATTTCTCTTCTGTTCATCTGAATAAGGATTCTCTCTCTGCCCCACACACCACCATCCTTCACTCTAAACTGTCAAGTATTTAGAATAACAGGAAATTTGGTGTTGAGGCAGGCAGATGGCTGGATTTTGGCTGACTGGAGAGAAAAGCTTCCTCTCGGCATAAAGGGTGTGGTTCGGGTTTCTTAAGGACCATTCAGGGCTGGGACTCCTGACACTGCCAATCACAAGGCCCAGGCAGCCTGTGTTGCCCTTGCCTTTTCTAGGAGGTTTCAGTCCTAGACACTCAGCCCCTGGGCTTCAGGAGGACACGTTCCCATAGCTACGGACCAGGACTGTGAGCGAGGAAGTCCTGTGCGCCTAGATAATAGCCTTGTGGGTTTAAGGATACCCCTCACCATTATCCTGTGCACGCGAGGAGCTTAGTTTTGCGGACCACAGGCCAAAGCAAAGACAGGCTTAGCTCTCAACTGTAGAAAACCCTTAGAATCGAATCTAGACATCATTTTGCAAGAAGTGCTTGTTTGGCTTTCTGTACATGTCTCCGTAAATAAATGACTGCCAATCCTGAAAGAAGTAAGGTCTGCCTTTTCTTTTTTCCATATCACCAGTTCCCCCTCTGTTCAGGGGTTCATGGGTCTTCTCTGGAAATACCCACTTAGGAGATTTAGCTTTCATCACAATAAACAAGGGAAGAGTAAAACAAACCAAAAGACAGATTTATCAGCCTGATTTTTAAGAAGTTATCATACAACTGCAGGCCTCCATCTACAAACTTCTATGACCCCCCGCCAATAAGTAATGGGGCTGTTCTTTTTTTTTTTTTTTTTTTAAGATTTTATTTATTTGACAGAGAGAGAGATAGCCAGCGAGAGGGGGAACACAAGCAGAGGCGTGGGAGAGGAAGAAGCAGGCTCCCCACAGAGGAGCCTGACATGGGGCTCGATCCCAGGACCCCGGGACCATGCCCTGAGCTGAAGGCAGACGCTTAACGACTGAGCCACCCTGGCGCCCCAGTAATGGAGCTGTTCTAAAGTAAACACCGTCCTTGTGCGGAAGAGGGGGGAAGTATGTCATTTCAGTTATGACTTACAAAATCCAGTCCTATAAAAATCCACTCTCTTTTTCCATTGTAACATCCTATTTAAATCCCATTTCGTCATCAACCTCTCCATTGCAAATCAACAACTACCAAGTCCTGTTCAGGTGACCTCCTAAATCTCTCTTCAATTTGATCTTCTCTCCCTAGCCCCCGTTACCCGCCTTAATTGTTTTTGCACTCCTACTTAATTTCAACCCCTGCATCCATTTCCCAAAAAACTGAAGTGATCTTCCCAAACTGCAAATCCATCATTACCTTCAGTACACAATCCAGCTCCTTAACGGGCAGATGGCCTCGCCTCTGCCTGCTGTATCTCAGATCGTCTCTCCCCACCCCACAGCTCCTCACCACCCTTCTTCCCACCAGGCAATTACCTGCAGTTTCCTGAACATGCCATGTTCTCCATATACCCATTCCCTGCATACACCGTACACTCTCCAGCTTAGAAGAGCCCTTGCTTTCCCCCTTCTTTGCCAGCACAACTCCTACGGGCTCCACTACTCTACTCACACTTCACTTCTTCTGGGAGGCACATTTCCCTTACACCTGGAGCTGCCCCAACCCCGTCCTTTAAGTTCTACGTGATCCCCCAGCATCCCTCCGCTTCCCAGCACTCATCACACTATTATCTGTGTCCCCCATTACAAGATTAGAGGCTGGGATCGAGATTCTTTTCTAACTCCATTGGCTAGCACATGTCTGGCACCTATCAAATGAAGAAACTGCCATCATCTTTTGGCTCCAAGTCAGCACAACTCCCCCTACTCCCCAAGAGGGTTATGAAAAAAGCACAGAAGGGGAACAGAAGGGGGTTTGGGTGTTAACTGCTGCTCTCTGACTACCCTGTAAACTACTGGAAGAAAAAAAAACTACTAAGGTGACTTTACATTAATGATGATGGTAATTATTATGGTAAATGTCAGTTGAATGCACAGAGCATGGTGTCACGGAAAAAGCATGGATTCTGCAGTCAGTGAGGTATGGGATTGAATTTAGGTAAGTAACGCAAAGCCTAGGTCTGTGGTTTTAGGAGAGAATTTACTTAAGTCTGGGAATCTGTCTAGTGTAGAACTGGGCACATATAGACCCATCCCTGTTCCAGTCTCATTGTACTACATGGACTTGGGTGACTGGGGGAGAAAAAGAAACACATTCCCAGGCAAAAACTGATGGTGACAGAAGTCAGAACAGTGGTTTCCTCAAGGAGAGGCATTTTTGGCTGGGAGGTGACCAAGAGAGACTTCTGGAGTCTTGGAAATGTTCTATGTCTTGCTCTAGTTGGTAACTACACGGATGTATACACTGATAACACTACATTGTTCGTCACTTCATGTCCATGTACTCACAGTATATAAATTATACCCCAAGGTTTGTTGTTTTCTGTTTTTTTAATAAAAGAAACACACTCTCTCTCTGTGATGGAAGACAACCCCAAAGACAAGGCTCTGAAGTCAAAGTATGCCTGCACACTGAAGGCTTCTGGTCACTGACAGCAATGACTCTTAGCCCTGGGTCTAGGTGTTATAATAAAGGGTCAGTAGGCACTGACAGTAGGCAGAATAAATGTCTCACCCATACATATTACAATGTCTCAAAGGTACAGAGAAGCTCCCAAACTTAATAAAACACATTTATTGCAGAGTATTACTACCTTCACAGTCATTTTGTCATATTTCCTCAATCAACAGATACTCAAAGTACAACCACAATCTTGTTAGGACTGAAACAATATTTGAAGTAATCTCTCTCTCACTCACTCTCTCTCTCATTTTCTCTCTCTCTTTCCTTCCTTCCTTCCCCCTTCCCTTTCTCCTCCTTCCTGCCCCTTCCCTTTCTTGCCTCCCCCACTACCTCCCCTTCTCCCTCCTTCCCTCCCCTCCCTACCTCTCTCAGGCCTAGAGCTAAAGTCTAAACTTGATCAAGCCAGCATCCAGGCTGGCACCCACCCACCCTACCATCCTCCCCTTCACTGGTTCCAGAGGTAGTCTTCACTCCCTTGGGATGGTTTACTCACTGCTCAAACAGATCTTCCCCAATGTAGCTTCTCTACATTTGTCCCTAGCTGTTCCCTTTTCTCCTCCACACTAGTCTCCCATCAGCAAGTCTTGGGCCTTCTTCAAGGGTAAGGCTCAAGTCCCACCTCCCAGGAGTCTACCGGGTGGGAGGAGGGGTCTGCAGACCCTAGCCCTCCCGCCCCTGCCACCATCTTCTCCTCTTCCAAAATCCTTTAGCACACACCGTTTACCTCCACAGCTACATGCTGAGTACCTAAGCAGGGGAACTGTTATTACAGATGAGGGAACAGAGGTAAAGAAATAAAGAAAGTCATTTATTATCTCTCAATTGGTAGGTGGCAAAGGCAAGATGTGAACCCAGACAACATGACTCCAGAGCCACTATCTGATACGGCCTTTATTTACTTTTTATTTTGAGATACTTTTCGGCTTACAGAAGAATGGCAAGGATAGTACAGAGTTCCTTTCACACAGCCTCCCCTTACGTCAACATCTTAAGTAACCATGATGCACTGACCAAAACCAGGACACGGACACTATATTGTAATAGTACAATACTATTAACTAAACTGCAGAATTCATTCAGATTTCCCGAGTTTTTACACTCATGACCCTTTCCTGTTCCAAGACTGCACTTTACACTGAGTAGTCATAATTCCTTAGTCACCAGTCAGCAACAGTTCCACCATCTTTCCTCGTCTTTCATGACCCTGTCACTTTTAAAAAGTACTAGTCAGGTATCTTGTAGGATGTCCTTCAACTTGAGTTTATCTGTTTTCTCATGATTACACCATGGGGACAGATTTCGGGGAAGAACATAGGAGGTCAAGTGTCCTCACCACATCCTATCAGGGGTAAGTGATAGCAGCATGACTTACCACCGGTAGTTAACCTCGACCGCTTGGTTAAGGTGGTGTCTGCCAGGTTCTTCCACTATAAAATTATTGTTTTTCCCTTTCCATACTCTATGATTTGGAAGCCAGTCTCTAAGTTCAGCCCACACTCAAGAGGAGGGGAATTAAACTCCATCTCCTGGAGAGAAGAGTTTCAAAGAATATGCGAGCATGGGTTGAAAGCGTTAACAGTTATCAATAGATATTTTAAGGAAGATGCTTTGAGGCCACGCAAATATTGTTTCTCCTTAAAATTTTACCCACTAATTTTAGCCTCCATTGGAGATCTTGCCTGCAGCGATTATTACTGTGGTGTACTAAAGGGGATTTTCTATTCCCCTCATTCCATTTATTAGTTGGAATTCTTATGAAAGGAAGAGCTATCTCTTCACCCCCATTTATTTATTCAATCATTTATATCATTAACTTGTGGATATTTATTTTATTATTTGGTTTATAATCCAATACTACTGTTATTTATTTTCCTGTTCAAATTATTCCAGCTTTGACTATCAGGAGCTCTTTCAGGTTGGCTTTGTGTTTTTTTTTTTTAATATTTTATTTATTTATTTGACAGAGATAGAGACAGCCAGCGAGAGAGGGAACACAAGCAGGGGGAGTGGGAGAGGAAGAAGCAGGCTCATAGTGGAGGAGCCTGATGTGGGGCTCGATCCCACAACGCCAGGATCACGCCCTGAGCCGAAGGCAGACGCTTAACCGCTGTGCCACCCAGGCGCCCCTGGCTTTGTGTTCTTTTGATGAGCCCTGTCTTTTTTTTTTTTTTTTCCCTGCCCCAGTCCTGGAATCAACCATTTAACTGAGGAGTTGATAGGGTCATTTTATCACTGTTGTAATCAAGCCAATCTCTCTCTCTCTCTTTCTTTTTTTCTTTTGATGTTACTTTTTTTTTTTTTAAAGATTTTATTTATTCATGTGACAGAGAGACAGCCAGTGAGAGAGGGAACACAAGCAGGGGGAGTGGGAGAGGAAGAAGCAGGCTCCCAGAGGAGGAGCCTGATGTGGGACTCGATCCCAGAACCCTGGGATCACGCCCTGAGCCGAAGGCAGTCGCTTAACGACTGCACCACCCAGGCGCCCCTGACGTTACTTTTTTAATCAAGAAAACAACCTTGCCATCAACATACATCTTCAGAGAAAGTCACGTAATAGAAAGTACCAACAAACAAAACAAACAAAACTTACTTATAGTATCATCAGGCTCATTTTAGACTAAATGAATACAGTATATTCCAGTCAAGAAATCAATAATTCTTGAGAATTTAAAAACATCAAGAGAAACAATATACATTCACATAATGTTTTATTTACTGACTTCTCCGAAACATGCAAAAATTCACATGGCTAATGGAATTTTCCATGTTAAAATGGTGCTCAACACGACAAATTCCTAACCAAAAAAAAATATTTTAATGTAGGAAGCAACATGTGAACATTCCATTTAGGTGGTAAAATTCACATTACAACAATACAATAAATATCAAGTAATATCCTTCTGGCCTAATGAAAAACATAACAGTTGTGACAGTCACAAATCAAGCCAATTTCTTAAGGGAACTGACAAATGAAAGCTTCAAGGGCAGAAGGAGCAATGGCCCACTTACACTCTCGCCTAGATGAGGGGACAGACAGACTTCCTCCTCTCCTGACCTACCCTTCTGGACGAGGTATAGCAAGGGCCTGGCCCAGTTCCAGCACCCAGTGAGAGGACAGTAAGCTGCAGGCTGACTCTGCAACTGCTTTATGACGTGCTGATGCACCTTCTGTAGGAGGCCTGGCAGGACATGCTACAAACATTGCCTTGTTTTATGGATGGGAAAACGAAGACGCGAGTGAAGTGAAAAAACATTCCCAAGATCATCCAGCCAGAGTGTGGCTGAGGTGGTACTAGGCAGACACCCCGAGGCACTGCTCTCCCAGGCCCTTTCCCAGGGGCAGTGTGCACTCAGAAGGAAGAAGGTTCCTGAGACAATATTTCCTGCAGATTGATTTTCCTGCCTCGCCCATGTCCTCTTTCCTTCAGAGTTCACACATGGAGAGACTAGAGGATAAAATTAGGAGACTTATATACTTTCCAGATCCCAGGGATCTAGACAGGCCTAGACCAAGCTGAAACTCTACGGACAAGAAGAACTTACAGCTTAATTTACAGGTTTTGTCCAGGTATCTACAACAAAGTATAAAAGGCTAAAATCAAAATCCATGAAGGACGGAGAGACAAGACTTAGATTTTGTTCCACTCAAACCCAGACAGCACATGAACCCAAAGACCAATCCCAACTTCTAAGAATAAATACTAAGTGTGCATTGAGAAACAAAGAGGTTAAAACAAATGTGAATCAAGGGGCACCTCGGTGGCTCAGTTGGTTGATTGGCTGGCTCTTGGTTTTGGCTAAGGTCATCATCTCAGGGTCATGGGATTGAGCCCCACATCAGGCTCCACACTCAGCAGGAGTCAGCTTGAGATTCTCTCTCTCCCTCTCTCTCTCTCTGCCCCTCCCCCATTCATGCTCATTCCCTCTCTCTCTAATAAGTAAATCTTAAAAAAAAAAAAGTGAATCACAATTAAAACAATGATAAAAAGCAACAGGTTAAGCCTATTGGTGTCAAAATCTCACAAGTCCCTAGTACCTGGTAATGAGGAAACCCGATGCCAGCCAGATTCACCATATGCTGACTCCAATAACCTCATTATTTCATCGCCAAAAGAAAATCAGCTAACACCTTAGCAATAGGAAAGCAGTCAAAAAAATTATGTGTGTACATAGATATAAATAAAGTAAACGGTGGTCATTATGTTTTTAGATAATATTCATATTTTTTCAGAGACCCAGACTTGTGGTCTCAACTCACAGCTGATTCTTTCCACCAAAAAAGTCTATTTCTACCTGGTGATTTGACTTCTAAAGAAGTGGCGTATGGGTAAATTGGTTTTTAAGAATGATAGCCAAGGCCTACAATAAGCCAGTTGGAAAGCAACAATATCAAGATAAAAAACACGCAAGTTATAAGCAATCAATTTTATACATTACAACGGGACCTTGCCCCCACCCCCAACACAAACACGAAATAAATCTTGGGTTTAGCTTCTACTAGATCACTTGTTAGTACCAGCAGCTTGTACAAAATTTACAATTACATACACATTCCTTTCAGCAAACATAGGTATTTTTAAATGATTATGAAAACTCACTCAAAAGAATTAGATCTTCATAAACACCTGCCAACTGAATGAGCAGAAGCTAAAGTATAGCTGGGCTGCAATTTTCATCAGTTCTCTCTGTAAATTAATGATACAATTCACAAAAGAGTAAATATTAAAGAGAAGTAAATATTAAAGAGAGGTAAGCAGAAGTGATGGTAACTGAAGATAATGCATCTAAGATCATAATGTGTAAAGAAAAGACATTAAGAAAAAGCTCTATCAATTTGATTGACGAAGCATAATAAGTAAAAGTACTGGATCCTATTTTCTTACACACTCTTTCTTTAAAAACAACCACTACCACCACCACCACCATTGGGTGGTGGGGCACCTGGGTGGCTCAGTCGGTTAAGCACCAACTCTTGATTTCAGCTCAGGTCACGATCTCAGGGTCATGAGATCCAGCCCTGCGTTGAGATCTATGCTAGGCATGGAGCCTGCGTAAGATTCTCTCTCCCCCTCTGCCCCCTCCCCCTATTCGCGTGGGCGCGCGCACGTGCACACACTCTCTCTCAAATAAATAAAATCTTAAAAAATAAATAAAATTAAAAAAAAATTTAATTAAAAAACGAACCAAACAGTTAAACTTTAAAATAAAGCACTAAGTGCTGATCATTTACTTAAAAACCTTTTTGAAAGTCTGCTCTGGGTCTACTAAAGATGGTAAAAGGGCTACTGATGAGTGAGTGACTAGCAAGAAAACTATTCTCCAGCTAGGTCTTAAACATACAATTATGGAGATAGCAATAGATTAAAAAGTAGCAAATCTGGAATCTCTGCCAATTTCAGTATCTGAGGTATTTGCATTTGTAGGTAAAAAGTAACAGACCTCGTTTATTGCTGTTAAGCACATAGGACATAGGTGTTTTCAGAGCTGTTTAGGACATAGAATACTGTATTTCCCTTCTACTTCTACAAGCTGGGGACTCAGACGTCTGTCTTTCTGGTAGCCATGATCTCCACACAAAATAAACTCTAAAGGCCCAAATGGAAAACCTTAGTCCTGGTCAAGTCATTTAACCTCTCTGAATCTCATCAGTAAAGTGGTCACTAATACCTCTATCACAGGACTACGAAGATTAAAGAATTATGGAAACTAACATCTCCTATTCCCAGCCCAGGCTTCAAACTAGGATCAACGCTCATTTGAACTGGCCAGATGATATTCTCTGAAAATCATTTTATGGACAAACTAATTATTATTTGAGATAAAATATTTGGTCATAAATCACTAATGAGGTAGGAGGAGTGGAGAGAACTGTTAAAAGTTCCAGAGTGGATAGAAAGAGTTTGAAATAACTTCAAATACACAGGCCTCTGGTTTCTTGCCAATTGTTTAGATTTACTTCCCCTGCACACACTTTGGCCTTGGTGGGACATCTGGCAGTCATGTGTCCAAAACAAATCTTTATCACTTTGAACTTGGGGAAGGGGAGGGCGGGGAAGGCTGAATTTTCTCCCAGATGAAATTCATGAACACATTAACCTGCCTGAGAGGAAGATGGGAATTTTCTAGAAGAAAAGTTTGAAAGAAGCAATATGGGAAGCTTTTACCTCTTCGTGAGCTGCGGGGCATTCCCCTATATCCTCTAAACTAATATATTATTTGGCCTAAGTTTAAAGACATTCCCCTCATCTAATTTTCCTATTTCCAGGGAAATTGCCAATGGTTTGGTGGTGGTGTTGTTTTTAAGTAAGTCTCTCACTTTATGTAGTCAAAGTGTTCCAAAAGGGTTTTGTGTTACATTCTTAGATAAAAGGAAGAATCCCCAGTTGCATAAAAACTAAGGGGCAAGGATTCCAGAGCCAGTCTACCTGAGTTCAAAACCAAGCTCTACCACTTCCTAACTTACTACCTGGGGCAAGTTATGTGACCTCTCTGTGCTTCAGTTTTCTCATCAATAAAATGGCAAAGATACTAGTGCCTTTCCCAAAGAGTTGTCATGAGAACAAAAGGAGTCAATATTTGTAAAGGGCTTAGGAGAGTGTATGGCACAAAGTAAGTGTTATAAAAACAACTATTATATTAAAATAAATAAACCCCTAATTCATCTTTTTCGGTAAAATATTACCTAAGCATATACTATGTGATCTCCTCCAAAGAAACTGAACTCTCCCAGTGGTCACATGGAGCGCTAAGCAAGCAACAGTTTGGGAGCCAGAGAGACTCCAGGCTCTGCACCCCTCTGTGTGGCCCTGTGCTCGTCACTTTAACCTGTCTCGGAACGTTTGCTTCTTCATCTTCAAAATGGGAATAATGATAATTATCTACTAGGCATATTATAAAGGTAAACTGAGAAAATATAGATATGAAGTTCTTGGCACAAAGCAAAGTACGAAGTGCTCAAGAAGTGAAACTTATCCCTCTCCCAAATACACATGTACATACCCGCCTACAATGCAATCTACAGCAACAACCCTGAGCTGCTGGGGATTAACCTGTGAGCTGACTACCCCAGATACTGCAATGTGGGCTGGCTTCTGCAAATTTTATCATGGCAGTGGGACAACCTCAGGAAGCAAGAATCAGGTAGCTGGACCCAAACAGGATAAGAATAAGAGTCAATCAATGCACAGACTTTATCAAACTGCATCAGAGGAAGAGCAGGGAACAATGCACCGGAGAGTTACAAACCAAGCCAGGACTGGGGTTCCTCTCCAGGCCCAGAGAAGAGCTAAGATCTAAAAACAAACACAAGAAAGCCTAAGAATCTTCCAATGATTCACATAAACAGCCCTGAACTGCTCTGTTTTGTAAGCTTTCCTGGTCACTGAACTTCTTTTGAGTGGGTCTTGACTGTGATTCAAAAGGTAAAATAACTCGAGAAATGGATTGTGTTCAAAGGAAACAAAGGAAAATCACAATGAATGCTTACTCAGGTGAAAGGAAAACAAAGTCTGACAGGTTGGTTCACTCAGACAAGAAGGGCTGTGACACAGGCAGAAACCCCCTTTAAGAAGGCTCTTTCTGAGGTTAAATAAAGTACCACCTCCAAATAAACTAGCTTGTGTTTTCTATGATAGCTGATAACCTCAAGTAACAGTACCCCTTTATCTACCTTTCACACATAAGAATAGAGACGTTCCAATTCTTAAAAACAGAATGTTCCTTTAAAAAATCTAAATCCCTGAGATTTTAAACTTTTGCTATGACTGAAAACTACTGTAATTAGGAGATCTAACCGTACATGTGCAAAGCCGAAAGTCACAAAATGCGCAACAGGATGGACAATAAAAAATTTTACTTTCTTAATTCTAGTAAAGACAAGCACTTGATAATGCCTTCCAAACGTAAAAATCAATGCTATTACTCCAGTATCAGTGAATGTTCAACGAATGCTGACTACCGGTATCACCAGTGGGACATACATTTGGAGCTGATTTTCCAGGCACAGTAAAAGGCTTGACTGACCCGACACATCACGCTGCCTCTAGTCACCACTGGCAGGGATAAGCATGCACTGTAATCATGACACGGAGACAGAGCCTCAGCCTCAGTCTTGCAAGAACCACGCACTGTCCAACCCCACGGAGTTGAAAACTGCTTGGCACAATGGAGCTCAAGTGCTTTAAGATACATTTTCCTTTCTGAGTAAAGAAGTTCAGTTTGTTTCTCTTACTTTTATTTTCATTTTTCATCTTAACTAATGAAAATGCTCTTTAAGGAATCTGAGAGCCCAACGTGAAAGTGCCAGGGAATCAGTCAGTATAATGGCGCTGGATGCTGCCATTGCCTAACAGAGGCAAAAATCTCTCTAAAGTAGTATGCTGACTGTCCCAACACCTGTCAAAAAGAAAAAACCAAATGGTTCCACGCGCTTCCTTTATCACTTTTAAATTGACTCTATAATGTAGCATTTGTATGGCTGGTCATAGGGGGATGTGGGCCAAGGCAGAGGGACCCACACCTGAACAGCCCACCCCTACGCCCAATATATAAAACCAATGAATAAAATATAATAAAAGAAATGCTTTTGTTTATAGTTGAGCTCCAAACCAAGCAAAGAAAATACGCAGATGTCAGAATAGGAACTCAAAATCAGAGCTGTGAATGGGAACTCCCAATGCAATAACAGAAATCTACAATAAGTACACAGAGAAATGCGCTTAGTATACTTAATAAAAGACAATTCAGTGGATTCTTCAAAGTTCATGTAAAAAGTGCAACACCATGAAACATATTAAGAGTAACAAATGAGACTGAGTAATCTAAGCAACAACTCAGCTTGACACACCTAGCTTCTTACCTAGAGCCAACCCATAAAGCTGGTGGGAAAACACCATTTAAAACTGGTCTTCCCAAAGTGCAACCTTTGATTACTCAAGTCCCTAGGGCATCTTTTTTAAAGCTTTGTCTTCTATAGGGCCATCCACGGCCAGCATGAAACTTAAAAAAAAGATTAGAAGCTGGATGAACTAATCTACACTCTCAAAGATCAGAACACTTGACTGGCAAATGGCCAGATGAACCAGCACAAACTGGGGGACTCTGAGTAGAAATATCATTCAAGTAAAATACACAAACACACACAACACCTCTCCATTATAAACCAATTCAACTGCTTTCCACAGTAAAGTAAAACTGTCAGTCTAAGTGTTTCAGAACACATTTTTAAAAGGTTATTTTTAGGGGCACCTGGGTGGCTCAGTTAGTTAAGTGTCTGACTCTTGATTCAGGCTCAGGTAATGATCTCAGGGTCATGAGATCATCAAGCCCCATGTTGGGCTCCGCACTGAGCATGGAGCCTGCTTACGACTCTCTCTCTCTCTCTCCCTCTGCCCCTGCCCTGCTCCCACTTGCGTTCTCTCTCTCCCTCTCAAAAAAAAAAAAAAAAAAAAAAAAAAAAAAAAGTCTTCCTGTTAATAAGTGAGGAAGGCAAAATAGAAATGAAATATCACCATTTTGCCAACTCTTAATTAAATCATAGATCTAGGCAACGATCTCCAATGGCTCCCAACATCACGAAAAAGAAAGATTACATAAAGGAAGTACACAACACTCACAGGAAGAAATCCTGCCAAAAACTTTGAACCTGAATGAGATCAAGTCTCTAGATCTGATTTCCAGCTTATAGGAAATACAAGGGACAGATGAACATGTTAAATGATACCTCAGAGATGCAATCAGTAAAACCCAGGCTGTGGGAAATGGGGCCAACACCCTTTTTTCTTCAACAAATGAACTGGAGAAAAGATGAAATGAAACCCACAGATTTAAAGAGACTGAGAGATATAGCGAATGAATACAATGTGTGGGCCTTGTTTGGATACAGATTTGAACAACCAACTGTGAAGTATAAAATATTTTAGACAATATGGAAAATCTGAACTGTAACTAAACATTTGATGATTTTAAGGAATTGCCATTTTTTAGATGTGATAATGGGATTGTGAATATTTAAAGAGTCCTTATCTTTTAAAGATATGTACCTAAGTAATAAGATATATAGGATTCTCTTCAAAATAATTTAGTTGGAGGCCTGATAAAAAGAAGCAAAATTGGTCATAAGCTGGTAATTGTCTGAGAGTACATATGGTACATGAGGATTCATTTTCTTACTCTCTTGACTTGGGTATGTTTGGAATTTCCCATAATAAAAGCTAGAACAAAAGAAAATGACTTTTGTCTCGTTTTGCTTGGAGCATATTGCTCCATGCATTTGTGTTATTAATGGCCCTCTTCTAAACATTAGCCTCTGAAGAAGGACCCAAGAGGCCCCAACTTGACCATTAAAAATCCTACGCCTGCACAAAGGTAACTTTCTAAATATAAGCAGCATTTAGCAGCTATAGATCAGTACATTACTTTCCAACCAGAAGGACCCAGGAGATGTAAGGGGCCTTAGAATTATCGTAAGAGTCCTCAAATACAACTGCATATGTGATCTTTGCAATGGTTGAATACTCAAATTACATCTACTATCCTGAGGATATAAAATGTTACTAGCATGAGTGTGCACAAAATGTTATATACAAGGCCGTACATCCCAGTGCTGTTTCAATAGCAGAAAACTAAAGACTAACTCATGTCTAATGGCAGAGGAGCGATTAAATAAATTACAGTTCATACCTACTGTGGAATACCACTTATTCATTAAAATGAGGTTGAAGAGAAAATGATAGGAAAGTGTTTATAATATATTAAATGAAATTTTGGGACAAAGTATGTACAGAACAATGTCATTTCTGCTAAAAAAAATATATATATATATATATTGCACAAAAAAAAGACCAAAGAATGTACACCAAAATTGCAAGTTAATTCCTTTAGGTGGTGGAATTACAGATGATTTTATTTTCTTCTTTGTGCTTTCATGTGTCTAGCAATTTTTCTATAATAAATACAGAGATCCATAATATCAATATTGGATATCCAATTCAGATATCCAAAAATCTCTGAGAATAAATTTTTAAAAGTTAGGGGCAAACTTGCTTAGGTGCAAAACCTGTCCTAAGCTGCTTCATACCTATCCCTTTTGTGTGAAGATTGACAGATTTCACTGTAGTAATACAACGTTCCCGAGTGTTGACCCCAGATTCCACCAAGGGCTTGCTATGACTCTCGAACAACCCCAAAATTTTGGATACTAAATCCAAGGGTTTCAGACAAAAGACTGTGGACCTGTATCAGTTTGTAATTTGCCACCGTTACCATTTTTAGGCTTCTAAAAATGGGACTCACATTTAAAAAGTTTGGGAGCTTCTGCTATCAATTATTATACATTTTTAAATGGCATCAGTATAAAATATGTCCTTAACAGGATTATCATTCCAGTTTAATCAAAGGTGGCAAGCACTGGGCTCCCATCAGATGATTT
The DNA here is from genome assembly GCF_023065955.2 of Ursus arctos. NCBI lineage: Eukaryota > Metazoa > Chordata > Mammalia > Carnivora > Ursidae > Ursus > Ursus arctos. The sequence goes on along the minus strand of NW_026622997.1, from coordinate 30,065,811 downwards.
TAGCAGCCAAGGTTTACCAAGTCCTTGGCATGTGCCAGGCATTATGTGCCTTCCATATTTTAGCTCATGTGATGCTGCTTCAGGAAGTAGATACTATCCCAGGCCCATTATCCATATGAAATACAGATGCTCAGAGAGGTTATGTAACTTGCCTAACTCACAAGGCGGAGTTGGGTCAGAGCCTGACCTTCAGCAGCCATGCTGAGCCCTCGCCAGTTAGGCAAGCCAGGGGGCAGTTCTACTTCCTGGATCATCTCCACCATTTTTAATAGTGGTAATAACATCAAAGTAAAGCAGAGACAACTGACTTGTTTTAAAAACTCTTTTTGATTTGTAAACTAAACAAACTTGATCTACAAATTACTAAGAAAAGATAAATATGAAGCCATAACATATAATTTCTAGTATTACTACCATTAACTCTAACCACACCAAAGTTATTTGAAGATGTTCTATGAATGTAACAATATAATTTTCTATACCACAGAAAATCTCCCAGTAATCTTTTGGAAATCAGTGTGGGGAACATTTTCTGAGAGCTGTCCAGAAGAGACCAAGTTCCTACCCACAGGAGAGCCTGACATTTCCAAGAACAAACTCTCTACTTTTGGGGTTTCCTTGGTGTCTCTGGGCTATATAACCCAGTAATTTACTTTCCCTCCTGAAAACTAGGGTAGAAATAGCCTTGACTTCCTTTTTGCAAACCAAAATTCACAGCTGTTTGGGTGAACAAACCAAGAGGAAAAAAAGAACCTTCTGAAGGGATTTTTTTCGGCCAAGGATGCAACTTTCGCTGGGACCATAATCTCCCAGGACAAGTGAACATGCTGGAGCTAACTGGATACAAATCAAATTCTTAAGACCACAAGACTGTTTCACTGTTTCCAGTCTCTAATTTTTGTAACTAAGACAGTAAAAACTAAACTTCAATTGGAGAATTCAGAAAGAGGAAGATGTTTGACTTTTCAAACTTCTGTTAAATTATCTTTTTCTACAAGTACATGCCTTACTCAGTTTAAGATCGGACACTATTTTTAGATATAAAATAACCACACAAAGTCATGTTCTGCTTTAAAGAAAGGAAAAATGCACAGCAATGCCAAAATAAAGGAAAAGGATAGCTCCCAATAAAATCATACTTAAAAGAGATATCTAGAAAACTGTTGTCCTAATGGATAGTTGTGTTTTGTTTTTGCTTTGTTGCATGTGCTTGGAAGAACGAGAACTTAGATCACACAAGTCCATGAGATCCTGCTTCAGGACCACACCTTCTACAGTCCTTGGTCAGCACTGTCCTCTTCCTTAGGATGTTAAAATCATTTTGCTCCAATTAGGCACATCCAAAAGCAATCTGCCACCATGGGAGGACAAAAGTAACAGGGGCAGCATGAGGAAAGCTATCTTGCTGTTACTGTTTCCAAGCTACACATCCATTCTTGGGGTGAATGAAGGACCGTTCTAATGGAATGGTTATGTTAACCACCTCTTTTTTTTTTTTTTTAAGTCTGAATTCCTGACATAAATATTAGGAATCTTTCTTAAAAAACAACGAATAAGTTGTCATATCTTCTAACATTGGAACAACTTTTTATTGTCCCCAATGTCCCCAAGTTGGGTCCATTTTTCAAAAGTTTTCATTCTTCATTCCTTATTTCAAAAAATATTTCATATTTTTGGAAAGCTGTGGCTATTTCTGGATAGTCTCCCTCGACCACCCCAAAAGGTAGAGTAAAAAGTAATTTATAGCCACATTTATTGCTACTGTCTATAAATTTTCCGATTTCCAGTAAGCCTCCTTGGCTTATTTTCTTATTCACTCTTATGCTTGAGAAATTAAGTACAGAATTCTCCTAAACCATGACACAATCTACTCCTCGATCCTAGCCTTTAGTTCAGTTTCTCTGTGCTTCTGAACCCTCAGGAATGCATTTAACTTTACATTGTTCACATATGCCAGTATTTAGCTCGTAATTCAATATAGTTTTAAGTTAATATATGATGTTTTCTTGTAACATTTCCTTTTCTCAGGTTTGCCCTTTCGTTGACAGAACTCACTTCTAACCCAAATCTTACCGTCTTCTCATACCGAATTTCTTAGAAATCCATAGTTTCAGTATGACCATCAACATATCAAACTCTGCATTACATGAGAATTTGTGTGCAAGGCTGAAAAATACCATGAGTTAAAAAGAAGTTAACACAGTGCCTGTCCCAAGGTACCAACTGAAGGCACACAACTGTTCAACAATCAGAAAATGAGATCCTATTACATAAAGCAAAATCCACACCATCCAGAAACCTTTCTAGGACTAGACATTTCAGGTAACTATGCTTTCTAAATAATCTGTTGCTTGTCTTTTTAAGTGACAAAAATTATATTTGAATCATTTTGGATAAAAAACTAAAATATGTTTTTCCTACTTTCATTAACATGCTACACTGAACATAATTTAATCTGTATCTCATGGCTAAGAGTCATAATAAACAGAAATTAGAGCACTAAGCTACAGTACCATGATGCCTAGGACCTAAGCAAGTGTGCAGGGCTATGCACTTCTATGTTAATGGTCTCAAATTACTGGTGGGAAAAATTATGCTAGATTTTAATTGCTTCTTCTGTCTCTTATTTTGTCAATCTGTCACACAGACATACTGTTATAAATGCTGTAAGGAAACAGACCATGTCTCAGGAGAGGGGCTAATTTCGATAAAGTACCTACTATGTGCTGGGTCTGAGATGAACTTTGCAGGGCATTTGGCAATCGGCCTGGCACAAAGTAGATGACAGGTAAACACTAGATAAATGAACAGCACTAATGTGCCTACCTAAGCAGGCCCTCTCCCTTATTTACTGTCTCTGATCTGCCATAGCCAGAAAACACATACCCAAGGTTGAAAGAACACCATTTATCATACGTCTGGCATGGTACTTTGCACACAGCAGGGGCGGTATGGCAAAACCGTATGTGCTGAACTGAACTGAGGATGGGTAACAGGGAGCATTTACAATGTGCCAGGAACTGTGGAAGTATGTTACACACAGTATCTAAGATGATACCTATAATGCAAACAATACTGTCCCCATTTTACAGATGCAGAAATTGAGGCTCCAAGTGGCTGAGTAATTTGTATAAAATCAAGCAGCTAGTCCGTGGTGGGAGTACACTGTGAATTCAGGCAGTATGACTGCAGAACATTATACTATTATCTGAATTAATGTGCAGTAAGTAAGTGAAAGTCAGAAAGACATGAAGTTTTTACCAACTTTTTTTTCCTTGAAGTTTTTGCTGACTTTCTGATTCTCGGGTACGTTCTCAATTGGTGAGTGTTACTATACCTAAACATTATACTGACAGGCCAAAGCAATAAACTAAGAAAGCTAGGCAAGTAAAGTATGAGCCAATGAGCTACTGTACACTCCAGATGATGCGTTCCAAAGAAGTAGAAGCCTGAGAGATCCGGGTGTATTAGGGTCATTAGGGAGGGCTTTAAGAAGTTAAGACCTAAGCCCAAGAAGTGTAAGAGTAAAGAGATGGGGTGAGAGAGGGAGCATCTTGTAGCTTAAGAATAAACACAAAACCTTTGTGGAACTGGGGATGGGGGTCATAAATAGATGAAAAGACCAACACATATGTGGTTTAGAACATTTATATCCACTGCTGCTGTAAGCTCCCATGCTTGCCAGCTTTACTTGGTCACTCAAACAGCTGGACAAACATAGGTTGCGGTTGGCACTACTAGCAAGGGTAGGATATGGCAGCTAATGCAAAGGCCAGATCTGAAGCTATGATTCCACAGCTCTTGTTAAAGGTACTTAGAGGTGGGGAGTGTGGGCATAGGGAACCTACCCTCTACTATTTCCAAACCTAAAAAGGGAAAACATGCTGACCTAGGGACTATTTAAATACAAAGTGTCATCTGCTCAGAATCTTTCACTAGGTTGAACCAGAATCACCTCTAATTAATGACACACCTAGTGTAACCAGCACTTGCAGATCCTCCCTGCCCTTAGGAATCCCAGGGATGAGAGGCTAGGGCAGCTCTTAGGCCACCTACCATCTCCGTAAGAGACACAAGAGCAAGTCAGGAGTCAGCTCTCTTATGCAAGGAAATGGAGACACCATGCACACTTTATGACAGAGACTGGAAATTTTAGCATGAGGCCAAAAGTAAAAACACTGTGGTCAACAAGAATTTCCTAGTCTTGCTTAACTACATGGCAGCTAAACCCTCAGCAAAATTTCAACAGTCTCTTGAGTGTGAGCAGTAAGAGTAATCTGACCTGTACTTGAAGGTGGGAGATATTTGAAAGTTTCTCACTTCAGCAGGATATACTAGGGGTTAAAGCATCTCTGGCAAACCCCCCAATGCTACATTATTCAACTAATTAGAGATAGGCACCCTCAAACTTGTATAGTCTTTCTCTCATCTCTCAGACAGCAGAAGTGCAGAAATGTAAGTAATCCAGGGAAGATTCAAAACCCGATGCATGCAAAGTACATCTATTGAGGGGCACCTGGGTGGTTCAGTCGGTTAAGCGTCTGCCTTCAGCTCAGGTCATGATCCCAGAGTCCTGGGATGAAGCAATGCGTTGAGCTCCCTGCTCAGTGGGGAGCCTGCTTCTTCCTCTGCTCCTCCCCCCACCCCCACCCCTGCTTGTGCTCTCTCTCCCTCTCTCCAATAAATAAATACAATCTTAAAAAAAAAAAAAAAAGTACATCTACTGAACACCCATGAGCTGTCAGGCACTGATCTAGGGACTGGACTATAAACATAAGAAAGACTAAGTCACTCTAAAAGATGGAAGTGTACCCATTCATTATTATTACTCTTTAACACGCCCAACCACTCAAGGCTCCAGGCAGGAAGTTCTTCTAGTGCCGCACTAGCACCAGATAAGTTTCCTTTCCTGCTTCTGTGCCTCTGATCACAGCTTGCCCAGCCTGGAATGCTCTCACTGTACTTCACCTATCTAAATCCTCACGTCCTTCAAAGCGAGCTGAAGTCCTCTTCCTGGAAGCTCTGATCTCTACCTCATTCCCAAAGTTTGTTTCATTTCTCCCAACTACTAATAATTACTGCCAGTACCACCATCAGCCTATTTAGAAATTTGTCATCCTTTAATTGATACTTTTATTCATTCAATGAATCCTGAGTACCAACTGTGTGACAGCATTGTTCTAGGGGCTGAAGAAAGGGCAGCAAACAGCATTGGTTTTAACCTCCCCAAAAGAAATCTTGGGGAGAGTTCTCTTATACCGCTTTTTAAAAATCTTCCCGTGTAGACCTGGGTTTATACTCAGTGCTTAATACCTAACAATTTATTAGATCCTTGGGCTACTTTGGTCCAACCTCACGCGAACTGAAGTTACATAAACTAATGGGGAACAAAAGCCAACGAAGCCATTTCTAAATGAACTTCCACTTCTTAAAAACCTCAAAAGAACAAGGAAGGAAAAGAAAACAGGCAATGAAAGTGCTGCTGAACCAACACATTTTACTCACACTGACAAAGCACCTCCAATTCCCCCCTCCAAGCCATGCAAAAGTGACCTTTTTCTCTCAATCCGTACAGCTCCAGATTCAAGTGTTAATTTTAACAACAGATCTCAGAAAAGTTTAAAGCACCCCTCAGTTTCCTAAACCGGTCTTTCTAAAGCTTTGTTTCTTGACGAATAAACCCCTTGATGAATCCCGCATATGCAGGATTAGCAGACTTATCCAATGAGGTTCACTACAACGAACTAGAATGTGAGCTTCAAGCACAAGAGGGACTAAAAGAACACTTTGAATGTGAAAACCCAGACACAATTTTAATATAAACAACAAAAGCCAGGTCCTGCAGAGCGTGGTGGAAGGTTCCAAGTTACCAAAAGAAGGGAATCAAGAGAATTTCCTCCAGGGGAGCGGCGAGATTCTGCAAGACGTGGGAGTTTCTGCAGGAGGTGAGGGAGATTTAAAATAAATATTCCTTTGCTCTAAAGTGGCTTGTGAGATACGACAGCTGGCACCCTACAGCGGGCGAGGGTGAAGCCGGGCTGTGCCATGCGGCGGCGGCTGCCACCTGGGCACTCCCACCATTCTCCGCAGCCAGGTCAGGGTGCGAGACCGGAGCCCGGCACCGCGCGAACCCGCACCGGCGCTCCTCGCCCCGTGGGCCGCCCGCCCTCGACCCGGGGCACCCAGCAAACCCACCCGCCCGGGTCTGAGGAGCGCGGACCTCTCAGGAGACCCAGGAGACGGGCGGGGTGAGGGGGTCTCCAGACGGCTGTCCGGCCCCGGCGCGTTACTCACCTGAGCAGACTGGAGAGGGGATGGCTCGAGGACCCGAGGCCGCCGCCGCCGCCGCCGCTACTCCCGGAGGAGCCGCCGCCGCCGCCGCCGCCGCCGCCGCCCCCGAAGCCTGAGGAGAGCCGCTTCCCGGACAGCAGCTTCTCCACGGCCGGGAGGTGCCCGGTGCGGGCCGCCTCCAGCAGCTCCTGCTCCTTCCCCATCCCCAGGGCCACCGCCCCCTGAACCCCCTTCCCAGGGCTGCGGCCGAGCCTGCTCGGGCTCCCAAACTTTCCGTCTCCGGGCAACGCACCCCCCAAACCGGCCGGGGACACCACCCCCCCTCCCCCCCGCCTTTTCTCCCCAGGAGCGCGTCACTTCCGGGATCTGGCGTCACGCGTCACCGCGCCCCCGCGCCCCGCCCCCTTGCCCACCTAGCTGGGCGGGGCTCGGCCGGCGGGTGCAGGTGGCTTTGGTCCGCTGGAAATGGACCCGGGTCTGCGGAGATAGGCCTCCAGGGGCAAGAGCAAAGCGCCTTGTAGATACCCGCTGTACAGGTGGAAGGGAACAAACGGAGCCCACCTGTATGCGCCTCCCGAAGTGCGCTCCTTCCCCAAAGATTTTGGGAGCCCACAGGACAGGAAATACGGTAATTCACCCTGGCAGCGTAGAAACAAAGAGAGAAATATGGTAACGCGCACCTACAATTCCTAGCCCATTCTTTCAGCACGCATAAATTAAATATGCAGTGGTGGGGACCTAGTGATAAAGAGGTGAATAAAATGTCCCGCTCCGTACCTCAATGAGGGAAGAGAGGAGAAATTTTAAATAAAAATATCTCCGCTTCTTCATGGTCCCAATCTCTGAAATGGCTTGTTAAAGTGAAGTATGCAAAAAAAAAAAAGAGAGAGAGAGAGAGAGAGAGAGAGACCTCCCTTCCCAGTAGGATTTGCTTCCTCTTACTCTTGATGAGATTAACCAAACTGACAGAAGGCGGGTTTATGAAACCGACGCCTATCTTGAGTACTGGTGAATTGGAAAACTCACTTAATTGGGTAGAAACTATGTGTTTTTGCTACTAGAACTGTTCCTAGCTCGAAGTAGGCGCTCAACAGTTGTGGAGTGAACAAATGGATTGAATCAATTCTGTTCAAGCTATATGACTTTTTTTTTTTTTAAGGTGCTTAAGGAATCAAAGAGAAATGCTGGCAATTCACACAGGCCCAAGGTCTCTACCCAATTGAAATGTACGAGGTTGAGTCCCTGCCTGAAAGTTACCAGACAGCCGCATCTCACGACACGGGCGTACAACGGAATTGAGTTTTCTCCCGTCCCCAAACTTCACTCTGAAGAAAGCGGATAAGGAGTTAACTACGTTTTTAGAAAGGCAGACGTGGGAGAGGGGAGCCTTCAGTAAACAATACAACTCTCCTTTACAAATGCTGATTTCCCAATGTGGAAGGAAAATCCACAAACTGAATTCTGCACCCTCAGTCTTCCCTCTCCAACCGCCACCAAATCAGAGTTAAAACGGAGCCCAGAAGTCCTCCACGCGTGCTTCAAACTGTCCCCTCCGATGAGCCGTAAGAGTGATGTCATCATAGCGCGACGACCGGAAGTAAGCTACTGCGCTGCTGTATTCCATTAGGTCAGGAGCTCCAGAGGCTGGCAGGACTGCGATCTCTCTTCTCTTTTTCTTGCTGCTATGGATAATGCCTGCGAGTCGCCCACGGAAAAAGGAGGAGAGGCAGGGGAGTCAGATGAAACGGCCGCTGCTCCCGGGGGCCCCGGAGCTACCGATACGGACGGAATCCCGGAGGAAACTGACGGGGACGGAGATGGGGATTTGAAAGAAACCACAGCGGAAGAAGGCGAGGTAAGGAGAGAAGTGTTGATGAGGCCAGAGATTGTTAGTGCTTGTTGGACCGGCTTTCTGGTTGGTCCCTGCCAAGCTAAGATAACTCGAACTCACCGTGACTCCCTCTAGATCTGCGAAGGTGGGTGGGGAGAGGGAGGAGGCAAAACTATAATGCTGGTTCGGTTCTAGACCCCCAGCCATTGGGTTAATACTTTTAATCCCTGCCCTTAGATTAAAGGCTACTTCTAAGGGAAATTTTTTTAAGTAAACTCTACCCTCAAGGTGGGTCTTGAACTCACGACCGGGAGATCAGGAGTCGCAGGCTCTATGCAGGGAGCCACCCAGGCGCCCCTAAGGGACTTTGACATAGCCTCTTGGTTTTCCTGGTGAGGAAATTGGGATCTGACGTCACACTAAGATTTAGTGCAAGAGCTAGAACCCAGGATTCCTAGTACCCCTTTGAACGAAATATGGTTTCTGCTAGATGTTGCTCAAGCATAACTTTGTCATTATACGCTGCAGAATCGTTCAGGGGAGACTTTGAGGGAGTTACTGGATTAGCCACGTTTTTACCCTCTAACGACATTTAACTACTACCAGTGACCTGGGTTTTAATGTCCAAGGGTCTCTATAGCATAAATACACCAAACCTATCAGTTGTACCACCCGACGAGCTCAGCAGTGTTGCCTAACTGAGCACCAGTCAGGGGACCAGAATCTCGGTGTTCTCTTGGTTCCATTTCTAGAGATAGAATCGTGGGTTCTTAGAGCTTCTTAGGGACTTAAAGAGATCATGGGGAAGGACATTGGATTAAATAGAAACAGCCTTTCAGAGCATTAAGTTGCATCAAAATAGATAAAGTTAGGACTTTTAGAAAAAGAAAAATATGATGAAACTATTTTAAGAAGGAACCTTTAAAACAGATCTGAAGGATAGAGAAGATTTGAATAATTGACTTAGTCCCATAAAGAGATCACTGCATATAGAAATTTCCACCCAACAGAAGATAAATTTTTTTTAATCTGAAACACTTTTTAAAGTTGATCATATAGGAGCACCTGGGTGGCTCAGCCGCCTGGGCGCCTGCCTTCAGCTCAGGTCATGATCCCAGCATCCTGGGATCAAGCCCTGTGTTGGACTTCCTGTTCCGTGGGCATTCTGCTTCTCCCTCCCCCTGCTCTTGTGCTCTCGCTTGCTCTCTCTCTCTCCCTCCCTCTCAAATAAGTAAAAATCTTAAAAAAAAAAAAAAATTGATCGTATACCATACCACAAAGAAAAACACAAATTCTTAAAAGCAGAAATCAAAATAGGCCACATTCTGTTAGTGCAGTGCAATAAACCTAAAATTAACAACAAAAAGCTTCTCCCCACCCCCACTCCCCCCAAAAAACTAGCACCTGGATATTTTTAATTGTTTTTTAAGTGGCCTTTAAATAAATTACAAAGAGAACACTACATTAAATCCTATGGCCAAAACCTTATTTAAAGAAAAATTCATAGTTTTATATATTTTTATTAACAAACAGGAGATGCTGAAAAGAAGCACCCAACTCAAGAAACCAGAAAAAGAACAGAACAGGAGCGCCTGGGTGGCTCAGTCAGTTAAGCATATGTCTTCAGCTCAGGTCGTGATCCCGGGGTCCTGGGATGGAGCCCCACATCAGGCTCCCTGCTCAGCCGGGGTCCTGCTTCTCCCTATCCCTTCCCCCGCTCATGCTCTCTCTCTCAAATAAATAAATCTTGTAAAAAATAATAAACAGAACAAACCAGAAATAATTTGATATTCAAGTTTAGGCCAAATAAATTTGAAAATCTAAGAAAAATGGCTCATTTTCAGGGAAAATATAAATCACCAAAACTGAAGCACAGAGACGTTAGAAAACTTGTATTAAATAGGTAACTAGAAAGGAAATTGAAGAGTTTTTTTAAAGGTATAACACCTTCATGGGGCGCCTGGGTGGCACAGCAGTTAAGCGTCTGCCTTTGGCTCAGGGCGTGATCCTGGCGTTATGGGATCGAGCCCCACATCAGGCTCCACCGCTGTGAGCCTGCTTCTTCCTCTCCCACTCCCCCTGCTTGTGTTCCCTCTCTCGCTGGCTGTCTCTATCTCTGTCAAATAAATAAATAAAATCTTAAAAAAAAAATAAAATAAAAATAAAGGTATACCACCTTCACTTTCACCTGCCCCCCTCATATTCCTGTATGAGTTTATGTGAGTTCCTCTTTGGGGAAAACAGAGGTTAAATCCCATTAATGAGGTTTGTAGTGTCTTTTGATTTTATATTAAGGTAGAGGGGATGAAGTTCGGATTTTGATTTTAATTGCTATTAAACAGACATTAAACATCCAGCGTGAGTAAACCTATACTAAATGCTTATGTGGGGAGAGAGAAATATAATAAGAGAAATATAATAAGAGAAATAATAAGAGACAAACCTATCTTCGAAAAGTTTTCAGTCTGGCAATGGAAAATAAATCTTTGCATGATACAGTAGAATTGAGAGATAGGAAGAAAAGAGCACTGCATGTGGGAGAAGCTCACTTATAAGTTCCAAATCCAGGGTCGCCTGGCTTGATTCAGTCAGTAGAACGTGCGACTCTTGATCTCAGGGCCATGAGTTCAAGCCCCATGCTGGGGGTAGAGGTTACTTGAAAAATTATTAAAAGTTCCAGATCCAAAGAAACACTGTTTTGGTGAGAAGGTGCCTCCTTTTTAATATTCTTTCCAGATGGAATCATCAGCAATAAAGAGATCTATAGATTTAGAGGCAGAAGAGCTGGCTGGATGGAGAGGACTTTTCTGACATCCCCTCTAAAGAATGAGGTCAGGAAAGTGGGCTCACGGGGGGGAGTGGTTTTCATGATCCTTGGCACATCATTTCCTTTGTAAACGTACTAGAGCTATGATCATAGCTAACCTGCAAAACTGGATTATTTGGCTGGTTTTCTTTCCACAGCAGGGCTATACACTTCTTTAGGAGAGAGAGTGTATCTTACACATGATGATGGTACAGCCAGTGTTTGGAACCGAAAAACTATTGAATAATGGATTTGTTGTGTTGTAATGAGAATGAGCTCTTACGTTACCCAAGTCTGGAAAGTAGGCCACATATATAATGGGGTTTCTTTCATCTTCTCAGCTCAAGAGTCAGGACATCTCAGATTTAACAGCAGTTGAAAGGGAAGACTCATCTTTACTTACTCCTGCAGCCAAAAAAATGAAAATAGATACCAAAGAAAAGAAAGAGAAGAAGCAAAAAGTGGATGAAGATGAGATTCAAAAGATGCAGTAAGTCACTTTTGGATTTTTTTCCCCCATTTCAAGGCTCTAACTTGACCACACGAAGTTAATAAAAATTTTTTTGGCCTTTAAGTTTTTTTCCCTTTTTATATTCGAAAGAAAATAAAGTAAATGATACCTTATGTTACATTTTAGGAAATATAAATAAGTAAAAAGAAAATACCATCTTATCACCAGAGATTAAAAAAACGTTAATATTTTGGTGTACGGTCTCCAAGATATTTTCTATACATATATATCTAGAAATAAATTTTTTCGAAGATGTTACTGTTTGTAACCTGTTTTTCACATTATCTTTGGTGAATGTTTTCCATGTCAATAATTCTATATCTAGGTTGTAACTTTTTTTTAAATGGAAGTAGCTTTGTCGTGGTTATTTGGGGTTTTGTTCTGTTTTGTTTTTTAAGATTTTATTTTTAAGTAATCTCTACACCCAACATGGGGCTCAGACCCACAACCCCAAGATCAAGAGTCACATCCTCCACTGGACTGAGCCAGCCAGGCGCCCCTCCTGGTGTTTTCTGATTGTAAAAGTAGTATGGGCTCGTGCAAATTATTCAGAGACTACAGAAAAATGGAAAACATAATTACCTATAATCCCACCACCCAGAGTTAACCCTGGGTATATATTTGATTGGTATACTTTTTCAGATTTGGGGCTTTTTTTGGTTGGTTTTTTTGTTGTTGTTTTCAGACTTGTTTTTGATGTTTGATATGTATAAATATTTTGCTAGTAAATATGCCCATAAGTCATCAGTTGCAGTGGCTGCGTTGTATTCCATTATGCGGATGAATAATTTAATCAATCCCTGTAGGTCTTTTCTTTCTTCTTTTGACAACATTATGACGAGTATCTTTGAGCGCATCTTTGCATACTGGCCATGTATTTCCTAAATAAACTCCTAGAACGGAATTGCCAGTTCAAGCAGTATTGAGCATTTTCAAAGGCTCCTCATACACATTTCCAAATTCTTCTCCAGAAAGGTTGTCCCACTTCACCCTCTATCAACAGGTATGAGGTTGTATCCTCGCATTCGTACTAATACCATTCTTTTATAATACTTGTTTGATTCACGAAAAATGTTATCTTAATTTATCGTTTTCATTTCTTTAGTTAATGATAGTTGATTTTTTCCCTCTATATTGGCCATTGGTATTTTTGTAAATTCCCTGTTCATGTCCTTTGCTTATTTTCTAAATTAATATAGCTTTTTATTTATTTGAAAGTATTAAGAGCATTAACCCTTTTCCACATATTTTGCAAATATTTTCCCCCAAATGGGTTAATGTTGAAAACTACTGGTTTGAATATAAATTTATGTGTCAAATTTTTACTGTCAGTGTGTAGAAAGGTAGAGTTGTGGGGAGAGAGCCGTGTGCTGAAAACACAGTCTAGACAATCTAGATAGCATAGTACACTGGGACCCGACATTGTTGTTTAAGTTTTTGTTCTTAATGAAGTAGGAAGGAAGTTGTGTTTCACTTTTTCTCAAGTTCCTTAAGAGTAAAAATGCTTTATCTTCATTCCTTGTAGGCACCAAGCCTAATACTATTGACCGCTCAAAAATTCATTCTCTGAGACTTGTTTTTATTGATGTGATGATGTATGTTAAGCATTTGTTCTTGTAAGCCAACTTAATTACCTGAATCTTTGTCTAGAATCCTGGTTTCTTCTTTTTCGGAGGAGCAGCTGAACCGTTATGAAATGTATCGCCGGTCAGCTTTCCCTAAGGCAGCCATTAAAAGGGTAAGGATGGACTCCCACACTTCATTTCCATCAGATGTGAGAGCTGAACTAGATGCAAGAGCTATGTCCATTAGCATTTTGAGAGGGGTGTTAGTCAAGGTAGTGGATCATTCATGCAGGAGAATAAAAATAAAATGCCCCTCAATTATCAGTTGGAGTTTTGTATTCTAGGGATAGGGTCTCGACATATAGGTCACTCTACACCCGAATCCTTGTCTTAATAGTCTTAATTTCACATCCAGCCTTTAGCAAACAGTTTTTTAGGGAAAAACTCTTAAGGGGACCCTATTCCAATGCCAGTTCTTGACTATCTTAATCATGGTCTTTGTCCTTCTTTCAAGCTGATCCAGTCCATCACGGGCACCTCTGTGTCTCAGAATGTTGTCATTGCTATGTCTGGTATTTCCAAGGTTTTCGTCGGGGAGGTGGTAGAAGAAGGTGAGTATTACTGATACACATACGGGATTGGACCTCTATGGTCTTATTTTCAAGAATATCTATACTAAGGGACCTATTAAAGCACTTGTGGGAGTTTGCATTTGCACTAGGAGATGACCAAGTGTATCCTGGAGAGCATGACCATTATTCTTCAGAAGTTTTAATACTCAGAGGGAAGGAAGCATCTGGGAAATCTCCTTTCTAGATTCTTCTCCTCAGCCCAGGGTGACAGAAGCCGACTTTGTATTTTTCTCCAATGGACTTTGTTCATTTCTGGTGCCAAATTCAAGACACAAGAAAAGCAGTCACCGGGGGCTGACCAATGTGGTACGATGAGGCGTTGTCCCCAGTGTTACAGACCACGGGAACTGCCCTCTGTCCGTCAAGGAAAGAACCTGGCTGCTGTATATTGCTAATCTCATCAGTGAAATGTTTTATTTTTTTAAGCAGAAGTTATGTCTTAAACTGTTGCCTGTGATAAAGACTGATATGCTATATTACACTAAAGCTAACATGCTATGTTTTATAGCATTCTCTTAAGGGGCAGTGTCTTGGTGTCCTTAGCAAGCTTAAGGGTTCATCAGAATTACAGGATTCAAATGGATCATGTGATATGAAGTCCTTGTGTGACAATGAAACTTTTCTTCTTGTCCTGTTTAGCACTGGATGTGTGTGAGAAGTGGGGAGAAATGCCACCACTACAACCCAAACATATGAGGGAAGCTGTTCGGAGGTTAAAGTCGAAGGGCCAGATCCCCAACTCAAAGCACAAAAAAATCATCTTCTTCTAGACCAAAGCCTAGAAAGGCCTGGTACTGAAGGAAGCAGCGCTGGTTCCAGACTTGCTGCTGCATGAGACTTGGCGCCGGTGCTTCTGTATCTCAGTCCTCCAAGGAGTCCACGATGATTTTAATGTCTTTCTCGGAACTCTGATATTCATCGCATCTAAAAGGCATGCAGCCTGTTTCATACTTGCCTTGACTAAATATTGGGACCTCTTTGGGCATTTTGAGGCATGTAACTGTTTCTTGGCCAGTTGGAAGAAGGTACGTGAGCCTCCGGCATCTTCTAGACAGGGAAGCTGCGGTCAGAGAGAAAACCTTTCCAAGAGAGCTTTGACGGTTTCACACTGAAGCATGAAGTTGCTATGACTTAGGTTGTTTCTTCCACTGGGTTTTAAGTAGATGAAACCACCAGAAACTTTTGACTTGAGATACTCTACCATGAAGAACACCGTGATAGCAAGAGTAGTGGAAAAGTTTATCCCTGTAAACATGTAAACATCTATGGATTTTGGTGAGTGATCATTAAACTGTTTTCCAACTTGCTGTATGTATATTCATTTTCTGTCTAGCTGGTTGTAATGGGGAGAAGTTCATCATTCTTCTCTGGTGTCAGAATAAAATTGGTCTTCGCTTTTTTTGAAAATTTGAGCCCTTCCCATTTTCTATTAGAACCATTAAAATTTTATCTCATAAAAGAGTACTTAAACCACTTAAAAATACTATAAAAGGGGATGCCTGGGTGGCTCAGTCGGTTAAGCATCTGCCTTCAGCTCAGGTCATGATCCCAGGGTCCTGGGATCAAGTGCCGCATCAGGCTCCCTACTCAGCAGGGAACTTGCTTCTCCCTCTGCCTACCGCTCCCCCTGCTTGTGCTCTCTCCCTCTCTCCCTGACAAATACATAAATAAAATCTTAAAATAATAACAATAATAATAATAATAATATAAAAGCCCATGTATTTCAGGTTCTTATAAACAGATACACCACAACCAGTGTTTAGTAAGTTTAATTTGCTTTTTTCAGGTGGTTCACAGAACCAGTACACTCAAGGTTTGATTAGATAATGCAACATTAAAATTTCCCAACACTGACCAGTATTCCAGTTCATCAGATACATTCTCATTGTTTTCCTCAAATAGAGGGGAATGGAGTGACCTTTTATTGACAGTGATTAGCAGTAATAAGGCTACTGTATATAGTTGGCAATCCCCAAGAATTCTTTCCTCTGTCGTTCAGTGTCATAGGGAGAAGAGTTTTGAAGCTGTTCTCTTTTGAAGCTTTCCTGAGCATGTCTTAAAAGATGCCAGTTCTGTTCAGCACCCTGATAGAGGGGAAACAGCTTGGACTCACAAAGTTGAGCAAATCAGACTTTTAGTATCTTACATTAAAACCCATGGCTTTAAATATTTATTTAGCCAGTGAAGAAGACACTTCAGTGGGGCATTCCACAAAGAAATGCTGTAAGACTCAGGCTCAATCTTGACCAGATAATAAACTGGAAGGAAAAAAAAAAAAAGGCAGAGTCTGTCAGCTCTAACAGAAATTTTTTTAACACTTAAAGGAACTATACCTATTGCAATCTGAGATAGTGGAGAAGGCTGAAACTTATAAGTAACAAGGGAGAAAGATCACGAGTCTAGCCATTTAGCAAAGCCTCACAGTTTAAGGTTCTCTGAGTGTTTCTCCCTGTGTCTGTTGAAAGAGGGAAAATAATCCCCACTCAACAATCGTTACCGTCCATACCTATCCGGAGGTGAATGGGAATATTCCTACTCTAGCAGAAGGCGGGAGGTCTAGGTGAGGGCTGCAGACTGGGAGGATGGCAATCACCGCAGCTTCTCTTCAAACAGCCACGACTATGGTAAATCACAAGGTCAGGAGAGCTTTTGCAGTTCTCAAATAACCCAATGTCATTCTACTAGCACTGCAGCAATGTCCATTTGTTTCCACAGTTGTGTGATGTTACTAGAACTGATTTTAGAAGTTTAGGCAAGAATTAAATGAGAAAAAACAAACCCTCAGTGTAAAGGTTTAGAATAGCAAATTCCCGTATCACTATGGCAACACTTGAAACTACCTGCTTTCCACTACCCCCCTGAACTAGGCTAAGGCGAAACTAATGTAAATGGGTTAAAGGGACGCATTTAAATCCTGGGGTATGTGGAGGGGTAGTGTTTATCCCTTGGATATTCCGTACACAGAAGCTGTTCCTTTCAGAACCATGAAAAGGGTACATCGCGTTTGAGGACCGTGGCAAAACGAGGGTCAGATTACAGAGTACAGTAAGAGCAGCCCTCACAAGAGTGGAACCCATTCCTTCAGTCTGAAGTCAAAGAAATGAGGTTAATTATTCCAGTGAGTGGAAAACAAACGAGATCAATAACCATCCCCGCAGCTTAGCTAAGAGATATTAAACCAGTGCATACGCACTAAAGCCTGTCTCCAGTACGCCCATGTAAACAGGAAATCTGGACAATCACAGATGATACATAGTTGTAAGTGCTTCACAGCTGAAATGGCGATGTGCAGCAGCTGAGGTCTTCGAGGGATAGTGGTGCTATCACTCCAGACGTTTTCTTGAGGTATTGTTATTTCTTGTTCACAGTCTTAGAGCTCCAAGGCAGAAATCCTAAGCAGTCCAAAGCACTATTTTCCTTCCATTTTTTCTTTACATTTATCCTGAGAACTACCAACCAGTTCACATTTCTTCATTATGCAAGTCTTTCCCCCAACGAACAGGAGTATGAAGTTATAGATGATTGTTAACTAAAAATTCATGGTACAATGACCCCTACACCACACTTCCTACTGGAGGATTTCAAGACACAATAGCCAAGGATGCCACGTAGGAAAGTCAGAAATTCTAGGGCTCCATCTGTCACATGGACAAGAACTCCAGAGAGCCTAGAAACCTGACTGAACTCTGGCCATTAAAGGGGTTGGCCTGGACGTCTGCCAGATCTGTTTGTATCGCCTACCAGCAAGCACAAGCTTAAAGTGAAGGAGACCAAACAACGCCCATTAGGCATTTTCTCTGCATGGAGGGATACCAGAGGGATATGGTGGGGGCTGGGGGGAGGGGTGGGGGGCGGGAAAGAATGAGAATGTGATTTTAAACCAATTCAGGTGAGTCTAAGTTTGAATGATTCTATTTTCCAGCTACCGATCTCCCTCCTCAAGGCCTCCTCTAAGAACATCAGAAAGGCCATACTTGAGAGGACCAGTGATCCATTTTGTTCAACATTATGCCTTCCAAAGGAGCACTAAGGGGGAGTATGTGGTGGAACACAGTTACCCTCTCAGTTGTGTTTCACCAAATAGCCCTAGTTGTCTGTAAATCCGCTGGAAGGCCATTATACAAGGATTCCTCTTCAACCTTCGCCACCCATACACAGCCTCTGCCAGCATCACTTCGACAATGAGCTCCTTCAGTTTCCGATTTGCTAGAAGTGCTTTCTTGTACTTAAGGCTATGAGGTTGAGCCCCAGAGCTAGTGTATCGGGACCTGGTGAGCACGTCCTTCCTCTTGACCGGGTATCTGATCTCACACTACCCTCAGCTTTTATCTTTCCAGAGTTGGAGCCGACATTTTAAACTTGTATCCTCATGTGGAAGTATCTCCACCCCTCGATATTTTTGCTGTTCTCTGGACCTTTCCCCCCTCCCTTCACCATATATTCTGTAAATAAGGTCGCTAGAAGTACACAGATAATTTAAGCCATTACGATGGTTTTCTATGAGGTCCTGTTTTCTGTGTTGTCTCCCCAAGTCCTTCCTGCTGATGCGGTTGGGATTTAGCCAGAGCAGCACGCTGAGCCCTCCTCCCTCAGCAAAGGTGAGGTTCCTTTGCCGAGTTATAACAGAGCCTGCTGTCTTGCTGGTTGCCGATTCTTCTATCACTTTACACTTCCCTAGACTGAACCTCGCCGTCCTTTTCCTGTGTCGTCACTGCCTGGCTTGTGGGCCTTCTGTGGTTTGGTTTGGTTTTTTTAATCCCTTCTGGTTTACCTTTCACTGCCTGAAAGGAGTGACATTTGACTGCATTATAATATCCTTTCAGGTAATTTATAAAAATCTTAAGTAAGGTTAAACCAAGCATCCACCCACAGGAAACTGCCCGTTAGCATTATCTCCAAAAAGATGTTCACTCTTAAGTCTCTAAGTTGTTTCCTAAGCATGACAAAATATTCCTGTATCTCATAGTAACTGGTGTTTTTAAAGTTGCTTGCAGTGAAGAACCTTGACAAAAGTGCTTTGGAAGTCTGAACAGATTCTATCTTGTTGTTTCTTGAATGCAGGTTTCTTTTTGTCCTCAAAAAACTACAAAATGCAAGTCAGGCATGATTTCCCATAAAGGGAAACAGTTATCTTTCCTTCAATATGTCATGTGTGATTAAGACTTCAGTGACACCACTAAATCACTAATTTTACCATCTTGCCAATTCGAGGTGAGTTAGCTGATGAACTTCTGTTCAATCCACATAGCTTGAAGTATATTACAGAGCAGTATGGATGAAGGTAGAATCCTGGGGAAGAATTAGGTAGGAAAGAAAGAGGGGGGAACTAGCTCTTTCATGGGGCAAGGGGAAAGCCTAGCTAGAGTGAAGGGCTTTTGTTTTGTTTTTTTACTTAAGTCAAAATGACATGATATTAAAAAGCCACAGTGATAGAGGGGTACGAGAGGCAACAAGTTGAGATGTTTACGTTACAGTTTAAAACACATTTTGGGCTCCCAAACCACCAAGTGCAAAGGCGAGTGCTGGTAGAAAGTCCCAGTGCTGGGAGAGCAGATGTGCCAGGGAGCCCAGGGGGACGAGCACTCACTCCTGAAGCACGGCTGTGGAAGGCAGGACTCCAGGCAGGCAACAGTGGGCTCAGCACGAGCTCCCCTAGGGATTCTTACCCCATCGTACCTTCAGCCTAGCTCAGTGAATAGTTTTCTTGATTTAAATTTCAAATACATTATGTTATAAAAGGGAAAGACGATACAACTGAGCCACTACTCTTGTTTACTTTCTACCACAGCATTGCAATGATGAAAACGTAACAGAAAAGAACTTTGACCCTGAAAAATCTAATTGTAGTATCACCCAAGATGGCACGAGCCTGGTTCCCTTTCCAAAAAAGAGGCAGCATCCAGGTCTCCCTCACTCTTGTGCCTCTCCCAGCTCCCGCCGTGCTATTTCCTGTTCCACTCTCCTACCAAGGCCAAAGCTGAGGCCAAGGACTTTTCAGGTCTGCTACAGGAAGCTCTGGGACATGGAATCTTTGGTGGCTCTGTGGGTGGCTGAGGAGGTGGGTACTTTGTCTTGTTCGCACAGGTTGTAGAGGAAGCAAATGTCTCTGCCGTGAAACCAAGTGCTGAAATGGCCCTATAGCGGCGAAGATTCCACCTAGTGTGCAGAGAGCCAAAAGGCTTTAAATAGCCAAGACATGATGCTTGAGCCACACGCAAAGCTGCCCCCAATTTTCTAGAACATGGTCGTGCTTTGCCCTGTCTTCCGGCCAAGTCAGAACAGCTAGTACAAAGGACACCCCAAGGAGTGAGCTGAGCACTCCCCACCCCCTCTGGCATCCTTAGCAGACTTCTTCAATGCTGGACGGTGCCTTCTGTCGTGGGTGGCGCTATTGCTGGTGATCTCCTCTCTCCTTGGCATAGATGGCTGAGCCACTGCTATCAGAGCTCGAAGAGGGGGTTATATTTCCTGATCTCCTGAAGTAGTCTTTCTTTATCCTGGTTGGCATCGGCCAATGCTTGTTTAGTTTCTATAAGTTCCTTCTGTAGGGTAGGCAATTCTTTCACCTGGGGAACAATAAGAAATTTACAGTTAATAGATAAGATAACATGCCTTGCAAAAACATCTGGTAAGGGAACAAGGAGTCAGAATTCAAGCAGAAAAATCCACAAATTTGGTTAGTGATCAAGAGAACACAACCAGATCTTTCTAAAAGCCTAACCCTGTCTTCAGAGTTCATCAGTTGTAAGTACAACAACAGGCGGAATATATGATCAGCAACCATTCACCTACAGTTCCTGACTTATATTCCCTATTAAGCACTTCCAGAAGTTGCTGCTAGATGACAGGAGCCCAAACTACCCAGCTGTACACAGCACAGACAACCTTTTCAGCCCTCCGAGTTTTACCAGCTTCCGTAATTACAGCCACTAAGGGTCTGTGGGAAAGGTACTGTTCAGTTAGGTCCTCACCTGCTGTCCAAAAGCTTCTTCTGTGGGCACCAGAAACATCTGTTCTTTGGGGGGCTGCCTCTTCTCACTTTTAGGTACTTCAGCTGATGGTGTGTCTTGAGCAGCAGCTGGAAAAAAGTAAAGGTTCTAAATGACAAAGTGCTGCCAACATGCAAACAATTCCTAGTTATCACCTGTCCCCTTATAGGAGAAAAAAGGCAGAGAAGCCAGGAGGCTGACGAGCCCAACTCACCGCCTATGTGGAACACACCATCGTCACTCCGCATCAGCACAACATGCTCCATGGCCAGAGTGATGGGGACAGGGCCTGGAGATGTTGGATAGATGGGGGGGATGTCGTCCTGCAGGAAGGAGGGAAATCACATGAGGCCCCCAACCAGCTCAGAGCAATTAGGTAACAACCGTGCTTCCACCATTCAGCTTGAAGCAGTTTTCTGCCATTATGTATCCAGACTTCTTGCAAGGTAGAGAAGCAGAACCCAGTCTCTCCCACCCTAGAGACGGTCAAACTGAGGACCAGATAATCTAATGGGCTTACTTATACATAGTCATGCTGCATGCCAGAGACAGGGTCAGGGCTAGAGACAAGGTCTCCTCACCTAAATCCAGAACACTTTGATACAACACACATTTATGTATTACCACAGCCTTCACTAACAATGCTAATATGCATTTACCCACTTGACCCTCACCGCGCTGAACCATGACAAGGGAAGAAGGAAAGAGCTATCCCTGCCAGAATTCCTTGCCTGGCAAAGTCTAGGGTAAAACCCAAAGCGCCTCTCACCTTTAGGGTGATCCTGGAGTGCAGGAGCTCAATCTGCATGGGAACTACCACTGGGATCTCCTCATCCTCCAAGAAGGGCCCCAGGCCATTGAGCACCGAAGTGAACAGCTCAAGGTCACAGCCTTGAAGCAAGAAATGCAGGAAGCCATTTTGTATGGCCAGGGGGGAATGAACAGCTGCACCAGGCCCCACCTCAAAGCGCATGCCCACAGCTGGCCTGATGTGGTCAGTCCTCAAAGCTGAGGATTCCTGAAAGCTTGTACCTTTGAGAAAAGAGGCAGAAAGAAAACATTAAATAATTAACAGTCAGGAACTATATTCTAAGCACTTTACATATATTTAATATTCATAACAACCCTATGCCAAAAGTATTATCATTATTCCCATTACTTGCCCAAAGTTACACAACTTGTAAGTAGCAAGGACAGGACTTGAATGCGGGCAACAATGACTGACTGCAAAGACTGGGCTTGGCTACTTTGCTATCATGCCTCTCATGGTGGAAGGGAAGTCAAGGATCAATAAAAGGCTGGCCTTGCTCTAAATCTGAAACACTGGGCTAAAGGCCAAGGGAAAGCTCTTAAAACACAGGACCCTCAACTCTGCTGAATGTGAACATTTCTTTCTTTCTCCAAGTCTTGGTGTTTTCATTTCTCTCTGATAAAGCCATGCAGGATCCATGCTAATTTCCCCAAAACTCCATAAAGAACTGTCACGGGTGTAGCCAGGGATATGAAATAAGTCATATAGTTATATAACTGCAAATTGTCACAAGTAGGGGAGCGGGGAGATGGGTTAGCCTGGTGGTGGGTATTATGGAGGGCACGTATTGCATGGAGCACTGGGTGTTATAAGCATCAATGAATCATGGAACACTACATCAAAACTAATGATGTACTGTATGGTGACTAACATAACATAATTAATAAATAAATAAATACAACTGAAAAAAGAATTGGCACAAGTATTTTGGAAAACTTGCATTTCTGGAAGTTTGGATAAACTGGCATTATCTAGTAAAGTTGAAGCTATACCTACCCTAATGCCCTGGAAATTATATCCCCAGGAATATAACCCTGGAGAAAAACTCTAACATACATACCAGGAGACATGTACAAGAACGTTCAAGGCAGGGGCGCCTTGGTAGCCCAGTCGGGTAAGCATCTGCCTTCGCCTTGGGTCATGATCCCAGAGTCCTGGGATCGAGCCCCACATCGGGCTCCCTGCTCAGCAGGGAGCCTGCTTCTCCCTCTCCCTCTGCTGCTTCCCCCTGACTCATGCTCTCTAATAAATAAATAAAATCTTTAAAAAAAAAAAAAAAAAGAATGTTCAAGGCAATCCTATATGAAATAGCAACAAACAAACAGACCAAAAAAAACACCCCAGAAACAACCCACATGTCTGTTCAGAATAGAGAAGTAAATAGAGTAATGGGTATAAGGGATGTTTTAGGGGTGAAGGTAACAGTTGCACAATTCTGTAAACTTGCTAGAATTTATCAAATTGTACACTTACAATAAGCAAATATCATAAATGCAAATTATATCTCAATAAATTTGTTTTTAAAAAGCAAAAAACAGGGGCGCCTGGGTAGCGCAGTTGTTAGGCGTCTGCCTTCGGCTCAGGGCGTGATCCTGGAGTTCCGGGATCGAGTCCCACATCAGGCTCCTCCGCTGGGAGCCTGCTTCTTCCTCTCCCACTCCCCCTGCTTGTGTTCCCTCTCTCGCTGGCTGTCTATCTCTGTCAAATATATAAATTCTTTTTAAAAATCTTAAAAAAAATAATAAAAAAATAAAAAGCAAAAAATAGTACATTTATACAATATGATATAGTAATGAAAATGAATCATAGCTAATTCAACAACTTAGAAGAATTTGAAGAATATCAAAGAAAGAAGTCAGTCAACAAAGAATACAAACTATAATCCCATTTAGAAAAACTCTAAAACTTGCAAAGCTAAACAATACACTATAACAAATGTGTAGAAGAGTTGTAAAGTAAAGTAACAGAATGAGAAACACAAGATTCGGAAGAGTGATTCTTTATGACAGGTGAGAGGCAGAGGAAGATTCAGGAGAGGGTCTCCTGGGGACTTCAAAGTTAATGGTACTATTCTGTTCATTAAACTAGGTGGTGGTGTACATGGGTTAATCGTATTTTTATTATTTTATACCTTACATATATTTTGTAAGTATTCCTTAGTATCTACTCAATATTTTAAAAAAATATTTTCAAAATGAAGAATGCAGCATAAGCCCAGATTTTTCCTGTCATCTCCTAAAGTACAAATATCAAAGGACTGACTCTGAATGACAGAAGTTCCCTGATCAGATATAGTTGGATATCAGCAGCTACACAAATGAAGAAGTGGACAGTGGCCTCCTGTATAAGCTTCAGGAGCACCTGGGCGGTGAAGGTGGCACATAGCCTACTGAATGCAAAGCCCAAGAAAGAGCTCTGGGAGGTTCCCTGCAAGAAGGAGGCTTCCCTGGAGTTCCTCCTCCTAATGCCTGCTGGAGAGAAGGACCAAGGGCTAGGCACCTGGACAGCTACCCTTGGGGTCCAGTGACAGGAGCAAGAAGCTAGGGCTGCCCCAGATAAATCCCAGCTCTCCTGGAATGGGCCCCATTCTCACCTGAGCACTGTCCGTGCAGGAACTGCCAGAGTCCCACGGTGCCCAGCTGTTGGAGGCTCAGCTCCTCTGCCTGCAGGGCTACAGTCAGGTCCTCACCACGTACCTCAATCCCCAAAGATACCTCATTCACCTTCAGGACCAGAACGGAGACCTGTAAAAAGATACTCTCTTAGCTGAGCGCCTCAGAAGCTCCTAGCCTACAGCCTACCCTCTGCAGAGAAGAAAGGAGAGCAGCTGACCGGGTGAAGGCTGAGGCCTTCTCCACTGGGTGAGACTGAACTGTTGGCCTCTGGTGACCCCTGGCCGTAACTATCCACAACAGGGCTCCCTTGGACACCAGCACTGTCTAAGACATTTGGAAGAGTTCCTGGTGGAAGAGATTCTGGACCAGACTCTGCATAAGAAAGAAAACAAATGAGTTTGAAAGTCAAAAAGTTCTGCTCAAATCCAATCTCTAAAAACAATGACAACTGTAGGGAAAAAAAAAAAACCCACAACACTTACAAGGCAATTGGGAATTTGAAAACTGGATATTCGATGAATTTAAAGAATTGCTCATTTTTATTTTAATTTTTTTACAGATTTTATTTATTTATTTGACAGCGAGACAGCACAAGCAGTGGGGAGCAGCAGAGGGAGAGGGAGAAGCAGGCTCCCTGCTGAGCAGCGAGCCCGATGCGGGACTCAATTGCAGGACCCTGGGATTGTGATCGTGACCTGAGTTGAAGGCAGACACTTAACTGACTGAGCCACCCAGGCACACCAAGAATTGCTAATTTTTAAAAATGGGACAGTGGTATTTGGTCACATTAAAAAAAAGTCTATAAATGGATGCAACCCAAGTGTCCACAGACAGATGAACAGATAAACAAAATGTGGTATAAACACAATAGGGTATTAGCCTTAAAAAAGAGGGGTACCTGGGTGGCACAGCGGTTAAGCGCCTGCCTTCGGCTCAGGGCGTGATGCCAGCATTGTGGGATCGAGCCCCACATCAGGCTCCTCCTCTATGAGCCTGCTTCTTCCTCTCCCGCTCCCCCTGCTTGTGTTCCCTCTCTCGCTGGCTGTCTCTAGGTCTGTCAAATAAATAAATAAATAAATCTTTAAAAAAAAAAAAAAAAAAAAAAGAAGGAAATTCTGAGATGTGCTACGAAGTGAATGAACCCTAAGGCCATTATGTTAAGTGAAACAAGCCAGTCATAGAAGGACACATACTGGAATGCCTGGGTGGCTCAGTCTGTTAAGCATCAGCCTTCGGCTCAGGTCATGATCCCAGGGGCCTGGGATCGAGCCCCAAGTCCCCACATTGAGCGCCCTGCTCAGCGGGGAGCTGGCTTCTCCCTCTCCTCCCAACTCGTGCTCTCTCTCGCTATCTCTGTCGCTATCTCTGTCTCTCTCTCAAATGAATAAATAAAATCTTTAAAAAGAAAAAAAGGGCAATTACTGTATAATTGCATTTATATGAGGTACCCAGAATGGTCAAATTCAGAAATACAAAGTGAAATGGTGGTTGCCAGGGGCTGGAGGAGAAGGGAATGAGGAATTACTGTTATGAGTACAGATTTTCAGTTTCACGAGATGAAAAAAGTTCTGGAGATGGATAGTGGTGATGGCTGCACGATGATACTTAATGCCCCTCAATTACAGTTAAAAATGGATAAGATTGTGAAGTTTATGTAATATATATTTTACTACCATTTAAATTTTTTTCAAATATTTTTGAAGTTTATTTTCTAGAGATCCATAATAAAAATATTTATGGATAAAATGATATGTTTGGAATTTGCTTCAAAATAACGTGGGAGGAAAGGAAGTGAACAGAAGTATATATGAAACAAGAATGGCCATGAGTTCTTAGTACGTGAAGCTAACTAAAGGGTACGTGAGGGTTCATCATTTGATCCCATCTACTTTTATACATATTTGAAATTTTCCATAACATTCCATAATAATAACAAAACAGGGATACACACCACCCAACTTAAGAAACACTGCATTCTCTTTTTATTACATTTTCGTTTAGACACTCTTAAGGGACCATTTACAAAGTCTCCGGTTCAATAAGATGAAAGAACCAGTGTAACTTCCAGTAATGAATGATCCAGTTCCTAACAGTTACTTATTCTACCATAGACAAAGCTCCTACTTTCCAACAGTAAGATACATAGTTAGGGGGGAAAAAACAACAACAACAAAATCACCAGACAACATACACACACCACTGACACCAGCCACCAAACTAATCCTCCTGCCACAACTACATGGCTCTGAGACTAGCACTCTTGCTTTTGGTCGGAGTCTCGTTCTGTGACAAAGGCCAAGTCTAACCAATGACCTAGAAGATGTGTAGATAAGCCAGAGCTACAAATCCACTGAAGTTTCTTTTTGGGTTTTGGTTAAGAAAATATCTGTTCTGGGCCGCCTGGGTGGCACAGCGGTTAAGCGTCTGCCTTCGGCTCAGGGCGCGATCCCGGCGTTCTGGGATCGAGCACCACATCAGGCTCCTCCTCTATGAGCCTGCTTCTTCCTCTCCCACTCCCCCTGCTGTGTTCCCTCTCTCGCTGACTGTCTCTCTCTCTGTCAAATAAATAAATAAAATCTTAAAAAAAAAAAAAAAGAAAATATCTATTCTATCAAATCTCAGCTCCTTTGGTATCCTGCCGGTATACAGGCAGCAGAAAAAACCCTTTTTGGACGTCAATTTCAGCTGGCTGCTTCCACCTACCAGACTCCAAGAGCGTCACAAAGCTATCACTGCCATCGCTGTCCACGGAAATCCGGTCTTCAGGGCCACTGTTATCCAATGAAACGCCATCAAACGACTGCTGAGATACTGTCCTCTTCATGGAGAAAAATCGGAGTCGGGCAGCTCCTCCACTCAATGGTGCTGCTGCCCCCTCATCTATTTTGGCCATGGGCTCCCTGTTTAAAAAACAAAAACCAGGGGCGCCGGGGTGACTCAGTCGGTTAAGCGTCTGCCTTCTGCTCAGGTCATGATCCCAGGGTCCTGGCATGGAGCCCCGCATCAGGTTCCTTGCTTAGCAGGGAGTCTGCATCTCCCTCTGCCCCTCCCCCTTCGCTTACAGTGCTCTCTCTTTCGCTCTCTCTCATGCATGTGCACGCAAAAATAAATTTTTAAAAATCTTTTAAAAAACCCCACAAATGTGGCTTAGAAGATATGTTTTGTCCCTTGTAATGCCCATCCCTTTCAGCCCAAATAGTTATTTATACATGAACTTTGATGTCAACTATTATCTGCTATAAGGGGGTCTCACCATTTTTCAACTGCTGGCCTTTCTGCATCTGGCATTTCAAACTGCATAAGTACCTCTGCCATATCAACATTAAATGTCAAGTTTATTCAAGGTCATCCCATATAGAGAAGAGACCACGTAAGTACCCATAGCCCCAGTGCAAATGAATGACACCTGAAGCCACCCACATCCATTCCACAAGTATTTACTGAAAAACGTGTGCATCTAAGGCACCATACGAGTCACAGTGTAGGGTGGGGAGTGAAGAAAATAACGAACAAGGCATCCGCTGTCCTCAGTGAATGTGTAATCTATCTGGAGAGAGGAGATTCAGAAATTACACGCACCATAAGAGAGGGACAGAGGTACAAGCCAAAGGCTAAGCAATTATCAAGGACAGGAAAGGATAAGAAGGGTACAGGCTTTGCTGGGGAGAGCAGCGGACGATAAAGTTAGAAAGGCACAAGACAGTGAAAAAAAAAACCTTTAAAGATCTTTTAATCTTACCATTTAATCTTCCCATTTTATAGAAGAAGAAACTGACTCAAGGTCATAGTGAAAGATGGAATTAAGAAAAACCCAAGTCTCCTAACTTCTCGCTAAGTATTTTTTTTTCCCACTTTTTACCATATGGGTTACAGCCAGATTACAGAAAAACCTGGATAAAAGATTATATATGAAAGTGCTTTTAAAACTATAAAGTACAGAGAGTATATGGGAAATCTCTGTACCTTCTACTCAATATTCCTATGAACCTAAAACTATTCTAAGAAATAGTCTATTAAAAAACTGTAAAGTATAGGGCTCCTGGGTGACTCAGTCCATTAAGTGTCCGAGTCTTGGTCTCGGTTCAGGTCTTGATCTCAGGATCATGAGTTCAAGCCCCAGCTTGGAGCCTACTTAAAAAACAAAAACCAAAAGTGCCACATGGATATATCATAGTAATTGATTATGCCACACTAATAAGTTCAAACTAAATTTAGGGGGTATAAGGAAAAAGCCTAGAAGTTTAGCGTAGTGAAATAACAAGATCAGACCTGTGTTTTAAGAAGTTTGACCTGGCTCTTTCAAACAAGCTAGTGAGGAAGAGACCTCCAATGAGGAAATCAAATAATAATAGTTTACTGATAGTCCGCATACAGGAACAGACAGCAAAAACGGATATGAGACTCCCTAAAGCAGTGGTCTCAGAGTGTCATCCTGGTAGGAGCATCAGCAGCAACAGGGAGAGGGCATGGGCTTAGAAATGCACGTTCTCAGGCCCTGTCTCCGACCTACTGGATGAGGAACTTTAAGGGTAGGGCTCAGCAATCTGTTTTAAGAAGGCCTCCAGATGATTCTGAAGCACGCTTCGGTCTGAGAACCCGTGCTCTAGGAATCACAGTCAGAATCTGACAAATGACTAGAAGACGCAGGAGAATGATACTACTGAAAAAAGAAAGACCTGACTGGGGAGGGATAGGGAATTTAATTTCATGCATGTGAGGTTCGCCACACCCCTGGGAAATCCATGCGACACTACATACAGTAGATCATTTTCGATGAAGGGCAGGGGAGGGGAGAGAAGTCAGAACCAAAAATATAGACTATAGCAGAGGTGAGGAGATGGACAAAATAAACTTGAGAGAAAGTATGCAAAAATGCACTGATATAAACCTTCCTCAAGTTTAGTAAATACATCAAGAACCTTAAAAATGTTTGCAGCGTTTGACCCAGTAATAACCCACTTCTAGGTTTTCATTCTAAAGATTTAGATATGCATAAAGAGTAATGTTCACAAAAACAAGGGCATTTAACACAGCTTTGGTTCTGAGAAAAACTGGAAATACACTAAAGTCCCCCCCAAAGTGGGATGAATGACTAAATTAGGATACATCCATTTGCCAGAATATAATACAGCAATTAAAAATTATTCAGATACCTCATGAATGGGAAATGATTCACAACCAAACATTAAATGAATAAAACTAGAAATTTTCTATATGAAATAGAAATAATTCTATTATTGTAAAAGTAATATTCATATATAGTGTATGTGTACACACATATAAGCACTCACATGGGTACCCAAATATAGGTATAAAAATCGGAAGGAAACAGATCCAAATGTGAATAGTGGCTATCTGGGCATTATGTTGTCACAAGTGACTTTGTTTTCTTCTTTACTCTTCTTTTTCGACATTATCAACAAAATGAACACAAATCATTTTTATAATTTAAAACATAAAGATTATGATAAAAGTGATCAGAATATAGACAGCCTAGTGCAGGGGAGCGGTTAGGTTTATAGGACGGAAGGCAGGAGAGAGCAGCCAAGGAAGAAGGAAAGACTCCTGCAGAGAAGTGCAGCGTGAGCAGCTCGCAGGGCGCCAAGCGTTCAGGCAAGGCTGACGCCACAGAGGAGCAGGGGACAGAGAGGACTGAGAAGAGGCCATGGGACTGGGCCGTCAGCAAGTCAAGGTTAGGGGTTGAAAAATGGCTTGTGTCACACACCTTTCTTTTCCCTTTATTACCTCCCTCTTCTCTTTTCTCATCTCCCTTATGCTTCTCCATTTAGAAAAAGCAGCACATTTGGTGACTGGGAGTCCAGGCTTCCAATCCTCGACCCACCCACCACTCACGAGTTGTGTGATCCTGAGCAAGTTTCCTACCTCTTTGAGCTCAATTTCCTCACATGTAAAATGGAGACTGATATTAGTCCTGCCTTACAGGGTTGTTACAAGAATTCAGTGGATTAATATTGTAAGGATTCAGGACAGTGACTGATACACAGAAAGGACTCTATAAATGTTGCCTAGTATTATTGTATCATTTATTCCTTCAAGCTTTCCCTTCTCCTTCCTTCTGGGCTACCTGTGCCTAGTAAGTACTAACGCGGGCATTGCTTAAAGACCCACTTAGACCCACAAACCAAAGACAAAGCTCCAAAGCCACTGATCTTCAAGCCATGGTCCCCAAACCACAAAGCATCCCACAAAGATGTCCCATAGTCTTCATTATCATTCCTAAAACCACAAGGCACCAATGGAAAAATCATACCTTTCCACTCTTCTGATTAAGCATTTCTGTAGTTTTCTGCTTACTCCCTACCATATTTTCAGTGTCTGACACAGAGCCGGGCAAAAAGTAGGGACTCAAAAAATTTTTGTTGAATGAATATATTCTTCCTTCTCTATTACTCTGGGAGACATTGATAAGATGTACCAGAAAGAGCAAATCCAAAGCCCCAATTTCTCTATGTACAAGATACAGGATCCACGGGCTCGTCCTTTTTGAAATTTCAGTTCCCTAAACTGAGGATACAAATTTCTATCGCTATCTCATGGGGTTGCTCTGGGAATCAAATCAACAAAATATTATGTGAAAGGCCACTAAAAAGAATAAAATATCATACAGATGCCAGGTATTATTATTATTCTCACAGAGTATATCTATATCAGTAAGAGTGAATCAGTGAAAGAGGAGGGAAGATCCTATGAAGCAATAAATGCTGACCTGAACACTGCCCAAGAGCAGGCCAAGCTACAGGGAGGCGTGTGCAAACCCAACTTCTGGTTCTTCCCCATCACAGAAAGGAAGTCTCTCCAGTCGGTACACCTATATCCTCCAAGTAGCCTGAAAATTCTTCCACTGCCCTGCAGGCAGCACTGAAAATTAAAGCTTCGCTACATTAAAGAGGCCATTCTATGCCACCCCCCGGGCTCTATGATGCTTCCCAATCTAACAGTATATACGGCAGGAGGCCTTAAGCCCAACGACCAGAACTAGGAGGAAGAGACAGGGTGAATGAAGGAGGCAGGGAGCCACTCACTTGGCTGGGGGCAGGGACAACATCCTGTGCATGGTGGAGGTCATTCGGTCTCTGCCCAGACTGAAGGCATCCTTAGTCAGGGACACAGCTTCCTTGGTGAGGTCCATAGTGGCATGTAGAGCCTCCTTTGTGGCATCCTTGGTCATGTGAATAGCACTTGACAATTCTCCCTCAATGTTCTTCAAGGGGATGATCTCAGCCTGTCCATTCACAGCAGTATCCCTGCCACCTGGGGCCTTCAACACAGCTGGTGAGGTAGACGTCTGGGCTCTGCTCAGTCTCTTGGCCTGTAAGGAATCTACTGCTTTATGGCCCTTCCCTGCCTCCTGCTGTGTAAGGGAATCTGAATCCTGTAGTTCTCCATTGCTATGGAGAGGCACTGGCCTATCCTGGGAAGCATCTAGATTTTCAACGCCACTATCCTCCAGAACCTTCTCAGGGCTTGCTGGGCCCTGGTCTGAGGAGGCATCAGACTTCAGCTCCCTATCCTCTGAAGGAGACAGCTCTGAATCGATGAGGCTGGTGGTATCTGAACCTGCAGAGTCAGCTTCAACAGCCCCAGGGGCAGGATGCATAAGCAGGGCCACCTCAGCGCTGGGGAAGAGGACCCCAATGCAAGCCGTCTGGTCCTGCAGAGGAGAGCCAGTCATGGCCTCTGTGTCCTTAGTCAGTTGCTCCTGAAGACCCTGCAGCACCTCCTTCAGGCGGAGTAGAGCCAAGTACTGGTAATGGTCAAGCCGCACGCGGACATGTGCAGGGGAGTGTACGAGCACATGAACATCTGCTGCATCCTCAAGCTCGGTCAGAGGCCCTCTGTTGTCCACACTGCTGCTGCCTTCTCTCAAAACATCCAGGACTTCGGTGAGGCCTGACAGGCTTTTCAAATCATGCTCAGTCTTTGACCTCTGATGGGGCACAGCATCGGGGGCAAGGGCCTCAGAATGGACAGGACTGCCAAAGCTAGCAGATGGTTTCAGCCGCCCTTCTGTGGCCAAAAGGAGCTTCCGTGCCTGAGCTTGCTGCCAGCGGAGGGGTAGGCAGGCCCAAATGGACAAGGGGAAGGGGGCCACAAAATTCAAGGTATGGCCTTTGAAGTTTTCTGTTCCCTCAAAGTCCAAGGAGATCTGGGTGAAGTGGATAGACCACAGATCCTGGGAAGCCTTAAGCCTCTGGGGAGGGAAAGTACTGGGCTGAGGGAGGCGGGAATCCATCTGGAAAGCATGATGTAAAAAAAGCATGTGCAGAAGGCTAAAGCCACCTGGAACCTTGGGAAAGTGAACATAATTGGAATGAAAGAACTCAGCAGCCGCAAAACCTCGGAAGAGACTTTGGAGGTCTGGACAACCGCAATGTGGGGCATGACGTGTATTGGTGGCAGTCATGCCCGACGCAGAAAAGACGAGGGCCTGAGGACGATGCAACCCAGCCTGCTCTCTCTTCTCCAGTGGGAAGCTAACCTTCAGAGAGAAAATGAAACCCAATTCAGAATGGACATCTGAGTAGCTCCACAACCCGCTATTAATACACACGTAAAAGACCAACCATTTGGGCTGTGATACGGTTTTCTTTCTTCTATCAAAGGGACAGAGCAGAACCCTGGATTATAGTCATGGGAGAAATGCAGCTAGGGGCTGCCAACAGGGAATGAAAATCCACTCTTCCCTACCTTCAACCAGAAAGCATCCAGTCGGATATCCAAGTGTTCATCTTTCTGGCTTGAATCTTCCAACTTGTAGATAGCTTTGAACTGCTCCAGACTGCGGTATAAATCCAGGCAGAAGAGGTTTCCCCAGAGCAAGCTGACAGGATCCATAGTAAACGTCAGACCATTTAACTGAATGTAGAGATTGGGACAGGGAACTGGAAAGCAGGGGGGGAAAAAAAAGACTCGCTATGTACAGAGCAGCAACTCGACTCCTACTTACCAGCTGATATTCATTTTTTATGAAGAAAGCAAAGGTGCATATTTATACAAGGCGGAGCTTTTAACAAAAGTGTGCTAAATAACTCAAACACCTAAAATTCCTAGTGACAAGTGAGAATACAAGCCATGGCCCCAAGGCTGGCAGACGTGAAGAGCACGAGCTGAACAGTGAGAAGTGAGCAGATCAGACGCTTACCTGGAAGCTCCTGATTATCGGGGAAGTAATACTCTGTGAACTCGATATGAATGGCAGAGACCTGAGTGGGAAGACTGTGAAGCTTCCGACTGCAGGAGAGGAGTGTAGAGGGCTTCTTACTCGGCTGTCCAGCTGTAGAAACCTACACAACCACATACATGTTGCTGTTAGCACCTGTACAGCACCCAGAAGAGAATTTCCTCCATTTCCTCAGAGGTCATACAGAGCCACTGCCACCCTGGCAAAGTCTGTCACAGGGAGCAGAGTGCTTCTCACACGTATTGCAGGCATTCTCATCCCTGCTCACACTATCTGCGAGTTCACTTCTCTCAGGGGAAGGTTTGTAGTAGGGCATCAGAGGGAACTGGGGGAATCCCAGGTCCTGATCTCCACAGCCATCCATGCTCAGAAAGAAACAGACCAGTGTCATCGATCCACTCAGAAGTGAGGGAAGCAGCCCCCGAATTCCACAATCTTGTTCACACCTGTTGCCTTCCAAATGTACTGCTCCACCCCTTCCAACCATGTCTCCCTGCGTCCTGGGCTTCTCACCTGGTGGATGTCCAAGTCATCCACCCGTATTACCATGCAACTGGAGCGCAAGCGATTCCATGCTGGAGGCCGAAAGGCAGCCTGTCGGCCCTGAGAGGCGCTTCTCTCAAGGGGGTTCTTTCGAGGACTGGAGAGAGAATCTAAATAAAAATAAGAAGGTAGGAAAGAGAATCGGGTACATTCAACTTTCATTACTAGTAGAATTAGGAAAGTAAAAATCCTAAGATCACTAAGGCTATATGTACGAAAGAGAGCTTAACGCCGTCTAGCTCCTAGAAGGAACCCCAAAACTGTATTCTCCTTAAAACCAAGGTCACAGCCTATGGAATAAAGGTGACAACAACCTCTCCTCAACACTGCAGTCAGTCCTAAAGACAACTAGGACTCTGTAAAGAAAAAAAAGTCACTGATGTCTTTCCATGGGATGAGGTTGGGGTAATTAGCTAGTCCGGCGCTTTATCTTCACTGGATACTCACAAGTAAATAGCAAGAGGCTAGGCAATTAGAGTCCTCCAGCTCCTTGTAACCTACCTGCTTTCCTCCTGAAGGGAGAATTGACCCCCAGGTGCCAGGGTGGTTTGAGACCCGTCTCCTCATGCCACTTCTCCATTTTACTTTGAAATTCCATCACCAGCTTCTGGGCCCACTGGCCTCGGGTCTCCATGGCCTCACAGTGCCGTACCCAATGTTTGCAGCTGTCTCCTATGCAACAAAGAAGCAAAAAGATTTCAGTCTAAGATCATGATCCAACATTCTGATTTCCCCCTTCCATTGGTATAGTCATAGTTCAGAATCTGATCCTTCACCCCAATCCACATTTCTCTGGGGTAGGTAAAAATTATCTAGTGAGAACACTCAAGTTCTTCTGGATTCTATATGTGATTTTTCCCTAAGGTTCCCTAAAAGGCCAGCTGCTGTCTGTCACTGACTTTGACCATGGACAACTAGAGAGGCTCTAAAACTAGTGGAAGTAAGGGGCAGAGCATAGCGTCAAAAGCAACATCTCAAGCACTGCCTCTCCTCTTACTTCTTCCCATCACTGATAAAGAATCATCAACAGTAGACCCGACAAGTTTCTTGAAGAGGGCTATTCCCAACATCCTTCTGAGCTGCAATTCCTGGCACCCTCCTGCTGGGCCCAGGAATCTGTCCTCAATACACAGGTACCTGGGATGTACCAGAACTGCTGCCATTCAGAGTTGTCCTACCTGCCCAGTGGAAGGGGTAATAGTCAAATGCCATCTTGCGGAAAGTGAGCTGCATTGCACCGCCCATGAGTCTATTTGCAGAGACACCTAAAGAAGAAAAATAAAGGTGAACAACAGCAGAAGAAACAAAGAAGCCTAAACACCACTTGAAGTACTTAAGTCCTCTGAGGATCACTTCCAAAGCCTGAGGGCATCCAGGTAGCTCAGTTCATTAAGCTACCGACTCTTTGATTTCAGCTAAGGTCAAGACTGAGCCTCATGGCTGGCTCCACAATGGGTGTGGAGCCTGCTTAAGACTCTCTATCTCTCTCTCTCTCTCTCTCTCCCTCTCCCGGCTCCCCCATCTCCTCCCTCCCTCCCTCTCTCTCTCTACCAAAAAAAAAAAAAAAAAAAAAAAAAGCCTGGTTGATACACAAGTGCAACTGAAAGGCCATGATGTCAAGTGATTTGCAAGGCTGAGGCCCTCCTCTCTTGATTTATAATGGTCAATGGACAAGACCCAAAAAAGTATATTCCATTATTTCTATAAATGGTGGCCAGATTTCCAGAAAGGCAAAAGAAACTGCAAAACTCAGGATTCAAGAATTACAATCCTAGGTATCCCACTGACACATTCTAAAATCCTGATTGATTGGTTCCCCCAAAACTAACAATTGCTGTTAATCAGCCCAACCCCTGGAGAGGCATAAGCCAAATTCCCCCCAAAACAGAACCCACATTATTTCCTTTCACATCCTGGCCTCAGAGCTAATTAGACCATCATTACATACTATACATACACAGTACCATGGAACACTAAAAACACTGCATTAACAAGGACACTGTAAGATACACACACAGGATATTGGAGGTAAACTGGAATTTTTGGCATTAAGTCAAGTACTGTACTATGTTTATCCTGAATTTACATTTAATTCTTACTAAATGAATGAACTTTCCCTATTTCTACCTTACCTCTCCAACTACACTCTAAGAATTGTTAGTAGAGTAGTTAGAATAGAAACTACTTCTCCTACATATGCATATTGTCTGATCTACCCTGTTCTTTTTTTTTTTTTTTAAAGATTTTATTTATTTATTTGACAGAGATAGAGACAGCCAGCGAGAGAGGGAACACAAGCAGAGGAAGTGGGAGAGGAAGAAGCAGGCTCATAGTGGAGGAGCCTGATGTGGGGCTTAATACCATAACACCGGGATCACGCCCTGAGCCGAAGGCAGACGCTTAACCGCTGTGCCACCCAGGCGCCCCTGATCTACCCTGTTCTACACTTCTATCTCTTATTAGGGTGAAGGGAAATACCATGGGATCCTCTAGGTGTAAGGTGGTACATTTCCATCTAGTCTGGATTTCACCACCTCAAGTTCTGGATTAATCACCATCCTACACTCATGTTCCTTTTTCTCAATCTTTTTGTTCATTATCACTACCTCTGAGGAGCTTATTTAGATATTTTTTTCCTAATTGCCTCTTCGTGAAGTTTTCATAACCACGGATATATACTATATATCTGCTTATGTACTATGTCTGCCTGTGCTTTATACATAAAAAGAATAAGTACAGGGGCACCTGGGTGGCTCAGTTGGTTAAGTGTCTGCCTTCATCTTGGGTCATGATCCCAGGGTCCTGGGATTGAGCCCTGTGTCAGTCTCCCTGCACAGAGGACAGCCCGCTTCTCTCTCTCCCTCTACCCCCACCCTCGTGCTCTCTCTCTCTTGCTCTCTCTTGCTCGCTCTATCTCAAATAAATAAATAAAATCTTTAAAAAAAAAAAGAAGTATAAATTTTACTCCTTTTATTCAATGCAGGGTAACAAAAGACTAAATAATTCTTTTAAATTAAAAGTCAAGTTTAAAAACTTAAAGCTATTAATATTTAACAACTTTATAAATATATTTGCTGAGTAACATTTAATGAAACTTATTTCTTAGATACATTATAATGTATCAAATTATATATGCAAATTAGCAACTTATAGAAATACGCAACAGCAATATAATCAAATTTTTAATTATTCAAAAGTATTTTTCAGCAAAAAAAAAAGAAAATTTAAGTAAATTTCTTAAAATTAATTTTAGTGAATTTTTTTTTTTTTAAGTAAGCTCTATGTCCAATGTGGGGCTTGAACTCAATACCCTGAGATTAAGAGTCACATGCTCTACAGACTGAGCCAGCCAGGTATCCCTTAGTAAACTTAACTTTTACTTTTGCTTGATATGAGAAAAAATCTTTTAGCTTATCTAGCTGCTAGGTATTCACTCAGACGGGGTATTTTTTTCTTTTCAGCACTTAATGATTTGCTGAGTAACTTGCAGACTTAAATAATAAAACAGAAATTATTTTTTTTTAATTCTTAAAGTTCAGATCTCAAAAGCACTGAAGCTCAAACATAATAACACTGACAAGGCGGCCAAACGTAGCCAAGAGGCACACGTAGGCCACTCCTACAGTATGACCTGCAGATTAAGCAATCAGTTTGGACTGCTGTCCTCTAATCACAGCCATCTAGTCACCCACCGTATGTTGTGTATCTTCCATGAACTCGATGTCAATGCTCCTCATGATATCCAAGAAAACCCAATGAAAGAAATTAAGTACTAAGGAATAAAATTTTGTCATGCAGAGGTAAGCTTTGGAAGGGCACAAACTATTGTTATAGCTAAGATTGTTTTTTGCTCCCACACCTCGCCAAAGAACCAATTTTTTAATGTCCAGAATAGGCAAAACTCAAGACAGAAGGTAGATCAGTGGTTGCTTAGAGCTGCAAAATGGAAAGTGACAGCTAATGGGTACATGATTTTTTTAAGGGAGGAAAAAAATGTTCTAAAATTAGATTGTAGTGATGATTGCACAACCCCATGAATATACAAAAAAAAACACTGACTTTTATATTCTAAATGGGTGAGTTGTATGGGATGTGAATTCAATCTCAATAAAGCTGTTTAAAGAGAGATAATTTGTAACTGCTGTTGGGGGATACGATCCTAGTTAAAAATGCATGACTGAGGCTACCAGAGGGAGAGGGCTTCACAGCAATGCTCCCTCCATTGGAATTATTTAGACATAAAAGAACAATAAACTACATAGAGTAAGCATATTAAAATAGGGTCTAGAATTAAAATCAAAATCAAGTATAATTACCAATTATCGACATATTTAATTATAAACACATAATCATATATGAGACATAAATGGTAAATAGTGTCCATAAATGACTAATTAAAATTCTCCAATGAGCTGGTGGGATGAGGACAGCCTGGCCTTAAGAGAGATAAAGACAGTCTTTGGCTCACAGGTCTCATCCTAAGGAAAAAGAGTTAAAAAGAGGCAGGTGACACTCTTCCCCATCAACCGCTAACCTCTTCTCTGAAGGCTGGAATATACGCTGCTTCAGTTTTATTTTGAGATAGTGCTGCCCCAACTCAAGCCAAGCTGTCCCCAAGGACCCACCCAGTTTCCAATAATTTCACCTGCAATACCAAGGGAGAGGTAAGCATGTTACTCAGGGGCCCAACACCCCAGGCTATGGTGTCCCTTAATGAAAAAGCAGGTAGATCCCTTTCATGAAGACGGAGCTGAAGGCGAAGAAGGAAGCCTCTGCCCCTCCCAAAGCTGAGGCCAAAACAAAGGCTTTGAAGACCAAGAAAGTGATGCTGAAAGGCGTCGACAGTCACACAAAAAAAGATCTGCACATCACCTACGTTCCAATGACCCAAGACAATGCGTCTCTGAAGGCAACCCAAATATCCTTCAAAGAGTGCCCCCAAGAGAAACAAGCTTGATCTCTATGTCATCATCAAGTTCCCCCTGACTACTGCGTCAGCCATGAAGAAAACAGAAGACAACAACACACTTATGTTCATTGTGGATGTAAAGACCAACAAGCACCAGATCAAACAGGCTGTGAAGCAGCTCTAGGACATTGATGTGGCCAAGGTCAACACCCTGATGAGGCCTGATGGAGAGAAGAAAGCATATGTTCAGCAGGCTCCTGACTATGATACTTTGATGTTACCAACAAAATTGGGATAATCTAAACAGTCCAGCTGGCTAAATATAAATACAAAATCTTCATCAACAAAACAAAACAAAACAAAACAAAACACAGGTACATGTAGACTTTAAGGAGCCTCTAGAGCCACACTGCACAAAAGAACTTTCTGTGAT
This sequence comes from Ursus arctos, assembly GCF_023065955.2. NCBI lineage: Eukaryota > Metazoa > Chordata > Mammalia > Carnivora > Ursidae > Ursus > Ursus arctos. The sequence continues at coordinate 30,026,673 of NW_026622997.1, read as the reverse complement.
GATGAAAATCTTTTATGGTCCATGGATTGTACTCAGTACTTGAAATGTGGCTGGTGCAAATGAGGAACTGAATTTTTAAGTTTATTTAATTTTAACAGCCACATGTGGCTATTGGCTACTATACTGGACAGACAGTTCCAGAACAATGCTGTCCAACAGAAATATAATGTGAGACACATAACTAATTTTAAATTTTCTAGTAGCCATATAAAAAAAAAGTTTTTAAAAAAGGTGAGATTAATTTTAATATTACATGCAACTACTTAAATGAATATAATCAATATTTTATCATTTCAACATATAATCAATATGAAAATAATTATCAAGGTACTCTACACTCTTGTTTTCTACTGTTTCTTCAAAATCTCACGAGTACATTACATTTGCAGCCCATCTCAATTCAGATCAGCCAACAGTAGTCATGTGTGGCTGCGTATTAGACAGAAAAACTCCAGAGAATCGCACAGCCCTATCTGTACCACCTAATTTTCCCTTCCCTTTTCTCCCCAGATCCCAGGAGAAGAGTCAAATTCACAAGAACTTGTTCTGTTCCTTGTTCCTTTACAGTCATACACCACACCTGGGTAAGGCAGGTTAGGAGTTATCCTCGTATCTAAAAATATCTCATCCAAAAATTCCCTAAATTCCACCAAGTAGATTAATTTAATAAGTAAATACCTGAGGGCTGCCAGGGAGGCGAGTCATCCACATTTTAGTGCGGATCATGGGTTCCGGCCATATGAAGAGGACAGTGCTAAATACCCTCATCGAGCAAGAGGATGAAACTCTCAATACCATACTCTTAATAAGGACCTCTGAACGGATTCAAGGCAAAACAAGAAAACCCAAAGCCTTGAGGTAACACTGAGAAGAAACAACCAAACAAAATAATAATTGTTTTAGGGAAAAAATTCCAAAATAAGTGGATGACAAACAAGTGAGCAATTTATTTCTTGTGGCTACAAAAGCAATCTTTATGTTGTCACTGCTCCTTTTAGCTGTTCAGAGTAGGAGTAGATGGGGGCTGAAGTCACTTCAACACCAAGGAATAGCAAAGCAAGATAGACAATGCTGCTTGGAGCCCCGGGAAGAAAAGGTAAGTTCCCCCGAGGAAACAGTCTACGTGTCATTAAGAGGCAGACATAACCTTTAGAAAGGATAAGGCAGCATGAGAAAAATCTGCCATATGAGAGCATCTCAAGCCAAGAGGTGGTACAAAGCGGAGTATAAAGGGAATGTAGACAGAGTATTAAAGGAACAGGCAGCAGAGGGATAATAATACTGAGTATGTGCCTATAATTAAGGTCCTCCAAATTCAGTAGAGTATTTCAGTTGAGCCTGACAACGACCAATGCGGTAAAGGAGTCAGATAGGATTTAACTCAAGTTCACAAATGAAGAAACTCAAAGAGGTTAAGCAGGAGGCTAAGTGATTTCCCCAAGGCTCATGAAGGGGAAAGAATGAGTCAATTCCTTTTTCATTTTGAATAAACATATATGTGTATGTAATACTAACTGCCCTAAAGAATGTAAAAGCATGACAAGAATACAACATAACCTCTCTGCTTGAGAAGAGGGCATTTACAAATAAAAAATATTTAAATTGACTCAAAAATCTGACAATCCTGGGGTTTCCTATACTTGAATTTACTTTCCTAAAAGCTTATACCAGTGGTCAGCATCGCCCAAGATACGCTGGGAAGAAAAAAGTATACACTGCTTGAGCTCTGCCCCCAAAGATTCTGACTAGTGAGGCCTGGAAGAGCGCTGCCCTCTGTATTTTATTAAGTACTGCCAGTGGTCCCACTGCACCCTAAAGGCTGAAAGCACTACCTCTCATCAACAGAGCAAGAGACACCACCGGAGACTGAGGTCCAAGGAATGCCTGGGATTAAGGGAAGCCAACGAAGTACGCCACAGCGTCTTGACAAGAGCTGAAGGCGCTGACTGACCGCCCAGGCCAGGCTCAGGCCTAACAGAGTACCTGGCTCTCGGGACTGGCTATCATCGCAAATGTGCAGGTCCAGGCGGGAGATGAGCAGATGGTAGGAGGACTCCTTCACATCAAATTTCTCAAAGTACTGGCTGAGGCGGCTGCTGCTGCTGTTGCTGCTGCCCTGGCTGCCACCGAACGCCTGGGCCCAGGACTGCTGGGCACTGGGAGCAGGTGGGGTGATCTATATGTGACAGAGAGAAAAACAAGAAGTCCAAACCCAGAGAGGCTCTTCACAGGCTTTCTTAAGCTTTAGATCAGTCTGAAGAAAGCCACAATTTAGCGAGATGCCCCCTCCCTCTCATAACTGTTCGCCTGGTAGCTCACTTAGGTCTGTCCCACCTGAATAACCCAAACTCCAAAAACCCTAATTATAATTTAATCTTGTAACTCCAGTCAGAGTACTGTTCTGAGGTTTGAATTGCCCCCCAAGCTCTCACCGCCCCCAGGACTTAGCTGACCGATGCTACAACACTTCCTCCAGGAAGTCTTTCTTAAATGCCCTCCTGCTCTCATGGCATAGTGTCTACCTATATACAGCACTTACCACCTCCTATAACAAGAACTTGTTTATAGTCCATATTTTAAGACAGTCAGAGCTTCAAGGACAGGAATAAGAGGCTTATTCTACTTTTCCTTCCCAGTGGCTAATACTATATAGCTAACACACTGGAGACACCCAATGAACAGAATAAATGAATAAATTAGAAGCACGAACAAAGCCTATGCTAATGAAAAATGTCCCAAATAAGCCTAATAAAGTCTAGACTCCACCTATGTTGGTATGAATTAGGTCTGGCCTACCAGCTCCCTAGCCCCACCAAGGGTATCTGTTTTGCCTCTAACCTGTACAGGTTCAGGGGCCAGGCTCTTTCTCTGCTGGGCTGACTTCTCCATGGCCTCACTTAGTGACTCTGCATACTTCATCATAGCCTTGAGCTGCGAGTCAGTTAGCACCCAGAGCAGGTCATCCAACAGGAACATCAGCTTGGAGGCTACCACATTGCAATCTTTGGTCTGAAGGGGCCACACAAAACATGGGGTTCAACATCTGGTATCATTCCAACTCCTCAAAGTGACTGTTGCCTAATTAATTTCAGAGAGGACTTTTCATTGTGTAAGTCATAGTGAGCTAGTTTGATTCATCATGGAAAGGACTTTTCAATACCCAGAACATGAAAGGAAAGCAGCAAACACTATGGAGAGTCAATTTCTTACAGAACTACTGATGTTTTCTGTGATTAACAAGAAACAACAGTAGTCAACTGCCAGGTGCCTATGTCAGTGTCTCTATATATGGGTAAAAATTGTGGTTTCCAAAATTCGGGTGACAAGGAGGTGCAAATGTTTACAGAAATGTTCTGTGCAACATTAAATTATAGGTCTGCCCCTTTCAATTGTCATTCCTGGGGCCAGTAACATTAACTCCCAGGTTGTCTAGGAGGACAAAAGATGGAAGTTTTCATGAGGGCAGAGAACATACTCACTCTTCTCTTGAGGGCTATTTGGATCCTGCCTTGGTTGGTAATGAGCCTCAGTGGAGTGGTGATTGGGTCCTGATCACCATTGTCTGTAGCATCTGCCTCAATTCGAAGTGTTTGCCAAGTTATTTCCTTAAATGTTAAAACCTAGAAGGAGAGAAGGTAAAATCCCTTAATTCTATGGATGAAATTAACCAAGAGGCAGGAAGTCCTAGGGGAAAACACTAGCAAAGCAGAAATTCCCACCATCCTCAGTGGGAATCCTACCAACAGAATGCGGTGGATCAGAGATCCCTAAGAGAAAAAGGCATGGAGCAGTAACACTGGGATTCTTGGGTTCACAGGAATGGGGAACATATCTGAGGAAATCCCCAAAGCAGGAATAATATCCTTTAAAAATCAGTCCTATTTTGAATCTCCCCATTCTCTCCTCCTGCAGTACTAGGGCTGTCACCTCTCCTCGGTGGGGGTCAGTGATGCGGGTGAGGCGAAGGTCACTCTGCTGCCAGTTGGGGTTGACGCTGTAGCCCTGGAGCTGCCACAATTCAAAAGAAGCGTGGAAGGCCTTGGAGTGAATCTTGATGGTGATGGAATTAACGATGATGAACATCCCCTCCACCACCTTCTCGGCAAAGCCATACTCACTACAACAAATGAGGCAGAGCGATGTTCAGAATTAGGGGAGACTTTGTGCACACTCTTTATACTGGAAGAGAGCAGACAAGATTATTAACACTCTCTTTTTGGGAGCTAGAACTATGGATGATTTCTTTATTTCTCTCTTCCTATTTCTACTTATGTTTTTTAAATTTGGAAAATTTTTTATGATGCGGTACTCTTTTGAATTGGATTTTTTTGAGGAATGAAATAAAAGAAAAAGAGCTGACTTAGAAATAATCTCCCTTCTGTTAGAAAGAATAAATTGAAAAACATTTTTATGGTCCACAAACTACCCAAATTTGAATGTTGTACGTGAGGGGAGGTCTAACTAAAGAAAGGAAATGCTAGGTTTCTATAAAATCTTCAAAGACACAGCATACTCTGCAAAAACTGTGGAAAGAGGAAAGAAGTACAGCCAGGTAAGCAAGAGGTCAAGAACAATCCCAACTTTACTCTGTCAAATATATCCCAAAGAGCACGCTGTACTTCCACAGTGAGAGGTCAGAAATGGCAAGGAGAATAATAAAGGCAATCTTAAAGTCCTTCTGGATGTAGAAAACACAGACATTCTTGACATGTAAATGAAATCATTACAAGAGATAGAAAGACTATGGACTCTGAGAAACAAACTGAGGGCTTCAGAGGGGAGGGGGGTGGGGGAATGGGACAGGCTGGTGATGGGTAGTAAGGAGGGCACGTATTACATGGTGCACTGGGTGTTATACGCAAGTAATGAATCATCGAACTTTACATCAAAAATCAGGGATGTACTGTATGGTGACTAACATAATATAATAAAAAAATATTATTATAAAAAAAAGGTGTGGAAATTATAAACTGAAAAAATCATATATTTGCAATTTATATCACAAAGGGCTAACATCTCTAATGTAAAAAGAGCTTCAAGAAACTGAAAAGAAAAAGACCTTCAGGCCAACAAATATGGGACGAAGTATGGACAGTTCACAGAGAAATAAATGCAAATGATATTAAACATAAAAATGTTCAACCTCACTCATAAATCACAACTGTACTGAGAGACACTTAATTTATAATAGAGGCGACAGAGCAGTAGGGAAAAGATGGTCTTTCAATAACGGCGCGCGGTCAGTTTGAATATATTGACAGAGAAAAAGTAATATTAACTCCTATCTCACATCAAACAAAAAAAAAGAATCAGTTTTAAGACTGACTGTATCTAAATGTGAAAGGTCAAACAATAAAACTTTTAGAAGAAAACAAAAGAGAATACCTTCATGCCTTAGGACAGGAAAAGAACCCTTAAACAAGACCCTTAAAAAGGGCTAGGCATAAAGAGCAATAAAGGTAGACTGGACTACATTAGAATTAATCATTCCTGTTCAACCAAAATCATTAAGAGTGATAGCAATGTTCGACATCACTCACTGTCGGGGAAATGCAAGTGAAAACCACATGAGATATCACCTCACAGCTGTCAAAACGGCTAGTATCAGAACAATAAGAAACTAGTGCTGGCAAGGATGTGAAGAAAAGGAAACCTTTATGCACTGTTGGTGGGAACGGCAATTTGGTGCAGCCACTGTGGAAAATAATATGGAGGTTCCTCAAAAAACTAAAAAGAGAAGTATCATATGATCCGGTAATTCTACTTCTGCGTATTTACTTGAGGAAAATGAAAACACTAATTCAAGAAGATACCTGCACCCCTACGTTTATTGTAGCATTATTTACAATAGTCAAGATATGGAAGCAACCCAATTGTACATCAACAGATAAATGGATAAAGAAGATGTGGTGTAGAAGAGACACTTTTCCAACAAAGACATACAAACGGCTAACAGACACATGAAAAAATGTTCAAAATCATTAGCCATCAGGGAAATTCAAATCAAAACCACACTGAAATACCACCTTACGCCAATTAGAATGGCAAAAATTGACAAGGCAAGAAACAACAAATGTTGGAGAGGATGTGGAGAAAGGGGATCCCTCCTACATTGTTGGTGGGAATGCAAGTTAGTACAGCCACTCTGGAAAACAGTGTGGAGGTCCCTTAAAAAGTTAAAAATTGAGCTACCCTATGATCCAGCCATTGCACTACCGGGTATTTACCCCAAAGATACAGACGTAGTGAAGAGAAGGGCCATATGCACCCCAATGTTCATAGCAGCATTGTCCACAATAGCCAAATCGTGGAAGGAGCCGAGATGCCCTTCAACAGATGAATGGATTAAGAAGCTGTGGTCCATATATACAATGGAATATTACTCAGCTATCAGAAAGAACGAATTCTCAACATTTGCAGCAACATGGACGGCACTGGAGGAGATAATGCTAAGTGAAATAAGTCAAGCAGAGAAAGACAATTATCATATGATTTCTCTCATCTATGGAACATAAGAACTAGGATGATCAGTAGGGGAAGAAAGGGATAAAGAAGGGGGGGTAATCAGAAGGGGGAATGAAACATGAAAGACTATAGACTATGAGAAACAAACTGAGGGCCTCAGAGGGGAGGGGGGTGGGGAAATGGGATAGACCGGTGATGGGTATTAAGGAGGGCACGTATTGCATGGTGCACTGGGTGTTATACGCAACTAATGAAGCATCGAACTTTACATCGGAATCCGGGGATGTACTGTATGGTGACTAACACAATATAATAAAAAATCATTTAAAAAAAAAAAAAGAAGATGTGGTGTATATATACAGTGGAATATTACTGAGCCACAAAAAAGAATGAAATCTTGCCATTTGTGACAACATGAGTGAACCTAGAAAGTATTATGCTAAGTAAAACAAGTCAGACAAAGAAAGACCAATACCATATGATTTCACTTACATGTAGAATCTAAAAAACAAAACAAATGAGCAGACAAAACAAAAACAAACTCATAAATACAGAGAATAAACTGGTGGTTGCCAGAGGGGAGGGGTAGGAAGAGTGGGCAAAATAGGTGAAGTGATGAAGAGGCACATACTTCAAGTAATGAAATACATCAGTCATGAGGATGCAAAGTACACATAGGGAACATAGTAATAATACTGCAATAACATATGGTAACCACACTTATCACTGAGAGTACTACATAATGTGTAGAACCGTCAAATCACTAGATTGTACGCCTAAAACCAATAAAACATTGTATATCAACTATACTTCAATTAAAAAAAAGAAAAAGGAAGCAACACCAGGAATGAGCAGTACAGAGAAAAGGCCATGTGAGGAAATACTGAGGAGTCAGCATCTGCAAGCCAAGGAGAGAGGCCGCAGGACCTGCTGACACCTTGATAATAGACTTCAAGCCCCCAGAACTTTGAGAAAATAAATTTCAACTATTTAGGCACAGTCTATGATATTATGTCATAGCAAAGCAATACAAATGGATACAGAGTTCCAACTTCAGAAGATGAAAAAGCTCTAGAGATTTGTTGCAGGATATGAGTACAGTTAACACTACTGAACCATACACTTAAAAATGGTTAAGATGGGGGCACCTGGGTGCCTCAGTTGGTTAAGCATCTGCCTTCAGCTCGGGTCATGATCCCAGAATCCTGGGATCAAGCCCCATATCAGGCTCCCTGCTCAGCGAGGAGTGTGCTTCTTCCTCTGCCCCTTACCCCACTCGTGCTCACTCACTCTCTCTAATAAATAAATAAAATCTTTTTAAAAATTAAAAAAATAAAAAGATGGAATCATACTGTATGGTGCCAACTATATGACATTCTGGAAAAGGAAAAACAATGGAGACAGTGAAAAAAGACCAGTGGTCTGAGGGGTTGGGGGCAGGCATAGAGAGAAATAAGTAGAGCACACACAGTTTTTAGGGCAGTGAAAATACAGTGTGATACCATAATGGTGGATATACATTTGCCCCAACCCACAGAATGTACAAAAGCAAGAGTGAACCTTAATGTGACCTATGGACTTGGACGACTGTGATGTGTCAATGTGGGTTTAACCACTGTAACAAATGTACTACTCTGGTGAGGGATGTTGATAACAGAGAAAGCTATGCATGCGTGGGGGCAAGGGGATATGGGAAATCTGTGTACCTTCCTCTAACTTTACTGTGAACCTAAAACTGCAAAATTTGTCCTAAAAAAAATGAACTTCTCTGTATGTCAAATTGGTATCCCAACCATATAAAAAACGATTTCAAGTGACTTTAAAACACAGCATTTCGGGGCGCCTGGATGGCTCAGTCGTTAAGCATCTGCCTTTGGCTCAGGTCATGATCCCAGAGTCCTGGGATCGAGCCCTGCATCAGGCTTCCTGCTCAGCGGGAAGCCTGCTTCTCCCTCTCCCGCTCCCCCTGCTTGTGTTCCCCTCTCTCACTGTCTCTCTGTCAAATAAATAAATAAAATCTTAAAAAAAAAAAAAACCCACAGCATTTGACCATACTTCCCCAGTGGGGATATATCATAAGATTAAAACACATACACACACACAGAAGTCTACTGTATTCAGTAGTCTTATTGATAGTTATAATACTAGCTTTGTTATTTTTTAAACAATGGAAAAAGTAAAGTATTTATTATATTATTGTTGTTAGGTACCAAGGTTCAACATATGAACAAAAAATACAAATACTAAATCTAAAAAGTTATTTTAAAATCCTCCTTTTTTATTTGAATTGAGAAATATTAGCATATTGTCATGATTTATTTTTCTCTTTCTTAAAAATACCTTTACCCTAGAACTGAACACTTAAAAGGCCTTAATTCAATGACAAATCAATGAATACCATTTTGCTCAGACTGTTCTCTCTAAATAACATTTCTCACTAAAAAGGAATCAGGTTCCTTGGAGAAATGTCAGATTCCAGGTCTGAAATAAGGATGTATATGAGAAGCCTGAAACATCTTGTTCTGTCTAAAAGCAAAAAGATTATGGGGGTCTTCTCCAACAGACACAGGAGGTGACTTTGAAAGGCTCTCACTGGCCAAAGATGAGGACATCTGAGTATCAAAACAAATAACAACTATAAATGTATGAAATACAACAAACATATTTTTTTTAAAAAGTAAATGTAGGATGTAAGAAAATCTAAATGTAAAAGCATGTAAAAAGAATGTAAAATAGCAAACCACTCTGGAAAAGCCTGGCATTTTCTTTCTTTTTTTTTTTTTTTTTTTTTTAAAGATTTTATTTATTTATTTGACAGAGAGAGACAGCCAGCGAGAGAGGGAACACAAGCAGGGGGAGTGGGAGAGGAAGAAGCAGGCTCATAGCGGAGGAGCCTGATGTGGGGCTCGATCCCATAACGCCGGGATCACGCCCTGAGCCGAAGGCAGATGCTTAACCGCTGTGCCACCCAGGCGCCCCTGGCATTTTCTTAAAAAGCTAAATCTTACCTATCACAGCACCTGATCATTCCATTCCTAGGCAATTACCCAAGAGAAATAAAAGCACATGACCACACAAAAACTTGTATATAAATGTTCATAGCAGCATTATTCACAAGAGCCAAAAACTGTATATAAAGTGTCCATTAACAAGTGAATGGATAAACAAATCATGATCTATCCACACCATGGAATACATTACTCAGTAATAAAAGGAATGACTACTGATAGACTCAACAACATGGATGAATCTCAAAATAATTACGCTGACTAAAGAAGCCAGACAAAAACCAGTACGTACTATATGATTCCATTTATATAAAGTTATAGAAAATGTAAACTAACTTAGTCACAGAAAGCCATACTTGTCTGGGGCTAGGAGGGGGTGAAAAAGGAAAGGGAAGGAATATAAAGGAGAACAACAATATGTTTAAGGGTTAATGGAGATGTTCGTTATCTTGACTGTGTTGATGATTTCATGGTGTATGCATATGCCAAAACTTATCAAATTGTATACTTTGCATGTGTAGTCTATTTTGTGTTGATTCTACTTTAATAAAGCTGTTTAAAAAAAAACATGAATTCAAAATAATCCTCCTTCATCCTCCCCCCACACCCACAAAAAATCTTAGAGATTACTGCTAATCTATTATGGCTAATAAATGTAATAGGAAGAAAAGAATTATAAAGTCCCCGTTTTGCATCCTACAATGAAATAACAGATCTACACAACTATCATCAATGGTCATCAATGGTCCTTTACCACGAGGTAAAGCAGATGAGGAACTTAATCACAACGGATAAATCAGGCCATCATCATCTGACTCCACTGATTAATCTTAACCAAAGGAATACTTTGTGCCTCCTGATATGTTACAATAGGAAATACATGCTACAATTTCTAGAGTATTCTTTTTTTTTTTTAAGATTTTATTTATTTATTTATTTATTTATTTATTTGAGAGAGACAGCCAGTGAGAGAGGGAAGAAGCAGGCTCCCAGTGGAGGAGCCTGATGCGGGGCTCGATCCCAGAACGCCGGGATCATGCCCTGAGCCAAAGGCAGACACTTAACAACTGAGCCACCCAGGCGCCCCAACAATTTCTAGAGTATTCTTACCAAGAAAACAAAAAACAAAAACATTTACTCAAAAAAGCCTTTAAACCTCACTATCAGGTTAAATGAGAAACATTTAAAACATAACCTTGAGGACACAGTCAGCCCAAATACAAAATATGAGACATTCCTTAGAAAAAACAATCTAGTTTCTACACAGAATAAATGGTATATTAAAGGGTGGGAGTGGGGGATTGTTTAAAGAGCCTTGAAAGGCATATCCCTAAATGTAATACGTGGAGCTCTTTGGAGCCACACTGCATTGGAAAAAATATTTTAGAGACAATTCAGGAAAACTGAATATGAAATAAGTATTAGGTAATATTAACAAATTCCTATTAATTCTATTGATTGTGATAAGAGTATTGTGTGTTTTTTCTTTCTTTCTTCATAATCCCTGTCTGTTAAAGACACAGTATCTAGAAGTATTTACCAATGGAATCATATGGTGTCTGGGATTTGCTTTCAAACACTACGCGCGCTCGCGCGCGCGCGCACACACACACACACACACACACACACACACAGTGGCAGGAAAAAGGTGAAAATAGAACGGCAAAATGTTGATAACTGTTGAAGTTAGATCTTAGGTGTATGGGGGTTGATTACACTATTCTCTCCACTTTAGTGTAGGTTGGAAAATTCCCATAATAAAAAGTTTATTTTTCACTAAAAGTTGATATTGAACAGTTAACATGTTGGAAATAATAGGGACCTAAGCAACTAACCTCTGTCCTGAAGCGAGGGCAATGGGAGACTGTCCATTCGGGGGCCGAGGCTCCTCACATGTTTTCATCTCCACCTCTACCTTATCCAGACACTGAAATAAAAGCCACAGAGAGCTAAGCATCTGCACAAAAACCCACACAGCACACACTGCATCTTATTCATCCCTCTGCTCTACTGTCTAGTTGAGTGCTGTGCCTATTGTGGGCAGACAAAAAATGTTTGTCGAATGAATGAACTAACTGAAATGCAAGAAGAAGCCTCATCTTCCCTCTTCCACGTCCATTAGCAGCAGAACTCCAGGACAAGTATGAGATTAGCTCACAGCAGAAACTAAAACATAACTCCAAGTTAGAGAGGTATTACTATCGCTGGAGATCCCAGTCTTCAGATAAAGATATGCACTGATGAGTTCCTGAAGGGCTTTCAGCTGATAATCACCCAACAGCCAACATGAACTAAACTAATTTTTTCTCTGTCAGGATTCCAAAGGAAATCTAAAAGTAGAACCTAGGCAGCAAGATTTGTTATAAAAAACAAAAGGCAAAACAACCAACTCAGGACTCCTGGGTCTTGTGTCTCACTGCTAACTGCCATACCGCACAGTAATTTCAGAATAAGCCCAGGCAACAGTCACTCTGTCTCAGAGAGAAGCTTACAAGCCAGACAGAGCAATCACCACTCTCCTCCTCATCTCCTCTCAGATCTTTTAAAACCCCACCCCAGCCATCCCCATTCCATTACTTGCAATCAAGAAAGGCCATTACCAAGCAAATGGGGTGTGTCTTCAACTTTGTCCACTGGATCTGAAAGAGGAAAGCAACACTCAGGGCTGTGGGAGCTGCCCCTCAAGAAAGCATGCCTGCTGGCCGAGGACAGCAACAGCACTCTGATCCCCATTCTCACCCGGATGGAGGCCCTGTTGCAGTAGACCCGAGTAATGGCTAACCAGGTGGGCAGCTCCAGCACATTCTGTAGAACCTCTTCATCCAGCTCCAGGTTGGTCAGCTGACCCTCCCCTTTCAGGGTGCTCAAATTGATTTTGTCCGGGGAAAGATTCTTGGTGAACCTGGAAAGAGTAAAGGTAAGAAGCTATTATTTCCACGGAAATCCACTAAATGGGCATCATAGCCCACACTTTTCAATTTGGAGAAAAAAGAAAGTTAAAGAACAAATGTTGACTAATGACCACACTGTCTTTATGCCAAGTAAGATGTCAGGTCAGACCTACCCTTCTGCTCATGATTGTGTCACCTTGCTACTCAAGCACCTATGATGGGGATTCTGGAGAAATGGCTATCGCAGTGGCAACATAGCCTTTTGATATTTCTGAATCTCCACATTAAAACAGAGCACCTAGATAACACCACAAAAAGCCCATGGATAACATCCGTAACATAACTAGAAGATCAAGCATCCTCATAAACCCCCATATAAAGAGGGGAAAACATCAATGGCCAGAAGTGCTTTACGCAGCTGAGCAGATCAACATAGAGGGAAGCAACAGGGCACCTGACAGACCAGAGAACAGAAGAACCCCAAGATAACCAAGTTTTAAATGAAAAGCAATGTGGGCCAATCTGAACGCAGAGACTGAAACTAGTGGGGTTGAGTCCACTGCAAGGGGTCCCTGGTGAGGCCCAAAGGACCTGGAGCAGTCTAGCCTTATAAACTCATGGAACTAACCGAGGCCCCTTCCTAGGACAGGGCACCCACACTGAAAAGAAACAGCGGAGAGAGGAATCCAAAGTGAGCAAGATAGGGAAAACAGAAACAAAGAGAAGAGATGGTACAAACAAAAGGGGGGGCAGTGGACAAACCAGGATATCTCGGAAAGCAAGTTATATTTTTTTAACACTACTTGAAACAGTCGAGGGAGCTCTATGAAGTTAGAATGTGAAACAGTAACGGCTAATTGTTGGCTTGTTAGGTAGGGTCAAATGAAATCCCAGACCCTTACATGTACCTTTACTCATGTGATCAAAAAACACCCCACCACCTACAGTCCTGCCAAAGGGAATGAATCTGAATCTCATCATGCTACTAGGTCCAGTTGCTAATCTGTAGGAAACACAGAGGACAGAGGGAAAACCCAGAACTGCACCAGAAGCATGCAATCAGCACAATACAGACCACAGGAAACTATATAGGTCAAGTGGCCCGGACATAATTCCCACAGGTCAGTCTTCTCACTGTTTCACACTTAGTGTCTCCAGTCTGCGCATGTGCTCTTGCCACCCCCTTTCCTGGAGCATCCTCACCACAATCTGCCACTCAAGGCCCAATGCAAGACTTCTCACTGAGGCTCTTTCCCTCACTGCTGCAACTCACAACACTTTTTTCTTCTACATCTCTGGAATCTGTTACACACATTTAAGTCATAATCACAGAGGGTCTTAGGATATTCTCTAATTCTCCCCTATGTAACCACCCCTATGTGATTAGATATGAAGCCCTGTGAGGCCAGAGGCTCAGTCTTCGCCATCCCTCCTAATCAAAACGGTCACCCGACACACCTACATCCTCTCAGCTAACTATCCTGCTCAGCTAACTACTGCCAGCTCCCTTCTCCCATCTTTTTGGTTAGATCAATTTAAGGCCAGTTCCTCACAGCATATCCCTCTGTCCTGTAAGACAAAATGTCTATGACAAATCTCATCTCTGTAATTCTGTTGCTGCCTCTCAGAGTCACTATTTTCCACCCCAATAATGAACTGTATTTTGCCCTCCATCCATAACTATATTTAGCCCTTACATATATTAGATGCTAATAACTGACTTTAGAGTTACATATTGTTTACCAGCTTTTATTTTTTCACATATATACTTTCCTATTTCTAAGCCATATTTTAGTGGTTTTGGATTTCCTTGGACCATAAGATCATGACGTACAAGAGTTTTATCTTCCAATTTTTTTTCTACAGTGCCTAAAATAGTACTACATTAAAAGACTCTTTAACAATTTTTAAATGATAGTAAAGAATTTTTTGGAAGTTTACAAACATGCAAAAAATACTGTATGATATTAAGGGATTCACAGGAATGCACTGGCATGATGACAAATTCAGGAAACTGCTTACCTGTGAGACAAAGGGAAGGGTCCAAGGAAGCTGCAACTATATGAATAAATCTTATTTGTCACGTTGGGAGGTGACTATGTGGCTGAATATTCATATAATGAATATTATGTTACTCTCTATACCTTTTTGTACGGCAAATATTTCATACTAACTCCAAGATTTCTATCAATTACCTACTATATGTATCCACTGCTGGAAGAGCTTCTTCTCCATGGGTCTCTCATATTCCTACATGCCTTGCTGAGTATGCCAAGAATGCATGACCCTGACCACTCCTTACCCAGGCCACTTTTCAGGACTGTGTTTGAAAAGATCAGCTTTGGGGGATGAAGTAATATGCCCCACCCCAGGATAAAGAGCAGGCTTGCTTACCACTCACTATAAAAACAACAGATTCCCCAAGTTCAATGCTCCATTCCTATATGTGCAAGCATCCATCTTGGGCCCATTCATGTCACTCCGATGGGACTTGAGGAGGCAAGGGGATCTAATACAAACATATGCTTACGCTACTTGCTGGACCATGAGTAATAAAGTCCTTGGTCTCCGATCTGGGAGTCTCCTGTGTTCTGTCAGCATCCATGAACTACAGCAGACTAATTATTAGCTTCTAAGTAGGGTAAAATAAAATCCTATACCCTTACACATACTTTTACTGACTTTAATTCATTAAAAAAATTTTAATCAACATTTACTGGGTATGAGCCAATTTTATTCTCTGGACACAAAAGACAAGCTTTCTACAATGGCTCCTATCCTCTGAAAACTAACTTTCTACAGAGGGAAAGAGAATTTCTCTTTTCTTTCAAGCAATGCCCATCTATAAGGAAATAGGACTGGGATGTGAAATAGAAAAAAGAACATCTTAAACACTTCCACTACATAAAACAAGAACAACAAGAGCTGAAACTAAAGGAAGATATAGAGCATGCCCTTAAGGAACTTGGAGGAAACACATTCTCGCAGGAAGGAAAGGAAAGCAGAAAACAGAACTCAACGTTATTTGTAATCACTAGGTACAGGCAGGCTGCCTTTTTCAAGCCCCTTTTATATTTAAATAAGGTATTACAATTTTTTTCCTTCTAGCAACCCTTCTTCCTCTACTCTTAAGTATTCAGAGAAGCCATATCAGCTCACAAATTGGGGTGGGCATCCTTCAGAAGTATTAGTCTTAAAGATAAGAATTTTTGAAGATGTAAAATTAGTTTTGAAGACTATAACTGTATGTCTCCCCCCCACAGATTGTGATAAGACCCCACCTCCCTGCCTCAACTGGGAAACATGGTAAGAGTGAGTCACTATCAGAGATGGGAGTAAGGACTCCTTTAATATGCAGGAGAGAAAAGGCTGAAAATCACTAAGACAAGCTACTTTTCTTTATGCTAAAAACCATTTTTAAGAAAAGAAAGTGAGGGACGCCTGGGTGGCTCAGTCAGTTAAGCATCTGCCTTCGGCTAGGGTCATGATCCCAGGATCCTCGGATCGAGTCCTACATCAGGCTCCCTGCTCAGCGAGGAGTCTGTTTCTCCCTCTGCCTGCTGCTCCTCCTGTTCGTGCTCCCTCTCCTTCTCTCTCTGACAAATAACATAACATAACATAACATAACATAACATAACATAACATAACATAGAAAAAGAAAAGTGATAGGGACTTTTTCAAGTATGTTCCTCTCTGAAAAAAAAGAGGAACACACCTTGAATGAAACATAAACAGTCAAGTAAGTTATACCACACATTAGCACTGACATTCGCAAAGTGATTATACTAAATAGGCACCATATATCTAATTTTTACATTGTGTTCTATGCAAAATCTATTTACAGCTCCATATAAAATACATGTTATTTTTCAAGCCTTGAAAAAAAAAAGTACGAGATTGTGTTATATTTCAGCCTAACCTTGCCAGTATTTAGGGCACTGTGTCTCTAACTATGGTCCTGCGATCACATGGGTGGAATCACTTGGGCATATGTTAACACGCAGATTATTGGGCCACATTCCAGATACACTGAATCACAATGGGGAGGGGAGTAAGGAATCTGCATTTTAAACAAACTCAGGGTGATTCTTCTGTTCTCTAAAGTTTGAAAATGGTTTGAGTTTTCAGTTAACCAGCTAAAGTGATTCAAGGAAGGAAAACAAGAGGCTCAAGATGGAAAACAGATGCATAAATCAATTCTTCAAGAACAGAGGTGTTTTCAACTCCTATCCTTATTATAGCTTGGTCTTTAAGAGCACAGGCTTTAGAGTTAGACTTGGGCTCAAAACCTGGCTCTTTCACTTAGTTATGCTGTGACTAACTGTTCAGCCAACTTCACAGGACTGCTGGCATTACAGAGCTAACAGACATTAAATATCTGGCATTTGTTAAGTGCTCAATAAATAGTAATCATTATTTCTGGATTCCACTGCTCTCTGCCTTTAGACAAGGATTAAGTTATTATATTAAAAAAAAAAAAGGTTTACGAGGCTTAGATTATCATCCTAGAACTCAAGATGTCTTCAAGACACAACCCCCCAGATCTCTATCTCAATGTATCATCCTCCATTCCCGGTATGCCTATTTCTATCCTTTCCACCCAGGTGTCTACGAATTGAAATCTGGACAAGATTAAAACTGAATTAATGTTCCCCAGAAAGCCTTTCCATTATATCCCACTCTGGCTCCAAGAATAGATTTTTATCCCTTGTCTCTCTGATACTACTAGGTCACAAGAGAACTAAGGACAGGGAACAAAATTATCACTGAAGCTAATCAAAATCGAGCTTGTAAAGGCAAGACCATCCAATTGAAAACAACAGGCCTATAGCTGGTAACCAGCAGAGTTCTATGAACTTTGTAACCATGTCATCCAGCAAATGACAGCACTGACTCTTTCAGGGCAGTTCTGTGGAGGAGAGTACCCCATGCCCAATTTATCCCGAGAGCAACCAGGTGGACTTACCTTGGAAATAAGTGCATGTGTGTAAACACCAGCCAGCCAGGATGACAGACTAATCCCTGTCTTCCTACTCCAAAGTGAATGAGATCTGGATGAAAAGTGATCCCTCATATTTCCAGGTAGGGCACAGAATAACCAAGAGGATAAACTTCCTTATATTATATAATTTTAGCTATCAGAATAAAGAATCTCTCTAGAGATTACGTGCAGGGCTGCTGGGCCACCACAGCTGTTCTCCCCTAACAGTAATAACGATATCTATTTGCTTTTTCATTTATCAATTTACTTTTAGTATTCAACAAAAGATGGATAGCACATTAATAGCTTCTCAAGAAACGCAATAAGAATTCCTCAACTGATTTTGACTGCATTTTACAGTAATAGCAAAGAATAAGTAAATAGGAAATCCATGGGGCCCATTGTAGAGGATTGTGGAGGTTTGCTCAACCAAGGAAACCAGATCTGAGATCTGATCTGAAACCACTTGATTCAGCATCTGTGTTCCTAATCGAGGATAGTATCACTGATTCCAGGGTTGCTGAAAAGGCTAATGGAAGCCTGCTATTTATTCCACTTCAAGTATGTGGGGAAACATTTTTTTGGCCATCTGTTACTGTTACAGAGCATAGAAGCTAAGATGAAATCAAGTTGGAGAAACAGATTTTGATCAGGTTTCATTTCTGCCAGGGGATTGCAATCTGCCAAAGAGACAACAGAGAAAGATTCTCAGACATCTTTGTGAAAATGTATCACAATGTTAGGAAGTGAAAATTCTTAGATTTTCAGATTCACGGAATTTCAGAGTAGAAGGAATCTTAAATGATCATTTAGTCCAAAACTACAATTTGCAAATGGCCAGGAAGTTAAATGACTTGTCCACCTAGCCAGTGGTAAACCTGCAACTAAGTAAATGGCAGAAATAAGACTTAACCCAGCATTCATTCAATTTTCTACCCTGTACCCTGTAATTCAGTACTTTTATTGTTAATAATACAGTCAATAAGTTGCAATAAGCAGTTTGCTTCAGGTCCCACAGAAATTGAACCCCCACAAAAGCAAAAATGTCTGCAAATACACTTTGTTTCCTTCACTTCTTTTTCCACTAAGGTGGTCACGGCCCAGGCCTTGGTTTCTAAGCTTCCTACCCAAATCCATATCAAAGTATTTTCACTGCCCAGCCACACCACAGGCATATCTTTTACCAAAAATACAACACATCAAGCCATTGATTTAAACACAGGACCCCTAAATCATTTAAACAAAACATCTCAATCACTAAAGTAGCTAACATTATTCCATCCTGAATAACGTGATGGAATATGCCATTCAGTCTTAGAAGTCTGCCCTTATAGGTCTTACTCTCAAAACTTCTACCTGAACAAATATATGCCTTAGAAGAAAATTCTCTCTCCTTCTAGATTTTTGTTTTCAACACCGAGTTTTTTAATTGTTTCATTTAAGGTGCAATTTATATACAGTGGCTTATTTCTGAACTTTATATTTTGTTCTGCTGATCTACTTAACCTTATGCCAACACGACGCTGGCCTAATTATGGAAACTTCATCTGAGGTCTTGAAAGTAAGTGGTTAAACCTCATTTTAGGGGCGCCTGGGTGGCACAGCGGTTGAGCGTCTGCCTTCGGCTCAGGGCGTGATCCCGGCGTTGTGGGATCGAGCCCCACATCAGGCTCCTCTGCTATGAGCCTGCTTCTTCCTCTCCCACTCCCCCTGCTCGTGTTCCCTCTCTCGCTGGCTGTCTCTATCTCTGTCAAATAAATAAATAAAGTCTTTAAAAAAACAAAAAAAAACAAAAAAAAAACCAAAACCTCATTTTGCTTTTTTCCCAAGATTATTTTGGCCATTCTAGGTCCTTTTCATTTTCATATAATTTTTTTAATCACCCTGCCACTTTCTGTAGGAGGGGGGAGAAAAGCACCTGCTGAAATTCTGATTGGGACTGCATTGCTGAATTTGGGGAGATCTGACATATTAACAAAAATTAGACTATCCTTGAACATGGTATACAATCAAAGTAGGTATATTTATTTGGATCTTTTTTAACCTCTCTAGACAATGTTTTATAGTTTCCAGTATAATCTTTTCTTCATATATATGTATATATATATATATATATATATATATATATGTGTGTGTGTGTGTGTGTATATATGCACACATATATATGGTAAAGGAATATTTACTATTGTAAAGGAAATTAAAATTTTTTTCTAGTTGTTTGCTGCTAGAAGACAGAAATAAAAGTGATATTTTTATATTGACTTTTGTTTAAGATTTTATATTTAAGTAATCTCTACACCCAACATGGGGCTCAAACTTACAACCCTGAGATCAAGAGTCGCACGCTCCACCGACTGAGCTAGCCAGGCGCCCCCATATTGACTTTGTATCCTACAACCTTACTAAATTCAGTTAGTAGCTCTAGTGGTTGTTTTGCAGGTTCCTTAGGATTTTCTATGTAAACAATTATATCTGTGAATAGAGACAGTTTTACTTCTTCATTTCCAGTCTTTGTGAAAATTGATATATATTGAGCTTTGTATGTTGCAACCTTGCTAACTTTTCAGTTCTCGTAACTTTTTTTAAGAAGCCGTAAGATCTCTACACAGACATTCATGTTGTCTGCAACATCTCTGTCAGGTTTCTGTTACCAAGGTTATGATGGACATGTTAAACAAGATGGGAAGTATTTCCCTTCTCCATTTCCCTAAAGAATTTGTATTAAATGAGTATTATTTCTTACTTAAATGTTCAAAAGAAGTCTTTAATAAAGCTATCTGGACCTGGAGTTTTCTTTATAAAAAAAGGTTCTGATAATAAATGCAATTTCTTTAATAGACATAAGGCTACTAAGATATTCTACTTCATATCGTTGTAGTGTTATGTTTTTTCAAATAATTATGTGCATTTCATCTAAGTTGAATTTTTTGACAAAAGGTATTCATAACATCCTTTAGTACCTTTTAACATCTGTAAGATCTATCTATATCCCCTCTTTCATTCCTGGTAGTATTTATGATTTTTTTCTTGATCAGTTTCACTAAAGGTTAATTTTGACATTTAAAAAAATCCTTGTATTAATTTTCTCTATTTGTGTCCTATTTCCAATTTCAGTGATTTTTGTTCTGTTTTTCCTTTATTCTACTTACTTGGATTTATTTTGCTCATCTTTTTCTAGAATCTTATGTTGGAAACTTCAATCATTGATTTTTAAACTTTTCCCTAATATAAGCATTTAAAGCTATATATTTCCCAATACTCACTTTATTTGCTACATCCCACAAGTTTTGATATGTTGAATTTTCATTGCCCACTACCTAGAAATATTTTATTTCTTTTATAGTGTTTTCTTTGACCACGAGTTATTTAGAAATGTATTTTAAATATCCAAATTTGCACGGCCTTTCTAGTTATCTTATTGGTATTGATTTCTAATTTAATTCCATACTGTACTCAGGGAATATACTATGTAACTTCTCAATATTTTGAAATGTGTTGAGCCATATTTTATAGTTTAATTTATAGTCTATTTTGGTGAACATTCCCTGTGCACTTGAAAATAACATATATTCTTCAGTTACGTACAGTGTTCTATAAGTGCCAATTGGGCAAAGCAATGTATAATGTCATTCAGATCTTCTAAATTTTTTATAAATATTTCTTGTTTTGTTTTGAAGATTTTATTTATTTGAGAGAGAGAGAGCAAGACAGAGTGCACAAGCAGGGGAGAGGGGCAGAGGGAAAGGGAGAAGCAGACTCCCTGCTGAGCAGAGAGCCCCACACGGGCTCAATCCCAGGACCCTGGGATCACAACCTGAGCCAAAGGCAGATGCTTAAGTGACTGAGCCACCCAGGCGCCCAGATCTTCTATATCTTTATTGATATTTCTCAAGTTGTTCTATCAACTACTGAGGGAAGAGTATTGAAAACACCCAACTAATCCAACCTTTGGATTTGCCCTTTTCTGCCTTTGTTTGGTTTTGTTTCATGTGTATTTTTTTAACTGTACTTTTTTAAGATTTTATTTGAGAGACAGTGAGCACACATGCACACACGGGAGGGGATGGGAAGAGCAGAAGAAGAGGAAGAGAGAGAATCTCAAGCAGATTGAGCGTGGAGCCCAATGTGGGGCTTGATCTCACGACCCTAAGACCATGACCTGATACGAAATCAAGAGTCAGACGCTTAACCAACTGAGCTGCCCAGGCACCCCTTGTTTCATGTGTATTGAAGCTCTTTTATTAGGTTCATAAACATTAATGACTGTGTCTTTCTGACGAAATGATCCTTTTACTATGAAATGTATCTCTAGTAGTAAACTCTGTCTTGAAGTCTATTTTGTATGATGATAATATAGCTACTCCAGCATTCTTGTGCTTACTGCTCCCATGGTGTACTTTTTTCATCTTCTCACTTTCAATCTGGGTTTATCCATTTTTCATCCAGTCTGACAACCCATGCTGTTAAATTGGAGTGGTCAATCCATTTACATTTAATGCAATTATTGATACTGGTTAGATTTTGGTTTACCATTCTATTTGTTCCATATGGTTTTTTCCTCTATCCCTCCTTTGCTGCCTTATTTTTAGGTTAACCTAATTATTTTTAGTATTTCATTGTAATTATTTTAATGGGCTTTTTAGCTATATGTCTTTATGTGTGTGTCAGAGACAAAGCGACTGCTCTACGGATACATTACGTAAACTTAACTTATCACAATCTACTTACAGTTAATATTGTACTACTTCACATAAGAATATAAGAACTTTGCAAAATAGTTCATTTATTGCCCTTCACCTTTTGGACTAGAATTGTCATATATATTATAGCTATAGTAGTCCGCATTTATCCACGAGGGCTACATCCCAAAACCCCCAGTGGATGCCTGAAATTGCAGATAGTACTGAATCTTATATATACTGGGGGTTTTTTCTATTAATACATAACTATGACAAAGTTTAATGTATAAATAGGCACAGGAAGAGATTAATAATAAAATAGAACAACTGTAACTATATACTGTAATGAAAGTTATGTGAATGTGGTCTCTCAAATGTCTTATTGTACCGTACTCACTCTTGTTGTGATGATGTAAAATGAAATGCCTACATGATGAGTTGAAGTGAGCTGATGGACGTAGGTACTATGACACAGCGCCAGGCTACTAATGACCTTCTGATTATATGTCAGGAAGATAATCTGCTTCTGGACTGCAGTTGACCACACGTAACCGAAATCATGGAAAGCAAAACTGTGGATAAGGGGGACTACTATACATATGTCACAGACCCACAAAATAGTGTTAAACATAAGTCTTCTCTTTTAAAGAAATTGAGAATAAAAAATATATGGTCTTTTACACCTACATTTCCAGTGTTCTTCACTCTTTCCTATAGTTCCAAATTTCCATCTGGTATCATTCCTTTTCAATCTGAAGAACTTTCTTCATTATCTCTTGTGCTACTAGGATTCTCTCAGTTTTCATTTGTCTAAAAATGCCTTTATTTTACTTTCCATTTTTAAAAAACATTTAAGCTGGATATGGAATTCTAGGTTGAGAGCTTCTTTCAGCATTTTAAAGATATCTCCCATTGTCTTCTGTTGTTCTTGATGAGAAGTGAGCCACTAATTTAAATCACTGTTCTCCTTTATGTGGTAAGTCATTTTCCTCTGGCTGCTCTCAAGTTTTTCTCTTTCTCTTTAGTTTTCAGCAAAATGACTGTGATGCACCTGGAGTAGTAGTCTTTGTATCTATCCTGCTTAAGGTTGACTGGGCTTCTCGGATTCTATAAATCTGTTTTTCACCACACTTGGATCTTTTAGACATTATTTCTTTTTAAAACAGCTCTACTGAGGGGCGCCTGGGTAGCGCAGTCGTTAAGCGTCTGCTTTCGGCTCAGGGCGTGATCCCAGAGTCCTGGGATCAAGCCCCACATCAGGCTCCTCCGCTGGGAGCCTTCTTCCTCTCCCACTCCCCCTGCTTGTGTTCCCTCTCTCGCTGGCTGTCTCTCTCTCTGTCAAATAAATAAATAAAGTCTTTAAAAAAAAAATAACAGCTCTACTGAAATTAATTCACATACCATATACATTCATTTAAAATGTACAATTCAGTGGTTTTTAGTATACTCAGAGTTGTGCAACCATAAGCTTAATCAATTTTAGAACATTTTCATTACCCTGTTCCAAAAAAACCTGAACCCTTCAGCTATCATCCTCATTTTCCTTATTTCTCCTAACCTGGTAACCGTTATTCTATTTTCTGTCTCCATAGATTTGCCTATACTGGACATTTACTATAAATAGAATTACAATAGTATGTGGTCTCTTGTGACTGGCTTCTTTCACTTAGCAAGTTTTCAAGGTTCATCCATGTTGTAACAGGAATCAGCATTTTTTTCCTTTTTATGATCAAAAATATTCCATTATAAGGATATTCCACATTTTATCCATTGATCAGCTCATGGACATTTGGGTTATTTGCTTTGGGGGTTTAATGAATAATGCTACTATCAACACACAAGTACAAGTTTTTGTGTGGACATATGCTTTTATTTCTGTTGGGTATACATGTAAGAATGGAACTGCTGGTAAAATGGTAACTCTGTTTTACTTTTTCAGGAACTGCCCTGCTGTTTTCCTAAGTGGCTATACCATGTTACAGCCCTACCAGCTGTGTTTTAGAGTTTTAATTGCTCCACATCTTCACCAACATTTGTTATTATTTCTCCATATCTTCACCAACACTGTTATTATCTGTCTTTTTTATTACAGTCATCCTTATAGCCATTGTAATTTTGATCTGCATTTCCTTGATGGCTGATAACGTTGAGTATCTTTTCATATGTTTGTGGCCATTTTTGCATCTTCTTTAAAGAAATGTCTAGGGGCGCCTGGGTGGCTCAGTCCGTTAAGAGTCTGCCTTCTGCTCGGGTCATGATCCCAGGGACCCTGCATCGGGTTCCCTGCTCAGCAGGGGACCTGCTTCTCCCTCTCTCTCTCTGCCACTCCCTCTGCTTGTGCTCTCTCACTCTCTCTCTCTCTGTCAAATAAATAAACAAAATCTTTTAAAAGAAAAAGGAAGGAAGGAAGGGAGGAAGGGAGAGAGAGAGGGAGGGAGGGAAGAAGGTCTATTCAGATCCTTTGCTCATTTTTAAATCGGGTTGTCTCTTTATTGTTTAGTTGTCAGCCATTATTTCTTCAAATATTTTTGTCTTGTTTTAGTTAACTACTACACCGTAACAAATCACTCCAAACCTAGTGCCATAAAACAGTAAGCATTTTAGTAAGTTCACAGATTTTGTGCATTAGAAATTCATTCAAGGGACGACTGGGATAGCTTTACTCTGATTCATGAATTCTGGGGCCTCATCTGGGACATCATGAATGGCTGAGAGCTGGGATCACCTAGTGGCTTCTTCACCCACATGGTTGATCCCTTGGCTGAAATGTCTCAAAGGCCAGGCTCAGCCAGGACTGTTAACTGGAGCACTTACATGCGGTTGCTCTGTGTAGCTTGGATGTCGCTTTTAACTTGACTCTATTGGCCAAGAGAACATGTAGAATGGTAGATACTGTTGCAGCCATCTTTGAAAAATACAATCTGCCAGATGTCTTTTGTCTCCTTTAGTTCTAGGACTCCAATTAAACATATATTAATACTGCCCCATATTCACTGAGATTCTGTTTTTGTTTTTTTAATCTTTTTTCTCTTTTCTTCAGAGTGGATAATTCCTGCCACTCTATTTTCAAGTTCACCAACCCTTTCTTTAGCCATCTCCAATCTGCTGTTAAGCACATCTAATAAATTTTTCATTTCAGGTGTTATACTTTTAAGTTCTAGATCTTACATTTGGTTCTTTTTATAGTTCCCACTTCTCTGCTGAGATTCTCCATCTGTTCATTTATTATTACCAAGTTTAATATCCTTGTCTGATAATTCCAACATCTGAGTCATCT
The DNA here is from genome assembly GCF_023065955.2 of Ursus arctos. NCBI lineage: Eukaryota > Metazoa > Chordata > Mammalia > Carnivora > Ursidae > Ursus > Ursus arctos. Next base: position 30,001,372 of record NW_026622997.1, on the reverse strand, counting down.
TAGGGTCAATTTCTATTGACTGCTATTCTCAACAGTGAGTCACATTTTCCTTCATTGCACATCTAGTCATTTATTATTGTATATTGAACATTACTGAGATTCTAAATTCTGTCAATCTTCCTCTGAAGAGTGAATATTATTCTACTGGGATATTAACTTGACTAGATTCATACTCCAAACTCTGTCTCTCCCACAAGGGGCAGCAGCTAAATCTCAACTCAATTCATTCAGTTTTCCAACTACTGCCTTTCCTAGGCTCCATGAAGTCTTTCCCCATGCATGTCAAGAATTTGGACAGAATTTAAAAGCAAGGTTCCCTCTTCTGTTGCTCCCTCCTTTCTGAGATTTCTCCCCTCATTCTCCAGTCCCTCTTATTGTCCTGAACTCCATCCTCTGACTCCCAAGCTAGTAAAACTGTAGACTTTTGCTTGAGTTCTAGCCACCACCCACCATGCAAACTGGAGAGTATCCTCAGGCAAAAGAATTGTATAATTGAGAATCATGCCCGGTACAGTTCCCATCTTTCATGTTTCCTATCAATTTCTGCCTGATTTGGTCACTTCCCAATGTCTTCAAGTAGTTATTTTTTAATATACTGTCCAGAGTTCATAACTGTTATCTCAGAAAGGACTAGGTCAATATAAGATAATCTTATATTATTAGAAGTAGAACCCTTTTCTACTAGATCTCATTGGTATTGTATCCTCCCCAAGGGGCAACCATGATGTGAGTTACCAAAAATACATATGACCAGATGTATACAAATGTACCCTCTCAAAACAGTATGATAGATGGTAAGAGATAAATCATCCTCTTAGTCTGCTGGCGGAGTGCTTATCATAAAAAAATTGAAACAGGGGTGCCTGGGTGGCTCAATCAGTTAAGCATCTGCCTTAGGTCATGATCCCGGGGTCCTGGGATCAAGCCCGGCATTGGGCTCCTTGCTTAGTGGGGAGTCTGCTTCTCCCCCCCCTGCTCTTGTTCTCTCACTTGCTCATTCTCTATCTCAAATAAATAATCTTTTAAAAATGGAAACAATATAAGAAGGTATAAAGGAAAAAAAAGGTATAAAGGAAAAAATGAGTTTTCAATTCATAGAATTATATATCTAGATAGATGTATAAAATAGAATTATTCTATATACACTTTTCTAAAACTTGCTTTTATTTTCAGTGAACAATGTATCTTGGGCATTTTACACTGCCAAATTTTTAAGTACTTTTTAGTAATTGGGGAGTTATCTACAAGCAACATCTGTGTATGGAGAATTATAATTTATTTAATAATAAAGTCCCTACTGATTGCTCTTTTACATTAATTTATTAAATAGCCTTATAGGTTTTTCTCCCTTGTGTGATGTGATTCCTTCTGTAGGATGACTTCATAAAAGTGGAATTGTACATTTAACGTTTTGACAGATATTGCCAAATTTCCCTCTATAAACATGATACTGATTTACACTCTCTACAACTGTAACCAATTATACACATTTCCCCACATCCATGGTAGCTGTGTGGTTGATGACTTGAAGTACTCTCATTTACCTTACCTTCCCATCCCAATACTAGGGCAGTCAGTATTCTGGAGATTGTGGACAGCTCTCTTTCCTTAATGCTCAACAGTAGCCCTGATGAACATTCTAAATTCCCTTCCATAAGCCTGGAGGCTTGCTAAAACCTAGCCTGTGTAGCTGAAGCCCTAATACCTTGTCTGGTTTAAGCCAGTCTTCTTCTTTATTTTTTTTTAAGATTTTTTTTTTAAGATTTTTTAAGATTTTTTTTTAAGATTAAAAGTCATCTCTATACCCAACATGGGACTTGAACTCACAATCCCAAGATCGAGTCACATGCTACACCAACTGAGCCAGCCAGGTGCCCCAAGCCAGTCATCTTCCAGAACTGAATACTTGGAATCTGGTCCACTAGCAACGGTCCAGGCATGTAAGGCATGTTACATATGAACTCCTCATCTAATCGACTGTTAACATATTTGAGTACCACCTTGAATTACGGCTGCAATTTCTTATCCGATATCTTTTCCACATACCCTTCTCCTGGTCATTCTAGAATTAGGACTAAGATAGTAGGGGCTCCTTATCAACTGTAACTCAGAGACAGCTGCCCTCTTCCCTCTCAATTATTTAACGTCCAGTTCCCATATTGATTGGGTCCCAGATTCTCTCCCATATACCAACCTTGAAGATATTACACTCCATGTCCCAAGTCTTGGCAAGTCGCACTTTATTAGGAACATTCCTTGTCATCCTAACATATTCCCTTTAATTTCCTTTGTACTTCCACATCTTGACAATTTCCAAACTTACATCAAGAGTAGAATTAATGAAATCTGAGTATATTTCTAATTTTAAGACTCACACCCAGGCTCTTGGATTAACCAACGTGAAACTGCAGTTGCTAATGCTCAGAAGAGGCCTATTCTACTAACAGACACTGTTAGTTATTCACTACTGAATGTGAACAGATATTTCTTCATGGCATAGCCTCAAACAATTACTTAGATTGGCATAAAATATGGCATATAAATTATCTGAGCTTTGAAATTGCTCAAGAAGGAAACTGAGGGGAAAATTCCATACACAAGGCGGTCCTTAATTTTTGAACAGAACTGGCTTAATTTAAGAGGCACAGACTGCTCTGGGGTGGCTCAGTTGGTTAAGCGTCTGACTTTTGATTTTGGCTCAGGTCTTGATCTCAGGGTCATGAGTTCAAGCCCCGCTGGGCATGGAGCCTACTTCAAAAAAAAAAAGCAGAGACTGCTCAGAATGAGCCATCTTTCACATCTGGTGGTGAGAGAAAAGCCCTGGCAAAACTTTAAGTAGTTTCCCCTGCAGAGATCATTCAATGAACAAATACCTAAGATAGTAGCACATTCCCTGACTGAAGTAAATAGATTCAACCATATAAGTAGCTGTGGAGGAAATAAGAGCTTAAAATAAAAATGAAGGTCTCAAACTCCAAGGAGGACTATGTGCTCCTCAAGAGCTAGAACTGTTTCATTTAGACCTGTGTCTGCCACGAAGTCTAGGATAAGCATGCTCAATTAATGTTTATTGATAATAACAAAAAGCGAATAAATGATAATTGCCAAATAGATGGAATGAACTAAAGGGTATATCCAACAATCCATCCACATTCTTTTACACATTGTAAACCAATAATAATACTCTGATGAACCAGACACGTTAAACCAGGTTTAAGAGTGTCGAATGTAGGGGGCACCTGGGTGGCTCAGTCGTTAAGCATCTGCCTTCAGCTCAGGGCGTGATCCCAGCGTTCTGGGATCAAGCCCCGCATCGGGCTCCCTGCTCCGCTGGCAGCCTGCTTCTTCCCCTCCCAATCCCCCTGCTTGTGTTTCCTCTCTCGCTGGCTGTCTCTCTCTCTGTGAAATAAATAAATAAAATTAAAAAAAAAAAAACAGTGTCATATGCAAACACGGAAATAAATTTATCTGTGAAGCTGAGGTAGAGGCACACCTTTCCCATTAGAGACAATAAAAAGTGCAAGGTTTTTAAAAAGGAGAGGGAGAGAGATTAGTATATTCTAAAAGCTCTTTCTAGAAGCTTTTACAATAAAAAAATAGTATCCGGAAAAAATGAAAAAGAAGGATGACATTTTTCTGAGAACAAAAATTATTTTTAAAACAATAGCTAACATTTAATGATTGCTTACTTTATTCCAGACACTGTCCTAATAAGCATTTTGTTATACATTTTTAATTAATTTCTCTCAGTGATCCCACGATATAAAGGACAACTATTATCTCCATTGTATAGAAGAGAGAACTGAAGCATAGAAAGGCTAAGTAACTTGCCCAAGATCATAGCAAGCTAAGATTGAAAGTCAAGCAGTATGGCTCAAGAACTTGCAGCCTTAACTACACTATACCATCTCTCTGACTTTTTTCTCCCATCTCTCTCACTTTAAACAAAATCAACAGAGGTATAGAGGTTTGGAGGTTCCTTGCCTCAGACCCAGATCAATGGCAACAGAAAACAACCGGAGCCCTACCTAAGATGCCTGGGCATACAGGTGTCTATGATCCAACCTCTCTCTTTCCAATATCATTTCTAGCTATGCTCCACCCTCAAACCCTACATTCCAGTGACACAGAACCATACGCACTCTCTTAAAGGCCCCCTTCTGTTTCTCAACTCAGTACCATTACTCACGCAGCTCCCTCTGCCCGGCATCACCTTTCTGCCCCTGACTCTCTGTGCCCCCCACCCCAGGCTCCACAGATACTTTTTAATGCCTTACTGGGCTTACTGTTTACAGGTCTGTTTATTGCTTTAAGCAGTTGAATCCCTGAAAGGGAATCTTGTCTCATTTGTTTTCAAATTGCTAGTGCTTGGCATACAATTCAGGTGGTCAGTAAAAGTTTCCTGACAGAATCAATGAATAAATGGTCTCAGAAACAGAGTCCTCAAAGGCAGCCCAGGGTAGGGGGCTGAGGGGAAGGCTAGACTCCCTATCTGAGAATGGCTGACACACCACCTACAGCTGACCATCCAACTATCTTGTAGCAAATCTTCCTCAAAGAGACCGAGGACCCTCTCCTGTGGGCTCAGAGGACTAAGGAGCCACAGCCAACTTCACCTGAAAGGAAGGGAGATGGTGAGGACTCTGCTGAGGTTCAGGAAAAGGATACCTTACAATATATTGCCAGGCCTCTAACTTCACATCAACCTCTGTTAAGACATATTCTCAAATGAAATGTATTCCTGAACTGCAGTCCCTTCTTTCACATAAGTTTAAAAAAAAAAACACAGATTTCAAAAAGGGAGAAAGGACACAAAAAGAAAAAGAAAAGAAAAACAGATTTCTCTTAGAAATGGGAAATGTATGTTTTCAGCTCTGCCTGAGAAAACACTACACAAGAGGGCTAGAGGTACTCAGCTTGAATGAATTTAGCCAATCCTTATCTGGATTTCCTATATATTTAAATTCTCCAACTTTCAAAGACTCATACATGCCACAAATGGCTGCCCAGCCTCCTGCCCCACCCCAACTGCCATAGAAACCATTTTTGGAAAATCAAAAACAAACTGGGAACTTCCAGAGTATCTGTGGAAATCAAAAGCTATGAAATTAAGAGTGACTTAAGGGAGCTGACCCTGTGGGACATATTTTGAATCTGAATTAGAATCGGTCTAATTAGAGTAGCAGTCCTTCTCCAAAAATATGTTCTCTACGTTTCTCCCCCCACCCCCCCACCCCCGCCGACTTAGCCGAAATCATATATCCTAAAGAACTGGGAATTTTGGTGCAAAAGTGAAAGGAGCAGGGCATGCAGGCCTGGGAGGGTGGTAGGGTAATGAAGGGCTTCAGGCAGAATTGGGGTGACAGGGTGCATGAGGAGGACCTTAGGAAGTGGGAAAGAGACATCAGAGGAAGACAGAGTGTATCAAGAGCGAACTTCAGCTATTTTAGAATTTAGTCTAAGTCAGTGATTCTCAACCCTAACACACTCAGTTCCATGAGTGGTGCTGCCAAGAGTGACAACGTTTTCTAAAATAATGACAAACACTTGGTAAAGCTCAAAACAATCTTCCCCCATGGTAGCTGCAGTCTAGAACATTCACTAGAGTTTAAAGCTTACAATATTTTGTGTTTATTACAACAGAATTAGATTCTAGGTTTATACAATTTAAATGGGTAATTAACCTATGCATTTAACAAATATTCAAAATTCAAAAAGGACAAAGGACAATGCTTCTTTTGTGTGAAATTATTCTGCACACTGGATGATATCAGCATCTCTAGCCCGCTGACTAAATGCTGGTCACACCCCTTAATCAACCACAAAAAGTCCTTGCTGAGATACAATGATCTCAATGATCTAAAAGATCTTACTCCAAGAAAAGGGAGAGAAAAACTTTTTTCTTCTTCTCCATCTCCACTCCTTCAAATGGTTCCCTAACAACCAAGACCCAAAACTCCATCTACTGAGCTTATATTTTATATAGTTAACCCACTATGGGTCTCGTGGGCTAACTTGGAAACCTCTTCAACATTCAATACACTATTTCTACTGTAATACACACTCTAAATCCCAAACTTAGAAATAAAATTTGAGAACATACCACTTCCATAAGTCAGAGACTCAAATACACTGATCTCTCATCATCAATGTTCTAATTTTTTAAATGATATGCTGACATCAAGCTACACATGACTACACTATAAAGATTAAGTATACATGTAAAATGATCATTGCTGTGGCCAAACAAAAAAATGTCAATCCAACCAATATTTTATAATACATCTAGTCCTTATTTTTATGGCAAGAAGGTACCAACAATACACCCTTTACCTAAATTCTAATGTGTATTACTTTACACTTAAGTTTTCCCCTTTACTATAGATACTGATTGATTCTACTGCTTATAAATAGTGGATAATGTTCTTTAGTATCTATAATCAGTATCAGTAGCAAATACCTGCCTCATCACACAAAAATAAAAAGTCCCTTAACAATACTGGGTGAATTGGGTTTCTTTGTCCTTCTGCTCCCCCCACCACTATTCCCACTCCCCATGTCTAAGGTTCCCTGAATTCCAGCCATGCGCTCCCACTCCACACACCTTCTGCACCCACTCAAACCACCCTTAAATTCTCTGGTTTTCAAAGTAGCCAAGGGACCACAGTCCCTGCCATCATGGAGGACGTAGATAATTGAGCTGTCATAAAAAGAATCTTTTTGGGGGCGCCTGAGTCCCTTAGTGGGTTGAGTCTGCCTTCGGCTCAGGTCATGATCCCAGGGTCCTGGGATGGAGCCCCCAAGTTGGGCTCCCTTCTCAGCGGGGAGTCTGCTTCTCCCTCTCCCTCTGCCCCTCCCCCCAACTCGTGTTCTCTCTCGCTTGCTCTGATCTCTCAAATAAATAATCTAAAAATATATATATATTTTTTTCTTTCAATGATTAAAGCCATACTTACAAATTATTCTTCAACCAGTTTCTATATTAGGTGAGGGTAATTAAATGACCACTGAGGGGCGCCTGGGTGGCTCAGTTGTTGGGAGTCTGCCTTTGGCTCAAGTCATGAACCCAGCGTTCTGGTATCGAGCCCCGCGTTGGGCTCCCTGCTCAGTGGGAAGCCTGCTTCTCCCTCTCCCACTCCCCCTGCTTGTGTTCCCTCTATCGCTGCCTCTCTCTCTGTCAAATAAATAAAATCTTTAAAAAATAAAAATAAAAAAATAAATAAATGACCACTGATTTTTTTCACTCTAAGAATACAGCATATGATTATGCTATGTTCTTAGGATACATATAAGTAAATCCACTAAGGATCCAACCCTGTATATATATTTCAGTTATTTCACCTATGCTGAGGTCTAAGTTTCCTCTGTAGTATGCCTTGGTATATTAAAAAAAAAAAAAAAAAGGATAAACAGAAAATAGCCCTTGTTCCCTTCTCTCCTTAATACAAAGAACATTCATACATTCATCTCCACCTCTCTGTATTACAATGTTAAATATAATTTCTAAATAATCAAAGGTCTAATTCTTTAGATATGTTAGGCACAACCTTAAAGATGTTGAAAAGTATTATCTTCAGAAACTAACAGCAATCTCTCTTGAGTAACTTTAACAAATACTAGATAAATAGTAATAGGCACTGTTTACTGAATACTTTTTCAGGACCAGACACTTTTCTAAATGATTTCTAATCCTCAAAACCACATTGTGTGTTGTTGTCCCCCATTTTACAGATAAGTAAACTGAAGCTTCAAGAAGCTAAAAGACTTGCAGAACACAGAGCTTGTAAGTGGCAGGGTCAAAATGCACAGCCACCTTTTAGAACCCAAAGTTCTGGTTCTTTCTGCTACACTGACGTGCCTCTCAATCAATTTTTCAAACCAGGTAATTTCATTCTTTGTGAACCATACATCAAGCTGTTGTGTGTCAGATACATACAACAGTACTGCTTTAAATTTTTATTGCTTTTAAATACTACTTTTTAAAACACGAGATAACATCTTACAATAAACCTTGGAAAGCTATAAAGAATGTAATATAAAAGCTATGAAATTCGAATTTTAGTTCCTTCAGTAAAGATGAAATGGTATGCAAATGGGGTGCCCAGCTTAAAGACAGAATGAAACTCATACCCAGGGTAGTCTGAAGACCAAATATTTAACAAAAACCCAAATGCCTGAAGAACAGCACCCCCTTTCTTTTAATGTACATGAGTGTTATTCTGACAAAGAGCTAAGCCTCAGATCCATTCCAAGTAAGAAAAGTTATGGGTTAGGGGCACCTGTGTGGCACAATCCATTAAGCGCCCGACTCTTGGTTTCGGCTCAGCTCGTGATGTCATGGGTAGTGATCTCACGGGTTGTGACATCAAGCCCTACATCTAGCTCTGCGCTAGTTTTGAGTCTGCTTGAGTTTCTCTCTCCCTCTGCTTTCCCTGCCCCCTCCATACACATTCTCTCCTTCTCTCTCTGAAATAAATCTTAAAAAAAAAATGATAAGCTATGGGTTAGTAATTATAAATTACCCTAATTATTTTTATTGAACTTGCCTAATTTGAATAGTGCTCCAAAAAGACTTTGTTTTCAATGTTCTGATATTTGCTTGTGACTAAAATTTACAAATAAATCAGAATTTAAAAACTAAACAGAAGCGAAAATAAAGTGGCCATCTGGTTTACCGCAGATGAAGTAAAAAAATTTCAAGACACAACCACCAGAATGGCTAAAATGAAAGAGATAAAAAATACCAAGTGTTGGCAAGGATGTAGAGCAACCAACTCTCAAACACTTCCAGTGGAAGTGCAAAGTGGTACAGACACTTGGGAAAACTGTTTAATAATATCTATTACAATGTAACATGCTCATCTACTACAACCCAGAAATTCTGCTCCTATGTATATCCCCGACAAACATGTGTACATTTGTTCACCAGAGGACATATACTAGAATGTTCCTAGCAGCACTATTCATCACAGCGCTACACTGGGAAACTAACCAAATGTCCATTGATAGTAAAATATATAAATAGATTGAGGTATATTCGCATAATAGAAATGCCATACAGCAATGAAAATGCAGAATCTACAACCTGATACAATAATAGGGATTAATCTCACAAAAATAACGTTGAGCTAAAGAAACCAGACACAGAAACATACTTACAATATGATTCCATTTACATAAAGTACAAAAACAGACAAAACTAATCTGTGTTGTTAGAAATCAGGACAGTGGTTACCCCTTGGTAGAGACAATGATAGAAGACACAAGAAGGCTTCATAGGTGCGGACAATACTGTTTCTTCACATGGATGCTGGTGACAAGAGTACATTCATTTGAAAGATTCAGTAGATGAGAAGCATACCGCAGCAGAGCAGTAAAGAGAATCGGAGTGCCTACCTCTGAATCTCAGTTCCCTTACTCGTTACGATTTTTTTTATTTTTTTAAAGATTTTATTTATTCATTTGACAGAGAGAGAGAGCACAAGTAGGGGAAGCAGCGGGCAGAGGGAGGAGAAGCAAACTCCCCACTTGAGCAGGGAGCCCGATGTGGGGCTCGATCCCAGGATCCTGGGATCATGACCTGAGCCGAAGGCAGACACTTAACAAATGAGCCACCCAGGAGTCCCTTACTAGTTATGACTTTGCACAAGTTGCTTAACTTCTCTGTGCATCACTTCTTCAACTATAAAGTAGGGCTAATAACTACCTCATAAGGTTAGCCTGAGAATTACATCATTGTAAGACTTATTCACACAGTTGGTTATTATTATTAAGTATTTGTATATTAAGTATTATTTAAGTATTATTAAGTTAAAAAAATGCTTTATTCTGAAGCAACACAAAAAAATGTGAAAAGGAAACAAAGACATACATGATTTGACCATTACTAGAAAATGAATAAAATAATTACTTAGGAAATGATGGTGATAATAAGTAAAGTCTAGTACAAAGAGGCATGACCTGGAAGTTGAGACTACTCCTACAAGCCTTCACCTACACAGAGCCTGGGCCACCAGTCAGCCTCTCTGAGCGTGCAGCTCCCCAGTGTCCCCTGGGAGCTGGCCACGATGATCGCTTCAGAAGGATGAGTAATAATGAGGGGAGACACTGAACAGGAACTAAGAAGGCTGAGCTCACAGTAGGCTCTCTTATTCTCCAAGAGGACTCTGGACTCTTGTATGCTTCTGAATTTCACCTAATACTTATGTTTCTAAAGAATTTATCATAACTATCAGCCATGTCTCTGTCACTCAGAATCAACATTTCCTGCAGCTATTTAGAGTAAATAATCAAGACTTCTGGTAGGTTTCTAAAAGAGCCAGTCAGGGGGCACCTGGGTGGCTCAGTCGATTGGGCATCTGCCTTCGGCCCAGGTCATGATGCAGGGGTCTTGGGATCAAGCCCCAAATCGGGCTCCCTGCTCAGCGGGGAGCCTGCTTCTCCCTCTCCCTGCCACTCCCCCTGCTTGTGTTTTGTCAAGTAAATGGGTAAATCTATAAATAAATTAATAAAATAAAATAGCCAGTCAAGTGGGTTACTGTCATCCATACCAGGATAGTGTCCCTAACTTCTCTGATCATGTTAGAATAGCTACTCTTTATTAAACCCTACCTACATGCTAGGCACTATAATAATTACTTTATCCCCAATCCTCAAAAAATTCTGCTAGGTACATGGTATTCTTCCTTATTCTCACCTTTTACAGATAACAAAACTAAGGCTCAGAAAGGCTGAACTGTTCATTAAGTGACAGAGCTAGAAGGTAAAATCAGGCTTCTCTGGCTCCAGAGTCCATACTCCTTCCCTGAGCCATAGTCCCTTGACTTACTTGACAGTCAGTCATACTTCTTACAAAAGGTCATTAACTAAGGTGAGCTAAAACAAGAATAATCTAATGTAGTAAAAAATCAATTTTGGACATTTTTAAATGATTACTTTTGTTTACAAGTAAAGGTCTTCTCCTGGGTCTCTTTAAATGAACAATGTGCACTGCAGCTATTTGTACTACACAGCAGTCATCCAAACCATACATACAATCCCTTAAAAGATGTTTACATTTCTTCCCTCCTGAATCCCCAGTACCCGGATCAGGGTCTGGCCTACAGCAGGCACTTAACGAAAATATCTTGAAGACCACCTCCCTCAAATCTTGTTTACCAAAATATTAACAAAGAAGATGCATTCTTGGGGCACCTGGGTGGCTCAGTCGTTAAGCATCTGCCTTCGGCTTGGGTCATGATCCCGGGGTCCTGGGATCAAGCCCCGCATCAGGCTTCCTGCTCATTGGGAGCCTGCTTCTTCCTCTCCCACTCCCCCTGCTTGTGTTCCCTCTCTCACTGTGTCCCTTTCTGTCAAATAAATAAAATCTTAAAAAAAAAAAAAAAAAAGATGCATTGTAACAAAACACTATTAATATCCAAAACTTCATGACCAAAATGAAACACGAGAGTCACTAGGATATCCTTTCTGCTGTTAAGACACTCTCCTCCAGGTCAAGTGGCACTGTCATCATCAACAAATAATTATTAAACACCTACAAATGTTTATTTAACATAGTAACTCAGTATACCTTCTCTTCTCTTTCCCCATGAGATCTGGCAAGCCACAGAAGCTGTAATTCCCCTCCAGGCAGACCAGCTTCTGTAGGTATCAGAGACCATACAGAGATACAAATGTCATACATGATTAGGCCATTTTTCCAGGATAAACAAATAGAAAGGCCCAAGGAGTCTGACCTGTCCCTCAACCAGATCAATGTTCTACGACCTTCTTCCTGGAACCCTGATATTGCAGCCCCAAATAACCTTCTCTTTCTCTTCCTCCTCAGTCAACCACACAACACTAAGGAAACCAGAAATTTTTCCCAGTGTCTGTCATACCTATTCTTATTTCATCTAAAAGAGATACTCTGTTCACTAAGGATCCACTGAATATGTCAGCATATATTAAAATTTTTCTTTAAAAACTCTATACTCATAGAGTGCAAAGAATACGTGTGCACTAAAGAGAAAAACACCAGAATTAGAAAGCTGGGTTCTAGGGGCATCTGGCTGGCTCAGTCGGTGGAACAAGGGACTCTTGATCTTAGGGCTATGAGTTCAATCCCTGGGTTGGGTGTAGAGATTACTTAAAAATAATAAAATCTTAAAAAAAGCAAGCAAGCAAGCTGGGTTCCATTGTACTACCTTACCTTCCATTGCAACTTGGACAAATTGTTTACCGTCTCCAGGCTTTAGCTTCCTCAGACATAAAATAAGAGTGGAACTAGTCAGGGGTTATTCACCTAGTTCCAGGATGCCTTGCAGGATTCAGGCATGTGCTTTTGGGGTTCATAACTCTCCTCCAGAATTTACATAAGAAATTACCTGTTTGCGTATGCAGATTTTTCTGAAGAAGTCTATGGCTTATATCAAATTGTCACACAAGCTGTGGCCCAAAAGATAACTATGCTCATGTTTTATTGAGCACTTACTTATGTGCTAGGCACTGTGCTGTCTTTACATATATTTATTCACGTAACCCTCAAAATAACTCTTCGAGGGGCACGTGGGTGGCTCAGCCAGTTAAGTGCCTTTGGCTCAGGTCATGATCTTGGGGTCCTGGGATCAAGACTGGGATCGAGCCCCAGGTTGGGCGCCCTGCTCGGCGGGGAGTCTGCTTCTCCCTCTCCCTCTAGCTCTCCCCTCAACTCAAGCTCTGTCTCTCAAATAAATTAATAAAATATTTTTTTAAAATATAATCCTCTGGGGCGCCTGGGTGACTCGGTCATTACGCGTCTGCCTTCGGCTCAGGGCATGATCCCTGGGTCCTGGGATGGAGCCCTGCATCGGGCTCCCTGCTCTGCTGGGAGTCTGCTTCTTCCTCTCCCACTCCCCCTGCTTGTGTTCCCTCTCTCACTGGCTGTCTCTCTCTCTCTGTCAAATAAATAAATAAAATCTTTTAAAAAAAAATAACCCTCTGAGTTAGATTACTATTATTATCCTCATTTTACAGTTGAAGAAAGTAAGCCAGAGAGAGTCTGGGCTCTTAAACACAATGCTATGTTAAGTCAGATCATCTCTAAATCCTAAAATTCTCTGATTCTATGTTTATTCAAATCAATAGTTTTCCTTTAGTTAAATTTTCTATACCATTTCACAATTATTAATCCTACTTTTAAATCTTTATACAGAACAACCAAACTCATGGAACACCCAGATGAATGATACCCGAAAAAAGAATATATTAGGAAGTTAATCCAAGTAAAGGGTCCTAAGGGACCTTCCAGCTCCAGCCTCCAATCTGCTTTTACTTTTATAACATAATCTGGTGATTAACAGATGTATCTGAATCTAATTACTAATTAAGTCTAAAACCAAAGTAACAGTAAATAAGCTGGAGTGTCAGCCAGAAAAGGGGACGCAGTGGCAGCAAAATTGTCTCACCTACCACTCCAGGCAATGAGACGACCAGGAAAGATCCATTAGTCCAAGGCCCCTGTGTCCCCTGTTGACTGGCTCCACCCCCTACTCTTTCCTCCGGAAAACCACTAGTGTGTACAAGGCTAAAATCACTCTCCCCTTGAGATACAAAGGCTGGCTGAAAGTATGAAGGCATCCCCAACACCTGTGTGGAATAAGGAGTGAAAACTAAGTGGGCGGGGGTGAGGGGGCGCAAGCGAGGACGGGGTGACCTGCTCGGCGGTGTAGGAACTGAGTGGAAACCAAGCTGGGGGCAGCCGGCCAGGAGATCCTTGAGGGTCGGGAGGCTTAGGGAGTCTGCGAGGGTCGAGAGGAAAGCCCGGGGCACCCCCGCAAGGGCAGAAGCACCCTGCACCCGAGGGCCCAGGGCGAAGGAAGAACAGAGTGGTGACAACGGTCGGGGCCAGCGGAGCGGGCCGGAGACTGTCCAGCTCGAGTTGAGGCGAGGGCCGCCACGGAGTCCCGGCTCGGGCTAAGAAGAGGGAGACCAGCCCGAAGGAGGGCGTACGGGAGGAGGGTCGAAGGGGGTTAGGAAGGGCCCCGGGACGGCTGGGGGACGGCGCTGGCGCTCTCACCGGGACAGGTGCTTCAGGATCTGCTTCTTAATGATCCCGGCCATGCCGGAGCCGCGGCCCGCGTGGAAGGCAGCCGGGCAGCTGTGGCCTCAGTCGTGAAGAGGCGGCCCCTCACCTCGCCGCGGCGCGGGGACCGGATGCCGCCGCCACCGCCGCCGCCGCCGCCATGGCGCTCTTGCGCCCCTGCCCCGGCTCCGGGAGCTCTGCCACGTTCCCACCCACCCGCGCGGCGCCGCGGCCGCCAGCCCCGAGCGACGCGGAGATCGCGCGCCCCCAGTCCGGTCTCAGCCGCCGAGGCGCGCGCGGTGAGAGGGCCGCGCGTGACGAGGGGCGGGGAAGGCGCGTGCTGAGGGGCGGGGCGAGCGCGCGCACGCGCGGCGGCGGCGGCGGGCGGGCTAGCTCCGGGCTCTTTCCCACGGCTCTGCGGTCCGCCTCTCTACCCAGGGAAATCAGAAAGGCTTTCCCCTCCGAAGTGTGTGAGTTCCGGCAGTTGTTTTGAAGCATAGGGGAAAGGCGGCATCTTTGTGATTTTTTACAGGAGTTCACTAGATAATCGCTCAATGCCTCGTCCATTTCTCATTCATTTCCCTCACACATTCACTCCTTATTTGTTGAGCACCCGCTAACTCTATTCCAGGCATCAGGCTAAGGAGTGACAAGTGGTCTCAGGAACCTCACGGGCCCTTAGAACCACCTCGATCTGCTGCCTTGTACTGAAGAACTGAGAAGGGGGCACCTCGTCATCATCTCTGCCGCTCTCAGAGCCTACCCGGCTAACCAATAGGCAAATGTTTACTCAACACATAAGGAACTGAAGCCCAGTAAGATGGTTGAAAAACTCTGCCCAAGGTCACGACTACTTAGTGAAACTCAGGACGAGAACCCTAGTGTTCTTCCTCTCAGTCCAGTGCTATTTCCATTCTATGTCGTTCATACACTTAAAAGTGTAACCCATATACTGCGGACACCTGTAGAACTTGTGGCAAAGGTGAAAAGGTGGCAGTTTTCTGAACTTAAGCCTTACAACAAAAACCTGAATAAAATACTGAGACAGGCTTATAGGAAATCTGGGCACCTATTCTTTTTTGTAAATAGGTAATACATGCACATAATACAATTGTTACCTGATTCCAGAGATAGTTCAAGCATGGTCAACTCTATAAATGTTAATTTTTTAAAATAATCAACAAACTTCATGCATTCCTATGTGTATCTTATAGTAAATTTAGTTTTCCCTAGAAGTTCCCCCAAAATTACCTTTTTTTTACATCTTTGTTTTTAAGATTTTATGTATTTGAGAGAGCATGAGCAAGAGAGCACAAGCAAGGGGAGCAGCAGAGGGAGAGGGAGAAACAGACTCCCCACTGATGTGGGGCTCGATCCCAGAACCCTGGGATCATGAGCTGAGCCAAAGGCAGCTGCTTAATGGACTGCGCCACCCAGGCACCCCTTCACATCTTATTTTAGAGAGAGAGAGAGCACAAGTAGGAGGGGCAGAGCTAGAGGGAGAGAGAATCTCAAGCAGACTCCACGCTGAGCACAGAGCCCATCGCAGGGTTCAATCTCACCACCCTGAGATCATGACCTGAGCCAAAACCAGAAGCTGGAGCATAACCGACTTTGCCAACCAGGTTCCCCCCGCCAAATTACCTTTTTAAAAGGTAAGCGAATAATCCTCAACCTAGGTGCTCTATTACCCAAATCCGTCTAACAAGACTACACAGTCTATCATTATTTGCCCCTCTGCCCACCTCTCAATTGAAAACATACTAGGAACCAATAGATCTTATGAAAGAAGTTTCTTGCCAGGATTATTGACCATTATCACTCCCTCCAGATTCACCCATCAGCTGTAGGAGCTTGGGGCAATTTCTTGCATTTTGTGCTTCTTTTCCTAGCAACTGACTGGATATCCGACTTCAGCTATGTAAAACAAAACCTGCCCAAGCTCAGATTCAGCATCCTTGTTGAACAGTTCATCATGCCTGGTGAATGAATTATTTCTGTTGAAAGCAAAAAGTCATGTTCTAAAAAATACGGCCCCTCTAGGGACCATGGAATAGGAGAATTCGTACTCTAACCAATGGTATTAATGAGTTTTTCTTTATCCAATGCTAAGAATGCAAAGCATATAGGGGGCGCCTGGGTGGTGCAGTCGATAAGCGTCTGCCTTCGGCTCAGGGCGTGATCCCCGAGCCCCACATCAGGCTTCTCCACTAGGAGCCTGCTTCTTTCTCTCCCACTCCCCCTGCTTGTGTTCCCTCTCTCACTGGCTGTCTCTCTCTGTCAAATAAATAAATAAAATCTTTTTTTAAAAAAAGATATTTTTATATGCAAAGCATATAAAAATAAGAGGAATTTGGGCCCAATCCATACATTTTTTAACTTAAACATTTTGAGATGATTGTATATTAACTTTCATTTGTAAGAAATAATACAAAGAGATTCTTGTATCCTTTACTCAGTTCCCCCCAAGGGTATCATGTTGCAAAACTTTTAGCATGGTATCCCAACCAGAATATTGACATTAATACACTCAGTATACAGAACATTTCTTCCTTTCTGATATGAAAACCTTTCATTTCCTTTTCTTGACTTATTGAGCAGGCTACAATTCCTGGCACTTGCATAACAGGACTGGTGACAAACTAAGAACTGGTTCTGAACTCAGGTTCAGCTGCTCACCACTCGAACATCAATACTCGGGAGACAAGTGATGGTGGGAAAGGAACGGTTGCTTTATTCAGGAAGCCAGCAACCTGGAAAGATGGTGAACTAACATCTCAAAGACCATCTTCCACACCCAGGGGAGCTGGAAGGTTTTAAAGGGGAAGTCATGGGTAAAGGGAGGGAGACTATGTGTAGGAGAAGAAGGTGCCCAGGCGATTAGGTTAGTCCTTGGTCGACATGACCCTGAACAGATTTGCTGGCATCGGCGAATAAATAAATAAAGCTGTTTTCAAATTTAGTCAGACTTTATCTTCTGGGAAAATTAGGTCCTTCACTCTGCAAGGCCAGTGGTCTGCAAGTCTCAAGGAGAGGATGTTAGATCTACAAGGGACTTCGGTCAGCAAGCAAGGAGTGCAGAAGCTGGAAACAAGTTAACCCTTAGGACCAGTTGGAGTGATGTTACATTGACAGTAAATATATTCTCTCTGTTCCCAATCTTACAGGAAAAGCATTCATTCTTTCACCATTAAGTATAAAGTTAATTGTAGATTTTTTTGTGGATGCTCTTTTTCAAGTTGAGAAAGTTCTCCTCTATTCCTATTTTTGAGAGTTTTTATCAAGAATTTGTGTTTAATTTTTCAAATGCTTTTTCTGCATTGAATATCATGTTCGTGTGATTTTTCTTCAGCCTGTTAACATGGTAGATTACACTGATGGACTTTCAAATACTGAACCAGCCTACATCCTTAAAAACCTACCTCATTTGGGCATGGTATATAATTACTTTCATAAATTGCTGAATTCTATTTGTTAATATTTGCTTAAGAATCTGTGTATATTTCCTTAATGGCTAATGATGTTTAGCATCTTTTCATGGCTATAGGCCATTTGCATATCTTCTTTGGAGAAATGTCTATTCAGGTCCCTTTTAAAATTTGGTTGTCTTTTTATCATTGAGTTGCAGTTTTATATTCTAGGTACAAGTCCCTTCTCATATATTTTTTGCAAAAATTTTCTCCAATTCTGTAAGTTGTCTTTTCATTTTCCTGATTATGTGTCCTTTGAAGCACACACACACACACACCTTTTTTTTTTAAGTTTCTTTCTTTCTTTAAGTAATCCCTACACGCAACATGGGGCTCAAACTCATGGCGCTGAGTCCAAGAGTCACAGGTTCTTCTGACTGAGCCAGTCGGGCCCCTGAAGCACAAAAATTTTTGATTTTGACGATATCGTTTCTTCTTTTGCTGCCGTGCTTGTAGCGTATACCTAAGAAATAGTTGTGTAATCCAAGGTCAGGAAGATTTACATCTATGTTTTCATCTAAAAGTTGTACAGTTTTAGCTCTGACATTTAGGAATTTTATCCATGTTGAGTTCATTTTTGTGTATGGTATGATGAATGGGACCGACTTTACTTATCTGTCATGTGAATATCAAGTTGTCTTAGCATCATTTGTTGAAAAGAATAATCTTTGCCCATTGGAATGTCTTGGTGAAAATCAACTGCTAATAAAAGTAATGGTCAATTTTATTCCATTCCTCTGTGTCTATCCTTACACCAGTAACACAGTGTCTTGATTAGTGTAGCTTTGTAAAAAGTTTTTTTTTAAAAAAAGATTTATTTGACAGAAAGAGTGGGGGAAAGCAAGGACAAGCAGGGGGAGGGGCTATGGGAGAGGGAGAAGCTGGCTCCCCACTGAGCAGGGAGCCCAACACGGGGCTCCATCCCAGGACCCTAGGATCATGACCTGAGTCTAAGGCAGATGCTTAACCAACTGAGCCACCCAGGAGCCCCAGAAGTTTTGAAATAAGGAATCTATAGTGTTTTTGTATAGCTTTGATTGCTTTTAGATGCATAGCTTTTAGGTGTTTCTCTAGTTATTACATTATTTATATCATAGTCTTATCACAGTCTACGGTATTGCCAGTTACCAGTTCAAGTGAAGTGCAGAAGCTTTACTTCTCTTTAGGTCTCTTTTCCCTCCCATAGGTATAATTTTTTTAAGTTTTTTAAAAAATATTTTATTTATTTATTTGACAGAGAGAGACAGAGCACAAACAGGGGGAGCCGGAGCAGGAGAAAGAGAAGCAGACTCACCGCTGAGCAGGGACCTTGATGTGGGGCTCAATCCCAGGACCCCGGGATCATGACCTGAGCTGAAGGCAGACGCTTAACTGACTGAGCCTCTAGGCGCCCCTCCTGCAGGTATGATTGCCTTAAATATTTTCTCTACATACGTTTGGAGCTACATTAATTAGTGCTCTAATTTTTGCTTTGACCATCCAACAATTTAGAAAACTCGAGAAAAGTAAAGTCTATTACAACTACCCATATTTTTCTTCCTTCCTGATGTTACGAGATTCATTCATTTATTGTTTCCTATCTGTTTTAAGACTTTTTAGACATTCTTTTAAAGTAGGCCTGTTGGCAACAAATTCTAATTTTTCCTTTATCAGAGGACATTTTTTCTCCATTCATTCCTGAAGCACATTTTTACTGGGTATTGGATTCTGGGCTGATAGCTCCTTTCTTTCAGCACTTGAAAACTATTCTGCCACTTTCCACTGGTGTCCACAGTTTCTGATGAGAAATCTGTCCTTCAAATTGTTTTCCCTCAAGAATAAGGTGTCGGGGCACCTGGGTGGCTCAGTCGATAAGCATCTGCCTTCGGCTCAGGGTGTGATCCCGGCGTTCTGGGATCGAGCCCCACATCAGGCTCCTCCGCTGGGAGCCTGCTTCTTCCTCTCCCACTCCTCTTTCGCTGGCTGTCTCTGTGTCAAATAAATAAATAAATAAATAAATAAATAAATAAATAAATAAAATCTTTAAAAAAAAGAATAAGGTGTCATTTTTCTCTGGCTATTTTCAACTTTTTTGTCTTTAGTTTTCAGAAGTTTGCTTCCGACATATCTTGATGTGTGGATTTGAGTTATCCTCACTGAAGGGCGCCTGGCTGGCTCAGTCAGTGGAGCTTGTGACTCTTGACCTCAGGGTCATGAGTTTGAGCCCCCCATTGGGTGTAGAGATTACTTAAAAATAAAATCTTGAAAAAAAATTTTTATCCTGATTAAGGTTCACTCATCTTCTTGAACATTTAGGTTTATGTTTCTTGCAAATCTGGGATGTTTTCAACAATTATTTGTTCCAGTACCTTCTTTGGTTTTTACATTTTTTCCCCTCTCCTGGGACTCTGACAACATGAATATCAGATCTTTTGTTATAGTCCCACAGGCCCCTGAAGGTTTACTCATTTTTTTTTTTAGTCTACTTTCTCTCTGTTGTTCAGATTGGATATTTTTATTGTTCTATCTTTTCTATTTTTTCATGTTACTGATTTCTGTTAAGTCCATCCACTGAATTTTTTACTTATTTTTTGGTTCCAAAGTTTCCATTTGGTTCTTCTTCGTGTCTTGTTTCTTTTCTGAGACTTTCTATTTCTTCATTTGTTTCGAGCATGTTCATAATTGCTCTTTGAAGCATTTTTATGATGGCTGCTGTAAAATCCTTGTCAAATAGTTCTAGCCTCTGACACCTTGGTGTTGACATCTATCGATTGCCTTTTTAAATTCAATTTGAGTTCCTGATTCTTGGTATGATCAGTGATTTTAGATTGAAACCTGGACGTTTTCTTTTCTTTTTAAGATTTTATTTATTTATTTGACAGAGAGAGAGACAGCCAGCGAGAGAGGGAACACAAGCAGGGGGAGTGGGAGAGGAAGAAGCAGGCTTCCCGCTGAGCAGGGAGCCTGATGCGGGGCTTGATCCCGCAACACTGGGATCACGCCCTGAGCCAGAGGCAGACGCTTATCGACTGAGCCACCCAGGCGCCGAAACCTGGACGTTTTCATATTATGTTCTAAGACTTAGGATCTTATTTAAACTTTGTTTTGCTGACTTCCTACATTGGTCTGGCAAAAGGGGGAGGGGTCTTCTTGTTACTGTCAGGTGAAGACAGAGGTCCAGGTTGACAATTAGCCTCCTTGGATACCCAAGGGAAGGGCTCCTCATTACTGCTAAGCTAAGGCAGCAGTTCCGGCTCTCTGGTAGGGCTCAACTAATACTTCCCTGTGTAGCAGACTGCCTATTAATGCTCCTCACAAGGCTTCCACGGACATGGGGGTGTATGCCGCCTCATTACCACTGGACATTGTTGAAAGTCCTTGAAGTTCTGTTACGCCTCTTCGGACACTACCTGTCAGGAGGGCTCAGTGCCTTGTTATTGCCTGTTGGGGGTGATATCTCAGCTCCCTATTTGGCCTTCCCTGGTACCACCTCAGCAGGAGTTTGCAGCATCTCAATACAGCCTCACAGGGTGGGAGAATAAGCTCCCTACTTGGCCTTTGTGGCATGGGCGGCAGTAGGGCCCGGGTTTTGTTTTTTCTGTGATGTTTGGCTGGAGTAGAGTGGTTACTGTCTAAAAGTTTTGTCTTGCTAACCTCTTTTCTAGTCCTTTGGCTACAGAAAGCAGGCTTTTCTCGAGGTGTTTTTTGCCTCCGGCCCATTACTGTTCTTGGTTGCCAGCTTCTTCAGCTCCAATCTGGGATATATGAAGCAAAAAGAAAATCCAGAGCTCACGATATTGTTCCTTGGGTCCCAAGTCCTCTAGAAGATCTGGCTTCTTTTCACCTTTCAGTCTTATGCTTGTTTTATACACACACACACACGCACAAGTATTCATTCCAGGGTTCTAGCTGTACTTAGCAATAGGAATAGGGAAAAGTACATCTATTCCATCTTTCTGGAAGCATAAGGCCATGTTTTTTTTTAAATGTTTTTAATGTTTTATTTTTGAATTAATTATAGAGTCACAGGAAGTTGTTAAGATAATACAGAGAAGTCCTGTGTACCCTTCACCCACTTTCCTGCAAGAGTTACATGTTACATAACTAGAGTACGACATAAAACCCAGGAATGGATATGGGCACGTCTCAGAGATACTGCAGGTTGAGTTTGGTTCCAGACCACCACAATAAAGCAAGTATCACAATAAGACAAGTCAAATAAGTTTCTGGGTTTTTCAGTACGTGTAAGTGAAGTTTATGCCACCCCGTAGTCTATTAAGTGTGTGACAGCATTATGTCTAAAGAAACAACATACATACCTTAATTAAAAATACCTACTGCTGGGGTATCCGGCTGGCTCAGCAGCTAGAGCATGTGACTCCCAATCTCAGAGTTGGGCGTTCAAGCCCCATGTTGGGCTTGGAGCCTACTTAAACACACACACACACACACACACACACACACACACACACACACACACACCTTACTGCTAAAAAATGCTACCCATCATCTGGGCTCTCAGAGAGTTACAATCTTTTTTATGGTGGAAAGTCTTGCCTCAATGTTGATGGCTGCTGACTGATCAGGCTCGTGGTTGCTGAAGGCTGGGGTTCCTTGGGCAATTTCTTAAAATAAGACACAATGAAATGTATCACACGGATTAACTCTTTCTTTCATAAATGATTTCTCTGGGGCAGGCAATGCTGTTTCATAGTGTTTCACTCAGAGTAGAACTTTCAAAATTGGAGTCAATCCTCTCAAACCCTGTTACTACTTTAACACCAAAGTTTATGTAATATTCTAATCTTTTGTTGTCATTTCAACAATCTCCACGGCATCTTCACTATTAGATTCCATCTCAAGAAAATACTTTCTTTGCTCATCAGTAAGAAGCAACTCCTCAGCTGTTAAAATTTTATGCACTTTGCAGCAAATATTACCACAACGACAAAGTTTTAAATATTGACAGAATTAACAAAATGTGACACGAAGACACAAAGTGAGCAAATACTGTTGGAAAAATGGCAGCAATAGACTTGCTCAACACAGAGCGGTCACAAACTTTCAATTTGTAAAAAACGGTACCTGCAAAGTGCAACGAAGTGAAGCACATAAAACGAGGTATGCTTGTATTGGCGTGTGTTTAATTCCGTCATTTCATCACGTGTGTAGACTTGTATAAGCACGACCACAATCAGGATACAGACTACTCCATCACTACAAAGATCTCCCTCATGCTACCCCTTTACAGTAATTTCCTGCTGCCCTCACCCCACACCCTAACCCCTGGCAACTACTAACCTGTTCTTCGTTGTGATAACTGATTTTATAGAGGGCTGAAGAGCAAAGATAGGTTATTGCTGACTAAGGATTCTTGAGAGTAGTCTTCTAGTTCGTGGTAGCTATGACTTTTAAAATGACTTTACTGAAGTATGACTGACATAAAGCAAAGTAGACAATTTTTGAAGTTTTGACATAGAGACCCACCTGTGAAATCACCGCCACAATCAAGACAATGAACAAACCCATCACTCTCAACAGTTCTAGCTCTTTTGAGCTACACTGGCCTCCCTGCTGTTCCTCCAACACATTAAAGCAGATTTCCACTTCAGGGTCTTTGTACTTGCTATACCCTCCACCTGGAAAGCTTGTGCTCTAGACATCTGCACGGCTTCCCCTACCCCCGCCCCTCACGTCATCCCCAGAGTCATCCGTCATCGGGCACTCCCTACGTCCCTTCATGGCCACGTACCACACAACAGTGGTATTTTTAACCGTCTGACTTCAAGCAGGACCAGTTAAGCAATACTACTCTTCTCCTCGAGCATCTCCTTTGTATCCGTCAGGGTAGATTCAGCTGCACGTAACAGAAAACTCAAAAATTATGATGTGACTTCACCAAAAATGTGTATATCCCTTTCATGTAAAAGAAGTCCAAGGTAGGCCGTTCATGGCAGTTCTTCAATCACTAGGGACCTAGGCTCCTGCTACCTTTCTAACACTATCTTTAGTTGTCAGTCTGAGGTCCAAGACTCTGCTTGCATTTCAAACGTCACATTCACTTCCTGTCAACGGGAAAGAAAAAGCGCAGGGGAAGAAAGGCGTGTTCTCTCCTGCCATGTGGCCTCACCTAACCAAAAGCTCTGGCAAGTGTGCTATTCATTGCAGATGGACATGAAGGCAGATAAAAAATTAGGGGTTCAATTATTACAGATAGTAACAGATACTGGGGTGGGCAATTCGTAATTCTGTCTGCCACTCTAGGCTCTATTGTATTACTCTTCTTTTTGTCCCTCTTTACATGCTTCACTCTACAAGCAGAGGCCTAAGAGATAAAAGGATAAAGGGGGGAAACACAGCATTTGAGAATAGAAGTAAAATTCTTTGTCCTACCTCTTACTTCTTTATTCTTTCAACAACCATCTCCCCAAAGTTATTAGGACGTGATGTACAAAGTGGGAAAGGATTAGGAGACTTAGTTCTCAGTGTCACTGTGAAAGCTGATTAAGTCCTTACAAAGGGCTTTTAGATCTTGGATTCCTTTTGTTTTTTGACGCCCCGAGATCTTGGATTCCCATGCTGTGTTCGAAGTCTTATTAGATAAACATTTAAGTCAATGGGCTTTTCGTAATTGGCAGCTGAGGAAAGACACTCGAACAAGCATGGGGAAATTGGACAATACCTTGATAGATGATCAAAATTATCATCACCAATGAAGGGCAGATGGGCGCTGTGTGCCCGCCTATAGATGTGATATTCTAGGGATATGACTGAAGACAAGTACCAGAATGTAACCATGAGGAAATATCAGGCAAACCCAAAATGAGGAACACTGTATTAAACAAAAGGTGGTAAGACTGTCAATGTCATAAAAGACAAATGCTGTGGGACGCCTAGGTGGCTCAGTCGTTACATGTCTGCCTTCGGCTCAGGGCATGATCCCAGCGTTCTGGAATCGAGCCCCGCACCAGGCTCCTCTGCTGGGAGCCTGCTTCTTCCTCTCCCACTCCCCCTGCTTGTGTTCCCTCTCTTGCTGGCTGTCTCTCTCTGTCAAATAAATAAAATAAAATAAAATTAAATTAAATTAAATTAAATTAAATTAAAAAAAGACAAATGCTGAGAATTGTTCTAAAGTAAAGGAGACTAAGGAGCTCTGACTAAAAAATAAAGCCCATGATTCTAGAGAGGATCCTGTACAGGAAAAGGGGGAAAAATACAAGGACAATGTTGGATCAATGGATAAAAGTGAAATATGGTTAGCAGATTAAATTATTCAAACAAGGTTATATTTTCTAGGCTTGATAATTAAACCATGGTTGTGTAAGAAAATGTGTTTATTCTTAGGAAATACCTAGTTAAGTATTAATGGTAAAAAGGCATGATATAAGCAACTTACTCTCAAATGGTTCAGGAAAAATATATACATACACATATATAGTGAGAGGGAGGGAGAGGAGAAAACATGTACATAAATACCAAGTGAACTGAGTGAAATGCCAATAGCTAACAACAGGTGATTCGGTCAAAGGGTACATAAATGTTCTTTGTACAGTACTTGCCAACTTTTCATTAAGTCTGAAATCCACCCCCCCACCTAAAGAGTAAGGATGATAAGCAACATTCAGATTATCTTATTCCTGCCCTTGTCTGATGAACTATTTTAGATGCTGTATTGATTCTGTGCCAGAAAATCTAACCCTTAAGCTTTCAATTGGGAGGGAAAGAAATGACCCCAATTAGCTAACATTTATTCAGGACACATCTATCAGAAAAATCTAACTCAGGCCAGGCTTTTTTCTTTTGTTCACTCAATATATCTAGCCGAAAAGATACTATCTGACTGAAGCTATTTAATTGGAACAAACACTTAATCACCACTGGACTTTTTCCATACAGGATGACCAAATTAGCCTGTGGTTCTATGCAAGGATCCCGTTTCTTGTGCAGCTGGGAAGCAAGGGGACTGGCATTCTGACAAACCACTAAAGCCGAGGCAGTGAAAATGATGTTAGCTTGGACTTCAACTGCACTCCCCGTGACTTTGGATCCGCCCACAGAAAACAAGCAAGTACATTAGTCCACATCATGAACTTCTTCAGTTCTGGAGATCTAGTGGCATTCTTGCTTGCACTCTACAAATTCTCCCATTATAGTTGATTCATATTTTACAATGAAAACCAGACGTTTAAAGGCATAGATTAAGAGCAGTAAATAAATTTATATTCTTCACAGCCTCTTACAAAGGAAATGTCTTATAATCAATAACTATAAACAGTTTGACTTAGGAGTTAATAAAAAGACAAAAAGAACCTTATTCGAACTATTTATTCCTACTACGTTCATTGTAAAGTTTGTTAAATTTTTAAGTCATCGTATTGTTTTTCTAAAACTATGTAAAATATTTCTTCAAAGAAAAGAAGTGTTTCTGGGTACCTGGCTGGCTCAGTCAGTGGAGCGTGGACTCTTATCTTGGGGTGGTCAATTCGGGCCCCATGGTGGGTGTGGATATTACTTAAAAACAAAATCTTTAAGAAAAAAAAAAAGAAATGTTTCTGGAATGGATATTCAACCTTAAAAACATATTTTGGAAAAAGCTTCCTTTTAGTAAGACCTGGGTTATTCCTAAGTATAGGAATAGCTATCCGTGAGCTTTCTGGGCATACATAAGTCACCCTCTGCACCTTGAGCCTGACAGAGCCATCTGAACCAGAAACTTGCTGAGTCACATGTAAGCTCAGTTGGCAAGGTTTCTCCTACTTAAAGTCTACAAAGATTTTAATAACAAATCTGAGCTATAAAAGTCAGATATATAAACTATCGATTTCTGATAAGCCCTTCTTTAAAACATGTACCAATGAGAAACTAAAAAGCAGTAAGCAGTCCTAGTAAAGACTCAGATTAGGAAGTCGACTCAGCTTTTACAGAGGCTGAGCACAAAATCATCTGTCAGGATCTCTATTTCTAGCCTCTTGTTTACCTAGATAAGGTTGTTTATTTGCCTAAATTAGCCCTTCTTCAAGTTTCTGGGGGAAAAAGACATCCACCTATTGCTATTTTAATTTCTAGCTGCAAATCTAGGGAAAAAAATGATAGACACACACACATACATCCAGTATTACATTCCTGAGTAGAATAGATCCTAAGAGTTTGCCAAACCCACTAATGATCAAATTTCCTAGGGAGCTTTTCCAAAATACCAATTTCCTAAGCCTCACCCCACATATATTCAATCAAAATCTGGAATCTTTATTTTTAAAAAGATCCCCCATGATTCTAATTGTCAGCCAGGTAGGTTGTAACTCCTGGTTTAGGGCACCCTCTGCCATAACATCACTATAACAATAATGTCAGATGGCAAAGAGTTTTGTTTTGTAAGTAATGATTCAAAATCCAAAATATACAAAAAGGTGATAAGCCTTTCTCATTCATCCCTGTCTGCCAGCCACCCATTTACTCTTCATGGGAAACCAGTATTACCAGCTGCTTATCTGTCCTTCTAGATATCCTTTATGCATACACAGGAACATACAGATATTTCCTCTAAATAAAGATAGCAGCGAACAATACGTCTTAAACAAATCAAGGCTCGGTACAATGTGTATCTTGGAGATCTTTCCCCATCAGTACATAGAGCTTTTTAATCTGTTTTAACCTGGTGGCATATGCCATTTTGTGGATGTACCATACTTGATTCATCAGTCCCCCTTCATTGGACCTCTGGGTTACTTCCTTTCTGTTGCTGCAATGCATAGTCTTGTACACACATCATCTTGTACATGTGCAAGTCTATCTGTATGATAAATTCCTAGACACAGAAATGTTAAGTCAAAGGTACTATAATTCTGATAGATATTGCTAAATTGCCCTCCCCAACGATTATAACAATTTTCACTCCCATTTGCAATGTGGTATAGCGTGGATTGTACACTGAGCAGAATATAAACAGTGCCAGTGGCTTACCTCCTAGATGTTTCTCTGAAAATATCCTACTTTTATAGCCCAGTGATGTAACAAATGACATTCTGAAGACAACGTCTGTACCACGGAAATCTGCATAATTTTACCACTGCTATCAGAAAGTTTTCTGATTACTGATTACCAAGAAAAAGAGGAACTAAGAGAAAGGAGAAGCTGAGGTTAAGGCAATGCTTGCCATCTTTAGCTGACATACAGAGACTGGAAAGTCTTTTTCCCTACTTCAGCATAAAAGATTTAAAATTTTCCACTTACTACACCAAATGCTGTTCATGTGAAAAAGTAACCAACTGTGCTGTTTATTGTTTTAGTCAACAAAAGCTCTACAAGTATTAGATTTACCAAGTCATGCAAAAAAGAACTTTACTACATAAAGGCAGGGTGTCCAAAGGAACTCACTATAGTTAAGGAAAATGTCATGCAGAAGGCATGCTGCAGAGAGAATGAGCTAGAGAAACACAACTGGAATACTTCATCTCTTTTATAATACACGAGGAATACAGAGGGGAGAAAAAAGGGAACACATTTTTAACTAAAACAGTTGACAATTTTATTTTCACATTTCACAATACAAATGAAAATTGCTTTTTTTTTTTTGTCCCACTACTCCCCTGCAAAAACTATTCTCTCTTTGATAGGAAGAGGGAGCAAGTCTTCCTTGTCCTGCTGTGAGAAAACACCCAGAGTCACAGCACCATGATCTCCTGGTGAAGTAGAACAAGTAATAGAAAATGAATATAAAGAGGTTCCTGTCTCTCCTTATCTGTCTGGCCGAGTCATTCCTGGCCGAGTGGGCACCATCATGGGACGGGCAGGAGGTCTCATCATTGGGGGCCCAGGCATCATTGGCATGTGGCCTCCCATAGGTGGCCTCATTCCAGGAGCTGCAGGACAAAACAAAGAAAAGGGAAAAAAAAAAAGAGTCAGAAAATACTACCTATGAGCGAGCTTGATGGGACTTCAATTAAAGACAAAAAAGTAGCCCCCCCCTGCAAAATGCTGGAAGAAAGACATACTTGACAGAAGAAATGCAACAAATTTATCACATCTGTAAATTACTTAAGACATTCTCAAACAAAGAACAAAGGTCAACACAAGAACCATATGGGAATCATGATCTAATGATAGTAAGGGGGAAACTATTAATAGACTGCTTTCCAGAAACCACCAGGGACACTAGTTCCCTAAATTGACCTTTTCTCACTCAGGGAAATTCACAACTAAATTACATGTTACTCAGTCAGCATTTTTCATCAGTTCTATCCACCATATAACCAGGAGCTATTTCAGGAATGTACACAGGCACAGAGGACAATCTTACCACTAAGCGTTTGTTCGGAGCTGTAGGAAAGGTGAGCAGGAGACCCATGCTGAGAACCTGTTAGTAACCACACTTAGCTCAAGTCAAGAAAAATAGGCAATAATGTGATTTACAACAATCAGTGCACACACAAAAATCTGATTTTTCTAATGCATGTTAGAAACTTAAGGAATTTTTTGAAGTGTCCCATCAATATACCAGCCAAGTAAATGAGCCAGCGAAGGGAGGGCAAGCGGAGGAGGAGGTTGAGAGGATTACAGGCAGCTTCACAGAACTGGTAATATTCTACCTCCTCAGCTGAGTGGTGGGTTCACGGGTATTCATTTTATTATTATGCCTCATAATTTTCAGGTCTTCTTTTTAAATATCAAAATTTACATAATTACTTATTAAACCATTTTTATTAAAGGCTTGCAATAAATGGTTCAAGAGAAAACTATATTCAAAGCCGAATACAGCCTTTTCACAAAAAGTAAAACACAAGTATATGCAGACACAACAGGTACAGAATTTTTTTAAGATCAATTTCAACAGTAACAGAGGATAATACTAAACGCCTAAGTATCTTATTAAGTAACCCCACCATAACATAACCTATATCCAGCATTTCCTAGAGGAAACTCATCAGGCTCAAAGACTGAAAACGAGGCACCTGAAAATTTGTTTACTTTGGTCTCCACAGTGCATTTAACTCTAATTAGTTGCCAACATTGGCAACTAATAGTCTAATTACTAGTAAGTAGTAAGTCTAAATTCCTTTTTTCAACTTTTTATTATGGAAATGTTCAAACATACACAAGAATAGAAAAAAAGAGTATAAAGAACATCCATGTACCCATCATCCGGCTTCAATAATTATTCACCACTGGCCAACCTTCTATCTTATCCGAACCCGTTCTTATCCCTGCCCACCCCCCAACTACTTCCATTATTTTCATTCAAATAATCTTGTTATTTTATCCTGGCTGAAAACAACAACAAAATACTCAGAACGGGCAACACCAAGCCTGTAATCTCAAATGTCAACCACAGGCTGAAGCTGAGTTCTAGAAGCCTTCTTCAGGTATGTCATGCATGCACCAGTTCACCACATCCCTAACCCCTCTAAGAATTTGAATTTGTGACCCTGATTTAAGAATGCAGAAGGAGCCATGTAAGTCACCTTGTAAGGCAGGAACTCTTATCTAGACTCTCCTCACACCCCTCTAAACGATACCCACAGCAAGCACACTGAATGCTTCTGGCCAGGAAGCTACTCTAATACCTTTGCACCTTGTCTTACCAGTGGAGTTGGAGGCCGCATTTGCTCTAATCACATAATTTATTCTGCAAATCAATAAAATGAGTATAAAAAAAGAACTGTTTGGGGTGCTTGGGTGGCTCAGTTGGTTAAGTGGCTGCCTTCGGCTCAGGTCGTGAGTCCCACATGAGGCTCCCTGTTCAGCAGGGAGCCTACTTCTCCCTCTGCCTGCTGCTTCCCCTGCTTGTGCTTGCTCTCAACCCCCACTCTGTGTCAAATAAAGAAATAAAATCTTAAAAAAAAAAAAAAAAAAAGAACTGTTTCCATGAAAACTAAGTAAATATTAAGAGAAATTCAGGTAAACCATCCTGAAAAGTGCTCACAAATTTGGTAGGTAAGAGGATCATAAAAGACTGGAACTAGATTGCCTCACAAGGATTCTAACCTTGAAAGAAAATGAAACTCAAGTTAGTAAAGAATGCATTATGGGCGGGGGCGCCTGAGTGGCTCGGTCTGTTAAGTTCCTGCCTTCAACTCAGGGCTCCATTCCAGGACCCTGAGATCATGACCTGAGCTGGGCTCCCTGTTCATCAGGGAGTCTGTTTCTTCCTCTCCCTCTGCCTGCCACTCCCCATGCTTGTGCTCTCTCTGTCAAATAAAGAAATAAAATCTTTTTAACTTAAAGATTTTATTTCTTTATTTGACACAGAGAGCGACAGAGCACAAGCAGGCGGAACAGCAGAGGGTGAGGGAGAAGTAGGCTCCCCTCCAAGCAGGAAGCCCGATGCAGGGCTTGATCCCAGGACCCAGGGATCATGATCTGAGCCGAAGGCAAATGCTTAACCATCTGAGCCACCCAGGCACCCCTAAATAAATAAAATCTTTAAAAAAAAAAATGCATTATGGATATGGTTTATTGGTTTAGGCAAGAAATAGATCGTGCTCCAATCAGCAGACTCATTTTCAAAGCAAAGGCCCTGACCATCAGAAAAATCTGCAAATTAATGTATTTTCATGCTTATGTTAAAATAAAATTTTTGAGGTGTTTTTCCCCCTTCCTGAATAAAAGACAAACTACAGCTAAGGCCTTTTTCATATAGTAATCTGGCCTACTTAACCAGCAAGATTAAATCAGCAACAGGAGGTAGCTCTGCTTCAAATCAAAACTAAAAAAAGTAGCAGCAAAAGTACGTACCTACCCTCCCCTCTATCTCCCCTTGGAACAAACGCATCTACCTTTTTCTCCATTATAAATGGCCATAAGTCAGGAGGAGGCAAGAAAGCAGCAGGGAGGGAGAAGAAGAAGAAAAAGGCAGTCTTATCCTGTTTTTAGTCGTACAAGGTCTCTGGGTATCATCCAATTACACTGATAAAACAAATATTTCTTTTTATCATTACAGATTTGCCAAATATATTTTGCTGCAATAACACATTTAGACAATGAATTAAGAATTCTATTTAAATGGAAAACTAGAACACAATGGAGCATTCTAAAAGGAAAGAGATTCAAACTTACCAGGTCCCACTGGCATCATCCCAGGAGGAGGAGGGCCCATCATTGGCATCATGGGAGGGCCCCCCATATGGGGCGCTGGCATCATACCAGGGCGAGGAGGACCCGCTGGAATAACGAACGGGGGCGGAGGTTAAGATATGCTTGCTTATTAATATTTTCTCTTCTGTGAAACTAGGAGGGCCTCACAGGCCAGTCCAAGTTCTGGAACAACAGACTTCTTATGGTTTCTTTTAGAACAGCAGATCCACAAACATCAATATGCCACAAAACCAGTTACTTTATGCCCAAAAAACAAGAACAAGACTGTCTAGACAGAAGTATAAAATGAAGTCGGGTTCTCTGGGTTAAAAAAATTTCAGAAGTTTAATTTTTTTAAAAAGAGTATTATGCCTTCTGTAGAGCTCCTGTCAAAGTAAAGCCACAGGTACCTAATTTCAGATCTGCTTTTTAAAAAAAATCAAAATCTTTAAAAGATTCTTTGGAAATACGAAATGAAGATGTGTATGCAGAGATATTCTTGACAGTATTGTTTACAACAATTTGGAACAACTTAAATGTCCAACAATATGAAAACAGTGAGGTTAATTATGGCACATTCATACTATAGATTGTTCTACTATTAAAAATAATGGAGTTGGGTGCTAGCCAGCCAAAATACACAGTAGGACAGAGAAGCTGCTGTGACCCAAGACTGGACCTGGCGGAAGCCCAAGAAGGGTTTGGTGGGCCAGCAATGGTCTACCTGCATTAGCGCACAACTATGTAAACAGCCTACTTCTCCATGTTTACATCCAGGGTTACTTACAGGACCAAGTTTAGGTTTCTGAATTCAATTTCAATCTAAGCCCTTCCAGGAGAGCCACAGAACTTATGGCCTAGTTACTCACTATCCTTCTGCCATTCAGAAACAGAGAACCTTCACAGAGAGGAGCAGCCTTTCATCCACTCCACTTTCAGCTGTCCAATTCTTGTCCTTCCCAAGGTATATATATTGGTGTTAGGTGGGTTAGAAAATAGGAAAAATGACTGAAGAGTTTATCTACTACTTTAATCCTCCAGTGTTGGGTTCACAACAGTAAATAATTTAATGTGCTCATCAATATATTAATATATTAGCTTATCTAATATAATAATAACGATCAGCTTCATATATTAGCTCATCTAATCACAGGTACATTCTGACCTTTCCACTGAATTTGCCTCAGACCCACTCGGGATGTCACAAATATAATACCCGAGCAATAATGCAATCTAACTCTGAAGATATTTCAGAAAGGACACCACTGAAGTTGTTTTCTTTCACGATCTATATATTCATTCAATGAGTATTCAAAAGTCAACTGTGAGATAATCGAACAAAATCAAAGGATTATCTGCCCCCCCCTGAAGTTATGGCTATTAAGAAAAAAACTCTGTAAACTTACGGAGACTGGGGGGAGGTGGGATCATTGCCCCTGCAGGAGGAGGAGCAGAGAATGGAGTAGGAGGTATCTTTCCTTGTTGAAATGCAGCGGCTTTGGATAGAGTGTGGGGGAAAAAAAAACCACACAGTGAATAAGAATTCAACAACCCATTTACTTAAATAAACCTTTGCTTTTAAATCCTTAACAGTCCCAATTATTTCACTTTATTTCATTTAAGATTACTACATCATGGCTTCTACAGTTTTTAAATCAACCATAGGTATTCACCAGCAAAAATGACAACTAATTGGTTTACTGATTGGGTTTTTTACCCTATTTTTATTTAGTCAGCATTTCTATGGCTGAATCATCTATGGGAGAATGGAATGAAGACCTTCCATCCATCCACCAATGTCTTACCAAAGAGACGCAGACATCATTAATCTGTAGATGACATTCACAAACAACACGAACCATTCAGTTTTGTCTGAAAAATGTGTGATACCTGCCCAAAGGCCAGGCTTTGTAAAACTTCACATCATTTTGGTTTAGCAGTTTTAAAATTAATGTACTGAGCTAAGAGACATGAAAGAGAAACAAAGATTTTAAAGCAAGAGACTGCCCTGAAGGAGATTATGATCTTAAAAAATTGTCCAATACGATCAACTTTTTTCTTTCAGACAATATGAGGCACAAATGAAAACAAAAGAAATCGAAGATAATTTACATGTGGCTTTATAAAGAAGTCACACGTAAATACTAAGATATATACTCACAGTTAACCATACTGGAACTAAAATTAAGTAAATAAATAAGTAAAATTTAAAAATAAAAATAAGATGTAGACTCACAAAAGCTCTTCCTAAATATAAGTCCTTTCCGATTCAGTGCAATCTACAGCCTAAGGACACCCTGCCTATCCCCATTCCACCCCCACCAGCGCGATGTAGGTCAAATTACTCAAGAAAATCAATGCTAACTCCTAAAGAGCAGATCCACAAAAATGACGCAGAAGTGGAGATTTATGCACAGCTAGCTACTCATAAGCCTCTGAATAGAGCCTGTGCTCTGTAGGGGATCATATCCCAACAAGGGCTTTTCCAATCAAAATGACACCTCCCACACCCTAAGCAGGAGGACAACTTGTAAAGACTAAAGAGGGAGTAGCTAAGCCATCAGCTCAACAGTGGACTCAAAGCCGACATAATCACAGACATCACGATCACATGGTGTGTCCCTGAGGGCTTGCCTTCTCTCTTCCAAAAGTCTTCCATCAAAAACATTTACTCATCCTAAATTCTTCTGCTGCATACAAAAAATAAATGCATACAATTCTAACCTTTAATGCCAAGAAATTTCTGACATCTTTTCAAATAGAAAAAAAAGATGACATCATAATGTATTTTTTCTTTTTTTTTTTCCCTTTTTTCAAAAAAGATTTTATTTATTTATTTGACAGAGAGAGGGCACAAGCAGGGGGAACAGCACAGGGAGAGGGAGAAGCAGACTCCCCACTGAGCAGGGAGCCTGATGTGGGCTCGATCCCAGGACCCCAGGATCATGACCTGAGCCAAAGGCAGCTGCTTAACTGACTGAGCCACCCAGGCAACCCATATAATGTATTTTTTCAAATGAAATGGGACAATGTCTGAGATTTGCTTCTTAATAATCCAGGATGGAGAACGGGAGAAGATGAAGGTATTTGGTGGCTCTCAAGTAGGGGCAATTTTGACCCTCCTGGGGACACTGGGCAATGCCTGGGGACATTTTTAGTTGTCACAACTAGGAAATGCTATTGGCATCTAGTGGGTAGATGCCAAGGCTCCTGCTGAACAGCCTACAACGCACAGACAGCTCCACAACAAAGAATCATCCAGCCCCAAATGTCAATAGCGCTAAGTTTGAGAACCTGGGGTAAACAAAACAAGACTGTTACACCTACGTGATGGAAATTAGGGGTGGGGGCCAGCCACGGGAGGTTCATTCATTAACCCATCCTTCCACTTTGTCTGATATTTTCCATAAGCTTTGCTTTTTTCTTAAAACTGCAACACAATCAAAGCCCACATTTGCCTGCCAGCTCTGAATACAATAAATGAGAAAGGCCATGTTTAAAATACACCAGCATGATCTAACAGAAATGCAACATCTTCTGTGTCTTGAACTCAACTAGCCTAAACAAGTATTTCCCAAATCAAACAAAAAGAGGGGAGCCTGGGTGGCTCAGTTGGTTACACATCTGACTCTTGATCTCAGGGTCGAGTTCAAGCCCTGCATTGGGTTCCACGAGCCCACACAAAAAACAAAACAAAACAAAACAAAACAAAAAGAGTATGTATGGCATGTCCAACAGAGGTCCAAAATGTACTAAGATTTCTTTGTCACATCCATTACTTCCTTCTTGACCGAGTATCTTTGTCAGAACTACAAAAATAAGAAACTCAAAGTCTTTCAAACTCTTTGAAGGTAACTATAAACCCACCTCCACATTTGCCTATTATAAAAGGAAAATAGTTTTAAAAACTATGATCAGGGCACCCGGGTGGCTCAGTCGGTTAAGCACCTGCCTTTGGATCGGGTCATGATCGCAGGGTCCTGGGATCGAGCCCCTGAGTCGGGCTCCCTGCTCAGTGGGGGAGCCTGCTTCTTCCTCTGCCTCTGCCCCTCCCCCTGCTCGTGCTGTCTAGTGTGCTCTCTCTCTCTCAAATACATAAAATCTATAAAAAATAAAATAAAAACAAAAACTATGATCACTACAAAGGAGGTTTCACATAAATTTGCTACAAAATCTGGTCCATGTCAATAGAGAAATATTAGGCAACACGCTCTTTTCTGCCCCACTTCCCAATCTAATCAATACCTGATTGCTCTAGCCTCAATAATTAATATTAATGTGTTCCTATATCCCCTGGGAAACCAACGACCTTCTAATTCTTTCGTTGAACACATCAGAATGCTCCTATTTATCACTCAGAATGAGTTGCTTCTGTGGAAAACAACAGAGAGACAGGGATGAGAAAGAATGGGACCATTCTACCACATCAGAACAAGAGACTGAAACGTACTTGTTTTGTCGATCAGGCTCTGAGCCTGCTCTTCCATCCATTTCTGATAGTAGTCTTTCACATTCTCTTTGTGTTTCCTACCACTGCAGTGTGTCTTTCTCACAGATGGCTGTAAGACAAAAAGGTCCTATCAGTCACAGAAACAAGTTCTGCAAACTAGAAATTTTATAAAGCCTTTCCTTTATATAGGTAGCCCAGCTACCATCAGCAGCTTTAGCTGGGTGCTAAAGTATCATTTACAAACATTATCCAACAATGTACTGTGGTCACTTATCTATTATATTTATCATCTGAAACAGAGGTCAGCAAACTATGGCCCATAGGCCAGTCACCTGATTTTGTAAAACAACAGAGTGGAACACAGCCACATTCACTTGTTCAGGTTTATTTCTTTTCTCGACAAGTCATCGCAACAAAGACTATATGGTCCACAAATCTAAAATAATTACAATCTGGCACGTTAAGGAAAAGTTTGCAAACTACTGATCTAGAACATAATGCCATTTTAATGCTCTTTATCTTAGATTATTCTGTAGCAAAATAATATAGCTTACATACATTTAGATTATACTGTTTATGACAATATCTTCTTTTAAATGACTATGGGTCTAGAATACAGACTGTGAATCACATACAGACTTTCGTCTCCAGCCCGCTAATCCTTTTGTTCTTTAACAGCTTCACTGAGGTTAAAATTGACATAAGATAAACTCCACACATTTAACCATTTGTTTAGTTAACATTTAACACCTACTACATGTTGGTACACCATGCTATGTACTTTACAAGCAGTGTCTCAATCATAATAACCACATGTGCACAGTATAACGGAATATTAATCAGAAAGAACCAATCTCTGATTCACACAACTACGGACGAATCTCAATAGCATGCTCAGGGCGCCTGAGTGGCTCAGTCGGTTATGCATCTGCCTTCAGTTCAGGTCATGATCTCGGAGTCCTGGGATTGAGCCCCACATCAGGCTCCCTGCTCAGCGGGGAGTGTGCTTGTCTTTCTGCCCCTTCCCACCACTAGTGCTTGCTCTCTCTCAAATAATCTTAAAAAAAAAAAAAAAAAAGCATGCTCAGCAAAAGAAATGAGATACACACAGAATATATTCTGTAAGATTCCATTATATGAAGTTTTTTTTTTTTTTTTTTTTTAAAGATTTTATTTATTTATGTGACAGAGAGACAGCCAGTGAGAGAGGGAACACAGCAGGCGAGTGAGAGAGGAAGAAGCAGGCTCCCAGCAGAGGAGCCCGATGTGGGACTCGATCCCGGAACGCCGGGATCACGCCCTGAGCCGAAGGCAGACGCTTTAACGACTGCGCTACCCAGGCGCCCCCCTATATGAAGTTTTAAAACCAGTTAATACTGATCTTTCATAATAAAAATCAGATCAGTTGGGGCTTAAGGGTCAGGGGACGAACTGTAAAAAAAACACAAAGGAACTTTCTGGGGTGATGGAAATATTCTATATCTGATGTATACACCAAACTGTAATTATTTGCCAAATCAACAGACTGTACACCTAAAAAGTATGCATTTAATCAAAGTATAATTCAATAAAATTGGTTTAAAAATTCACAAGTTTATTATCTTCAATTTATGCTTAAAGACTTGTCTTAAAACGCATAGCTGGTAAGTGGCAAACCAAGGCCTGGAGCCCAGATCTTACTCAGATGCTCCTCGTGGCTGTTTAACTACCTCAAACCAATACAACCTCTCTTCACAGAATTGTTTCAGTAGCAGCAGACATAACCAACATCACATGAACAGACTGTCTTTTCATGGTCTACATTTCAAAATAGTGTTCCCTGACTCCCCAGTGACTGCTTATGTAACACAATGACGCCTTAAGCCTAATAACAAAATCACGCCTAAAAATGAGCAAAAACTCAAAAGTTGTGGCGCTGAATGTTTACTGCATTTCCAAGTCCACCACAGGGAACTGCTTCAATCACTATGGAATCTTCCTACTTTCACAAACTATCATACTAGAACAACAGTATTACTAGGGTTCCTGACATTTCTCACAAAGAGACATTCGTTATAAAGAGATACTTTTCAGTTCTCTGAATACTGACATTAGCAAGATAAGCTATAAAAGGGTAGAAAAGCACTGCCTACTCGCTAACAATGTCAGAAAATTAGGACGAGGGGTTTGATCTAGAATGGGGGCTAGGATCAAACAAAAACAAAAACAAAAACAAACTTAAAAAGAACCGGGGCTCTACAGGCAAGCTACTTATACTACCGACTTACTGGAGGAGACCCATCCAGGACAATCTATAGTAATGTTCAGAACTGTTATTCCTTCAAGAGAAGCCAGCCTACTTACATGTTCCACAAATTAATACTGAACTACATCCGACTAGTGTCAGAATTCCAAACGAAGTGACGACACAGAAATCACTGGCTAGGGTTCTTGCAGCTACTATTCAAGATGACAAGATGATCAAGAGTTTCAGTTTAATCACATTTCTGCAGAGGCAGCCAAATACAGAGCTGTAGTTTCCAAGATGTGGCTCACAGGCATCTAAGGGTGTCTCAGACCCACCTTTCAGGCGGTCTGCAAGGTCAAAGTAGCTTCATAATAATAATAAGACATTACGTTCCTTTTCCGTGTATTGACATTTGTACGGATGATACCGAACTTCTGGCACTTTAGAATGAAGCAAGACAATGGCAACCCAATGCATTAGGGATCGTTGTATTTTTCAACACTATGCACTCAGAGGGGAAAAAAAAAAAACCCAGTTTCACTGAGACTGTCCTTGATCAAGCAGTAAAATTATTAATTCCATTAAATCTCAACTCTTGAGTTCACGTCTTTTTAATATTCTGGGTGAAAAATGGGATGTACAAAGTACTTCAGTGGCATGCCAAAATATGATGCTATTTCAAAGAAAAGCAGGAATGCAAATGGTTCAAGTTGCAAGCTCTACCAGCTGCCTCTTTGATGGAACATCATTTTTACTTGACAATAACTGAGAAACAAACTGGAGACTCAGACTTCTCAGAAATAAATGAAGTGAGCCTGTCACTTCAAAGGAAGCAATTGGTAGTATTTATTGCCAAGGATAAAATTTGAGCTTTCAAATAAAACTCAGAATTTTAGAAAACCTTATCTACTACCATGAGCATGTCAGCTTCCCAATACTTAAAAGCCATTTCTGATTAGATTGTAAATTAATGTGGATTTTTATATTACATAATCAAATGCATCAGCACATGGAAGACTTGCATAACTGAGTGAACCAATATTCCAATATTCATTTTCCAAATAACCAAAGCATGTTACAAAATCAGGTCTGGCAAAAGATTCACTCAAAGTGCAAGACAGATCAGTGAAATTGGGGGGGGGATGAAGTAGATACGGAAGGGCAGAGGGGGAGAGAGAAAATCTTAAGTGGGCTCCACGCTGGGCGTGGACAAGGGGCTCAATCTCACAACTCTGAGATTATGACCTGAGCTAAAATCAAGAGTCAGACGCTTAAATGACTGAGCCACCTAGGCACCCCAAGATCAGTGAATTTTGATGTAACAGAGTATGAAAAGTTTGATATAGTTTCAGATTCCACACTGCAACTAGTTTGGATTCAGTAATATAAATTATTAAAGAATATCCACAATTATCTAAAAAGCCTAGAAAAGGACCCTACTTTTTTTCAACTCCTTATCCATGTGAGCCTGGATTCTTCATATAATTCAACCAAAACACAGTGCAACACATTTAATGCAGAAGAATACAGCTGTCTTCCATTAAGTCAGACATTACAGAAGTTTGCAAAAAGGTTAAAGCAATGCCGCTCTTCACACTAATTTTTTTTTTTTGAAAATAGCTCTTTTTCACTTTTAAAATGTTATTTGTATTATAAGTAAAAAGTTTGTTAATGTTACTTTCAAATGAATCAGTATTTTTTAAATTTTAAGTTTTAATTTCAAATACAGCAAATATTAGTAGCTAAACTAATACAACCAACGTAACTAGTTTTTTTAATAACCCAGTAATTTTTAAAAGAAAGGGACCATAAGACAAAAAAGTCTGAGAGGTGCTGGCAGAGAAGCCCAGGAGTTAGACTGCTTAAGCTAACCTTCTAACTCTGTACAACTTACTGGTTTAGTAACACCTAGTCAGTCATTTATCCATACTCTGCCTCAGTTTCCTCCTCTGTAAAATGGAGATAATACTAATCTTATAGGCTTATCATGAGCATTAAACAAAATGATACATGCAAAGCATCTGTAACACTGCCTGACACAAAGTAAATATTCAATCTCAGTTGTTATTGTTTGGCAGTTTTTAATCAAATCAAAGTACAGTACTCAGTTCCAAATTTAGGCATTTCTGTCCAGTTTAATCAATCAAACATTTGAGTGCCTTGTCCCAATCAAATATTTGAACTTCGGGACACGTCCCTGGAATTTTTACTTGTCATATAAATTTCTTGCACCTTCAATTCTGCTAAAGCATTATTATTTCGGGTCTCAACTGAAAACACTAACTGCTGAAAGACCAATTACTACAAATTATGAAAACAGTTACAGGAAGGATGGGGGGAAAGAAATACAGATGATTTTCTCCAAGCAGGAGCACTTAAACCACAACAGGATGAAAAGCACAAATTTACACCTAAAAAAAAATCTAATTTATTACGCACAAGGTGTTTTGAAACTGAAAAGAGACACTACTTACAGAGTCATGGGTGAGATACGTGTCGCAGTAGTCACAATAAAACCTGGAAAGAGGTGGAAAACAAAGAAAAAGAGAAGACGACAACCAGTTAACAGATGCCCATCCACCGAAGTGCTGTTCAATGAAGGCCAATTATAAAAAGATCTATTCACGATGCCAAGACATCACAAAGTGACCTGACACAAACTAGGGTTTTTTGTCGCCTTGCGCGGAGTCGACCTACAGACACTGCAAGAGGTCAGTATCTAGAACTCCCGGGCTCCCTCCCCCACACCCTCTCGCTTCCCCGGAAACCTCAAGAGCTAGAACCCTCCCTGCGCTCCCCCACTGGGCCACAGTTAGCCACTGCGACCGCGAACTCCCGCAGATTCGGAGTCCCACTCACTTAGGCATGTTGCTCCGCAGGCCGTTGGCCACTCCGTCTCGCGCCGCCCGGAAATGACGCACACAGTAAGCGCCGACGCCGCGGAACTGATGACCCTACCCAGTCATCCAATCCGCTGGCCGCGCTGCGACGGCCTTAGCCGCGGCGGCGGCAGAGCGAGGGGCGGGGCTTTTCTCCTTCTCCCCTTACCTATAGCAAGGCGGAAGGGGATGTACGAAGGGTCCCTGCGAGGTTCAATTCACGCTCCTGCGATACTGATTGTTGATGCTACCGGAAGCATGTTATACGTTCTTTCGACAACTTTCTAAGCATCGCTGGCTGTGTGCCAAGCATTGCTATAAATACTGAGAAGTCAGCAGTGAACAAAACAAAGATCCCTGCCCTCATGGAGTAGGCAGTAAGCGTTGGGAAAAACAAGTAATAAAGTCAGTATGTAGTCCTGTAGAGTCAGGTGCTGGGGCCCTTGGGGATGGGCGAGTGAAGCAGGGAAGAGAGTTCAATTTTAAATAAGACCGAGAAAGCTTGCTGAGAAGGTGACAACTGATAGATAATAGGTTTCTTTTTTTTTTTTTTAAGATTTTTTATTTATTTATTTGACAGAGATAGAGACAGTCAGCAAGAGGGAACACAAGCAGGGGGAGTGGGAGAGGAAGAAGCAGGCTCATAGCGGAGGAGCATGATGTGGGGCTCGATTCCGTAACGCCGGGATCACGCCCTGAGCCGAAGGCAGACGCTTAACCGCTGTGCCACCCAGGCGCCCCCTGAGATAATAGGTTTCTTAAAGCCAGATGCAAACGGTTTTACATAGCGTCTGTTTTCTGAGTCTCATTAAGCTTAGGAGACGGTAGACTCCCCAGTTTCGAACGCCATTTCCCGCTTCCTCACCGTGCTGCCTGAGCCAGTTATTTAATCTTTCTGGGCCTCCATTTCCTTATCTGGAAAATATGGACTTAAGGAAGAATTAAATGTGAAAATGCTTGTAAAGTGTGTAGTGCAATGTTTGTACATACTAAGCCCTCCGCATATGGCAGTTATATTTACATAAGGGGAAATTGATACTAGTATCTTGTCCACAGAACTAACGTGTTTAGCAACAAGGCCAAACGGGTCCCAGTCTGGTCTGTCAGACTCCAAAATGGCCCGACCTCTCTCAGAAAAGGGAAATAAATGTTGGGAATGGAGAGGAAGAGTTTTTGATTCTTCTCCATATTCTCTGATGGTGGAGTTGCAACCAAAATAATAATAATTGCTACTTTATTTGAATATTTACTACATTCTAGGTGATATGAATGCATTAATTTGATCTATTCAACAATCCTATTATTCACATTTTGAGGTGCTTGGCTGGTTCAGTTGGTAGGGCATGCAACTCTCCATCTCCGGGTTGTGAGTTCCAGCCCCACCTTGGGGCTAGTAGAGATTACTTAAAAATAAAATCTTTTTAAAAAATACTTTAAAAAATCCTATTATTCACATTTCAAATGAGGAAACTAGTTTTAACAAGGTTAAGTGTACCACAAAGATTACTTCCTGGTCTTAAAAGAAAAGTTAACTGCACAATGAAATTATCAGGCTTTCATCACTCTAACAGTGGTAAATCTTAGCATTATTAATGGTGGAACAATCATATTATGTGTTTCCTGCTAGGATGCCAACATTAAATAGAGTCATCAACTATGACCTATTCTTACCAGAGATGTTTCAATTGGATCTAACCAAGTTATAGGATAGGCAAGAGGAT
Organism: Ursus arctos; assembly: GCF_023065955.2. Classification (NCBI taxonomy): domain Eukaryota; kingdom Metazoa; phylum Chordata; class Mammalia; order Carnivora; family Ursidae; genus Ursus; species Ursus arctos. Next base: position 29,958,535 of record NW_026622997.1, on the reverse strand, counting down.
CAAGCTAAAGTAAAGCAAAAGGCAGCAAACAGATTCAGAAGGTGGGATGTTCTATAGGACAAATGGCCTCTTTCCTTCACCAAGTCAAGAAAAGGTGTCATTCTAGATTTAAATATTTTTAAGAGACATAACAATCAGGCATAGAATATGGTTCAGGGTTAGATCCTAGTTTGGACAAACCAGCTCTAAAGGATATTTTGCAGAAAATATCTGGGCCTTAATGTCCCAGTTCTAGAAACCTATCTTTGTGTAGGCACCCTGAGTTGATTCTTCTCATAGGCGATAGATTTGTCGACTATGTTTTTCCCCCCTGATTTCCCTCTGTGCTGATGTTGGGCCTGCTTTACCCTCAAATCCATTCCTCACCTTTCCCTTGCTCTTTTCAGTATGCTAGTGGGGGAATGATGCCATAAAGGCCATGTGTCTTGGACTCCTATGCTGGTTGGCTTCCAGGCTGAATTGCTGGTCAACATCTAAGGGAGGCATTTCTGGAAATTGGAGAGATTGAGGAAATAGGCAGAGTATCCCCACCTCCACATCACGCTTAACCTCAGGCTGTCTCCTCCCACCTACCTGGCTCCAACTCCTAGCAGACGACCCTAGGCCCTGGGCTCTGGTAACAAGATGTCCTTCTTCTGTCTCTCTAGTGTGAGGGTGGCAGTAGCTTCCTGCTATTGCTCATCTCTGGGCTACTTCGCTTCTCTCTTTTTCACTTTTTATCTCTACTAACACCTATGTAAACCAATTCTCTGAATTAAATTCCTTCTGTTTTAAAGACTTAGAGTTGTCTGTTTTCCAGGACTCAGAGAGCGACTTTAATTCCAAGTTCCCAAGGATATCTCCCCTGAGTCTTGTATATGGGCCCTATTATCTGTAAAGCAGTACTTTTCACACTTTTCCTCTCAGTGTCCCAAGCAACTGAGAGAGTTCATTTTTTACCCTCATTCCCCTAGGTCTTTTTTTTTTTTAATATTTTATTTATTTATTCGACAGAGAGAGACACAGCCAGCGAGAGAGGGAACACAAGCAGGGGGAGTGGGAGAGGAAGAAGCAGGCTTGTAGCGGAAGAGCCTGATGTGGGGCTCGATCCCGCAACGCCGGGATCACGCCCTGAGCCGAAGGCAGACGCTTAACCACTGTGCCACCCAGGCGCCCCGACATCCCCTAGGTCTTGGGTGAAAATCCCAAGTGCCTACCTGAGCTTGAAATGCCCTTGAATTCCTATATATCTTAAAAACTCACAATGTTTGCCATCTACTTTATAAATAACATTTATATTTTTCAATTTCTCTTAAGGTATTTTAAACTTCAAATGTATTTTGTTTATTTATTTTTGAATAAGTAATAAGTACACATGGTGCAAAATTAGAAAAGAACAAAAGTATGTTTCCATACACACACACCCTTACCAGTTTCTTGCATATCCTTCCAGAGATAGATCACACACATGCAAACATAAACATACGTTTCCTGATTCTATTTCCCAATACTGCACAGTATTCTATTGCATAGCTATACCTCAATATATTAACCAGGCTTCTATTGATGAACACTTCCGTTGTTTCCTGTCTTTTGCTAAGACAGTGATGCTGAAGCATGCAGTTAATTGGCTCGTATATTTGGAAGATGGATTGTTAGAACTGAAATTACTAGGTTAAAGAGTTTGCATCTATCATTTTGAAAAATATTGCAAAATTTCCCTGTATTGTGATTGTATTGTGAGTGCTTTTTCATCTTTTAATCTAGTAAGTTAAAAGTGTCATTGTATTACAATTTTAATTTCTCTTATGAATAAAAGTGAGCATGTTTTTCATACGTTTAACAGCCTTAAAGAATCTGAGGCACAGAAAGTACTTGGACCCCTACTTCATGGGGTCATGGTTGCAAGGACTGAATAAGATAATTCTTCCTTTTTAAAGATTTTATCTATCAGTTGGTGGAGTGTGCATCTCTTGATCTCAGGGTTGTGAGTTTGATACCCACATTGGGTGTAGAGATTACTTAAAAATAAAAAATAAAAAACTTAAAAAAAAGAACGGGGTGCCTGGTTGGCTCAGTTGGTTAAGCATCTGCCTTCGGCTCAGGTCATGATCTCAGGGTCCTGGGATTGAGCCCCACATCGGGCTCCCTGCTCAGCAGGGAGTCGGCTTCTCCTTCTCCTTTTGCACCTCTCCCCGATCATGCTCGAGCTCTCTTTCTCTCTCTCACATACATAAATAAAATCTTAAAAAAAAAGAATTATCTTAGTTATATGTGACAAAACCAACTCTAACTAGCTTTGGCAAATAGTTCCCTACAGAGGCCCAGAAATCTGGGACATCTCAGGGTAGATTTATCTCCAGGTATGGTCTCAGAAAATGTTGTAACTTGGTCTCTTTGTCTCTCCATCTCTCACCTCATCTCTGCTTGTCCGCTTCTCTTTGCACATTGGCTCTCTCATATTGCAACCTGGCTTCCTCCATGCAACCAGGAAAGAAAGCCTCAAATATCTCCAAAATTCCATTCTTCTAGCACCATAATGCCAAATGTAGGGAGGGGCCTGAATGGCCAGACTTGGGATAAGGATGGTTGGGAAATTGTAAAAACAGTCCCACTGAAACTTCAGGGAGTGAGGGAGGAGTACCCAAGAGGTGGTGGGTGGTGGGTACTGTTTTCAAGGAAGAAATACAGAAAGCATCCCGGACCAGAAATGGTGTGTATAGCAGCCACCGTTGGTCATACCTAACCCATTTTGCAAAACCAACTCAAAGGAAATGACCAGTTTAAGGTGGTAATTTCCATTGTAACCACCAGGGGACTTGAGTCCTTAGTGCCTTTGTAATCTACACTTCCCTTCCTCTCTCCCTCATCTTTCCCCAATGCTAAGGCACAGAAAGTAATATTCGGTTATTTAATATTTATTCAATAAATGTCTGCTGACCACCCAGTTGGTGTTCAGGTCAGTGTTGATCACCAATAGTGGGAAAATGACTAAACATGCTGTACCCACCATCAAGTTTAGTATACACAGTAAGCATTTAAACAAAGAGCTATATAGCATTATATAGTAAGGACTATAAGACAACTTCATCGAGAAGAAGTATCATGTAGTAGTAATAAGCACAACTTCTAGATCCAAAATGCCTTTGTTTGAATCCCAGCTATTGCTTGGACCTAGGGGAAGTTGCTTAACCGCTTTCTGTCTTAGCTTCCTCATCTGTAAAATGGGGACAATAATAATGCCTACTTCATGGGGTCATGGTTGCAAGGACTGAATAAGATAATTCTTCCTTTTTAAAGATTTTGTCTATTTATTTGTCAGAGAGAGAGAGAACACAAGCAGGGGGAGCGGCAGGCAGAGGGAGAAGCAGGCTCCCCGCTGAGCAAGGAACCAATGTGGGACTTCATCCCAGGACTCAAGCCAAAGGCAGACACTTAACCAACTGAGCCACCCAGGCGTCCCAAGATAATTCTTATAAAGCACTTAGCACATGGCTAGCCGTGCAGTAATTGGCAAAGAGTGTTGGCACTGTCAATAATGACTCACTATTAAAAACCCAGGTCTCTTGAATTCCACACACATCCAGGAATCCTTCCAGGCCTCCTCAGGGCCACAGAAGAGATGAGCTGTGGAACTCAGAGTCATTTTCTGTCTCCCTTCCAATAAGAGACTTCGGCCCCACTTTGCAGCCATCAGTGGCTGCTGATTCTTCTATCTACTAAGCACCCTTGAAATCCACCATTCTTATTCCCTTCCCAGACCTCAGGGCCGCAAAATGTGGGGGAGAGGCTGAATCCCAAGTGGACTTGCCTCTGCACTTTGAGCTGTACTTCCAGTTTGGAGAAGGCTGATCTGTTGATAGATGCCTCACTGGGGAGAATCACACACTGTGGCTTTATCCCCTAACTCTTCTTTTTGAACTGAGACCTTGCTGCCATGACGTAGACTCAGAAGGCTAAAACTTGATCCTACTATTTGGAAACAACAACAGGACATAGGGCACCAGCTTTAGAAGTTCACACCAGGTCTCCCAGGTGGGCGTAAACATAGCTGTGGCTGAGAACTCATGACCATGGCTGGTGAGAGGAAGGGAAGTCCTTCTGAGGACCTCACCCAATCTTTAACCCACTCTGCCCTGCAAGCAAAATCAGTTGAGAAGTGACCTAGCTGCTGCTTTCCAAGGGCAGTGCCTGGAGGCAAGGCTTTTGCCACCTAGTCTGGGTAACACTAGGACCTCAGTGAGGAGGCCCATCTGGCACCTTCCGGATGGCAGCAGACCTATTCGTGTTTGTCCAGCTGAATGGGTAGAGAATGATTATTCATTAGTTCTGCCGGGATTGTCTTGTCTTCCTCACAGTAAACAAAGGGTTCACAGCTGCAAATAGAAAAGGCCAAAGTCCCAGGATCTGGGAAGCAAGTTCTTTTTTGGAAACTCTTTATTAATCTGACGCTGTTGGATCAACACGTCATGGTATCAGGAGGAAGCCTGGTCAGGCACTAATCAACAAGGCAGAAGAACAGGTTTGGCAGGGTGGTTCTGAGTAACTCTTTACTGAAAAGGAGTTATTACTCACTCTTGGAAGGTCTTCTCTTAGATGTAATATTTTCTCTCCGAGCCCATTTTATTAGCACAGGAAGCTTTCAACCTGACTCTAGGGGTGCGAACTTGGAAAGCTGGAAACAGAAACATAAGTGGCTTTTTCATGGCTTAATACTTTAATAGGATCTGAGGTCATGGTTGGGAATGGCGTGTGTAAGCGCACGTACACGTGCACATACACACACACACACACACACACACACACACACGCACTGTTCTGCCCCAGGGCATGTGGTCTTTAGTGACTGGCTTTCCCTGCAGAAAAGGGAAACACGTTTATAAAGCACCGACTTTGTGTCAGCACTGGACAGTGTGCTTTCATTATGTTATCTGATGGGATTTGATTTTGAGGGTTTTTTACTGATAAGGAAACCAAGACCCAAAGAGGTGACATAATCGGAACAAAATTGCATAGTTAATACATGGCAAAGACAGGACTTGAACCCAAATTACCAGATTCCAGAGCTTAAGTTCTTCCTGTTGAACACACTGCTTGTACATAAGAAACTTTTGAAATCGTGGCCTGAGTGTAACCTGTTCCCAGTAATTCTTTTACTGCAATTGATAAGCCTGAGTTTTTCAAATAAGTACTTCAAAGCACCAATAGGTAGCAAGGCCTCCCACATCCAAGGGACAGCGCCATGAAAAGTCGAATCCTCTTGAACGCAATTTATACTTCAAATAATATACATGACTTTTAATAAAGATGTTGGGGATAAAAAGCACCTACAAAACAATAATAAAATGACCATCAACTCAATTAAAAAGTACAAATGAGGGGCGCCTGGGTGGCACAGCGGTTAAGCGTCTGCCTTCGGCTCAGGGCGTGATCCCGGCGATCTGGGATTGAGCCCCACATCAGGCTCTTCTGCTATGAGCCTGCTTCTTCCTCTCCCACTCCCCCTGCTTGTGTTCCCTCTCTCGCTGGCTGTCTCTATCTCTGTCGAATAAATAAATAAAATCTTTAAAAAAAAAAAAGTACAAATGAGAGGCACCTGACTGACTCAGTCAGTAGAGCATGTGACTCTTGATCTTGGGGTTGGGAGTCCAAGCCCACATTAGGTGTACAGCTTAGTTCAAAAGTAATAATAATAAAAAATAAATCTTGGGGCACCTGGGTGGCTCAGTCAGTTAAGCCTCTGACTTTGGCTAAGGTCATGATGTCAGGGTCCTGGGATCGAGTCCCCCATTGGGCTCAGTGCTCAGCGGGGAGCTTATTTCTCTCTCTCCCTCTGCCCCTCCCCCACTTGTGTGTGCACACGCGCTCTCTCCCTCAAATAAATAAATAAATAAAATCTTTTAAAAATACATCTTAATGAAAAGGAGATATAAATGTCCACTAAACACACATTCTCAGTATGAATTCAAACCAAAAGTCGCTGTGATTTATGTATGATTTATTGGATTGGTAAAAATCCACAAGATTGAGAACACATAGATGAGCCATAAATGTGGGTAAATAGGAGCCATCATACATTACCAGTATTGGACTAATTCCTATTGAGGGCAATTTGGTCATGTCTACCAAAATAACGTATGTATATACCCTTTGGCTCAGCAACTTCATTTCTAGGAATCTATTTTACTGTTACAGTTGCAGGTGTGCAAAATGATGTATATACAAGGTTTTTCCCTGAAGCAGTGCTTGAAAGAAACAGCAAAATTCTGAAAAGTTAAACGTCCATCAATAAGGGTCTGGTTAAATAAATTACGGGACATCATACAGTGGAACACTATGCAGCTGTAGAAAAGAATGAGAAATATCTTAGTGCACTGATTGGGAAACTCTCCAAGGCATATTATTGATTGAATAAAAAGCAAGACTGGGGCACCGGGGTAGCTCAGGCAGTTAAGTGTCTACCTTCAGCTCAGGTCATGATCCCAGGGTCCTAGGATCGAGTCCCACATCAGGCTCCTTGCTCAGCTCTTCCCCCTGCTTGTGCTCTCTCTCTCTCCCTGTCAAATAAATAAAATCTTTTTAAAAATCAATACGAAAAGGACCCCACAATATGTAACGAGCAAAAGACTTAGACACTTACAAAAGAAAATGTACAAAAGGCCAATAAACCCATGAAAAATTGCTGAAAAATGTCATGCGTTAGGGAAATGTAAATTAAAATTGCAATGCGATACCATACCAAACTCACTATAATGGCTAAAATTAAAGAGATAGAAAATACCAAACCTTGGCAAGGGTGTAGCAACTAGAATACTCATTTGTTGCTGGCAGTAGTGAAAAATGGTACAACTGCTTTGGGAAAATGTTTGGCAGTTTCTTACAAAGTAAATACACACTTACCCTATGACTCAAGAATTTCACTCTTAAGCAATTACCCAAGGGAAATGAAACATATGTCCTTTCAAAGACTTGTACAAAAATGTTCAAAGAAGGTTTTTTTCATAATAACCTCAAGCTGGAAACAACCCCAATGTGCATCCCAGTAGAATGGTTAAACAAATTCGTACAATAGAAAGTTAGTCAACCACAAAAAGGAACAAACTACCGAGACACACAACAATGGGAATGAACTTCCCAGATAAAAACATTATGCTGAACAAAGAAGCCAGACACAAAAGAGTGCACACAGTTTGTTTTGTTTTTAATTATATGCAGATCTAGAACAGGAAAATCTAATTTATGGTGGAATAAAATGAAAAAAATTGGTTGTGTCTGAGGGTATCAAATTGCTGAGGCAATGAAGATGATGAAAGTATTCTATATTTTGGCAGGATGCAGGCCTCATAAATGCAGGCATTTGTCAAAACTCTCAAATTGTGCACTTAAAATGTGTGCATCTCACTGTCCACGCCCCCAAAAAATCTGTAAATAACTATTGACCTATACTTGGTAGATTAAGCTGAAGAAATGAGAAAATATGCTGAGGGTAATGGGAGCCAGTTTTCTCACAGTTGGATAAAGGGAATTACAAAGAAGGGGGTATATACCATGTGATGCTGGGTTAGAATTGGAGGTATCAATATGAACTTGTGGTTTTATACAAAGTTTCTGGCTTTGTCCACTGAAAGAGCCTAGAGAAACAATGACATACCAGTTGCGATGAGCATAAATAGCAACCTGATCCTGGTTCCTAAACACCATTTTCCAACAAGGGGAACCAGGGTGTCTTGGAGAACAGACTTCTGCAAAGAAAGAATAAGATGAACCTGAAATATCTTCCTGTGCCAGAAAGTAGGAAAGTGCTCAACAAATTCCGGGGATTTATCAGAAGAACACAGGAGGGGCACCTGGGTGGCTCAGTCGGTTAATGGGCCCACTCTTGATTTCATTCAGGTCATGATTTCAGAGTCCTGGGATCAAGCCCCGTGTGGGGCTCCATGCTCAGCATGGAATCTGCTTGAGATTCTCTCTCTCCCTCTCTGCTCCTCCCCTGTTGCTCACTCTTTCTCTCTCTCTCTCTCTCTTAAATAAATAAATCTTACAAAAAAAAAAAAAAGAGAGAGAGAGAGAGAACGCAGGAACCAGCCTGAAGGGGCTCCCACCAGCCAAATCTGGGATAATCTGAGCGTCAGAAATAAATAGTGATGTTAGTGGATTATAATCCATTGAATCAAATAAGAATCCATGAGTCTATTCTGAAATAAACAAATATTTACTTATTTTTTTTAAGTACGCTCCGTGTCCAACATGGGGCTTAAACTCATGACCTTGAGATTAAGAGTCGCATGCCCTACCGCGGAGCCAGCCAGGTGCCCCTGAAATACACAAACAAATGAATAGGTAAATAATGATGAAGAAGGAGATCTTCCTTAAAACAGAATCATTTCTGCTAATATAGAAGGAATGGTGAAGTTGGAAAATCACCACGGATATGGAAACTTGAGATTTAATGTGTGATCAGGAAAATTCTCCAAGTATCTCCTCACAAGTTACTTTTCAGCTATAAAGGGGAGACTAATAAGTTTACAGTGGAGAGATCTGGCAGCTTCCACCTTAACCAAGTGATCAAAATAAATATGATCCATCTTGAGACAGAGCAGCTTCATGTACCTCCTGAAATCATATTATATTCCTATCAAAATGCATAATCTGAATGTAAGGTTGAAGGAACATCAGCCAAACAAAAAATTATTTTATCCTACAGATGAAAAGCTGCACTTTTCAAAAGGTCAAGAAAGGAAAAGTAAGGCTGAGGAATTGTTCCAGGTTCGAGGATACTAAGCACACCAAATAAATGCAAAGTATGATTCTGAACCGGACCTTAGATTGAGAACCAAAACAGGTGTAATGGATACTATCTGGACAAATATTTTGACTGTGGACTATACTAGTTTCCTATGACTGCTGTCACAAACTACCACAAACTTGGTGCAATAAATAACACACATTTATTCTCTTACAGTTCTGAAGACCTGAAGTCTGAAATTAGTTTCCCGGGGCTGAAATCAAGATGTTGGCAAGGTCATGATCCCTCGGTAGTGGTAAAGCATAAAATGTCTCCAACTTACTTTTGAATAAATCGGAAATGGGGCCAGATGTAAACAATTGGGAAATCTGGATAAAGGGTTGTGCAGGAGCTCCTTGTACTATTTTTGCAACTCATCTGTAAGTTTGATTATTCTAAAATTTAAAGGTACCGGAAGAATAACTATTTGGTAATAGAGGCAGGGCTATAAGACTCAAGTTTCATGCCAATTCCAAGATTAGTGGGATAGTTACCTAATCAGAGGTAGGAAAATGGGCCAGATAATGACACTTCCTTGCTTTTGTATGGTACTCATTTTTTAAATTATTTCACAGCGATTGTCTTATATGATCTTTGCAATAAGCTTGTGGGATTAGAAGTGCAGATATTTTTATTCCCAATGGACAAATGAAAAACCGAGTCACTCATCTAAGATCCCACAGGTGGTTAGTGGCAGAGTCGGCGATTAGAGACTCTCTCCTGATCCTGCTGTGCTAATTGTAAGGACGTAGTCAAGACTGGCTGAAGTCAGACAGACCTGAGCTCAAATCCTGGCTACTACTCAAAGTAGGTTGGTTACACAATAATGACAAATCAACCCTGAAATGTCAGCAGCTTAGCACAACCAAGCTTAGGTTTGTTTATTGTTCCCATTACAGTGTAACGTAGGCCAGTCAGCTCCCTTGAGAGGCTCTCCTACAGATCTGGGCTCTGTCCTTGGGAGAGAGAAGGAGGCAAGGTGGTCCTTGGCTTCCAGCTGTGCAGATAAGGAAGACAAAGTAGAAGTGCAGGTGGAATGTATTAAACTTGGAAATGGGGTATATCCCATCTATATCCGATTGATGAGAATTCAATCACATGGTCCCATCTAAATGCATGGAGATCTGGAAAATGTAATCTTTCTGTGTGGTCCAAAGGAAAATAAAAACAGTTGTGTGAACACCCAGCTTTGGCTCTGCCATACGAGCAAACATGAGCAATTTGTTTAAACTCTTTCTAGGTTTTCTCATTCACTCAATGAGACTATGTAGTGTTGCTGTATTAAAGGAAGCCCCTAATACCCACGGCACGTGTAGCACAGGGCCTCACCCATAGTAAACCCAAAATGCATGTTATTAAGATTCCACAACTTCTCATGTCTCTTATAGCCTTAGTTATATCAATTCCTTGGCTGGTGGTGGAGTTATTCATGCCAAACCCTTCCACGTGCTGCCCATTTGTACCTTGCTCTATGACCACAATGTAATGGACATTAGTCTCCTCAAAAAGAAAGATCATGGCCTTGGAGCAGGGCCCACATGGCAGGATGTCATGTGAGGACCAATGGGTCACAGGTGTCGTTTGGCAAAATATGTCTTAATGCGGATACATGGGGGCAGTGCAGGCACCGCTGAACCCCCTGGGGTTGCTGAGATGGTCCCTCTGATTGTTCTAAACAACAGGTGTTGACAAACTTCCAACAAAGTTGGCTAGGAGTCTGTTCTCTACTCTGAAATTTAGAGGAAAAGGAAGACGTAGTATCCAGGAAACGTCAGTGTAACATCCGTCCAGAGTTCATTACTCTCCCCACACTCAATGCCACAGTAGGTAGCCCAACTAAAGCCTGTCCAAAGAGACCCAACTAGGGACACTCTGGGCCTCCTGGTGACCTGAAAAACAGAACACTGGGGTTCATGAGCAGGAGTAGGATGGATTCCAAAGAGTCATGCATGACCATTTCTTTTCTTCCAGATGGAAAAGTCCCTTTCAGTCTGGAAATGGGCACCTGGGGCCAGAATTTGAGAGCTACAGCTTACATAGACCTTATTCCATTTCCCACACAACCAAACCAGTATTTGACCCACCAACATGGAGGGTGGTTTAACCTTCCACCAATCTTCCAGAGTTGAAAAATTTGGCAAATTTGGTAAACAATGGAATTCATAATGGTATAGCCAAATTAATCCTCTCTTGGATTAATAGATGTCCTAGATTTGAGAACTCAGTAAAGTAAAAACTCAAGACTCTGGATCAAAATATGAATCCACTTGAAAGAAATAGCAACTTCTAGTGAAGCCTTAACTCAAGCAGGCAGCTTTGGTCGTTCTTACGAGAAGCCCTCCCAATCTATCTAGTGGTTAACTGCAAGCTCTGGACTTCTTTGTGGCTCAAATCAACATGAGTGGGTTCAGAACTCCTCTCATCTCCACGCAAGACCAGAGTCCAGACAGCCTTTCCCCATGGTCAGTGTTAGGCCCTGCTTAATTGTGCTATGTTTGCTAACTAAACTCCCTGACCGCTGGGACTCTGGACCTTACCTGTCTCAACCTGTGGTTCTGTTCCATTCCTCCCTTACTTTAATGATCTCTGTGGACTTGACTCCTTTCTGCTGGTATCTGCCAGATCCTGGGAAGTCCTGTTTTCCTACCGCTTATCAGAGGTGGCTCTGGAATTTCTGTCATGGGGATTTTTTTTTTTTGAAGATTTTATTTATTTATTTGACAGAGAGAGACAGCGAGAGAGGGAACACAAGCAGGGGGAGTGGGAGAGGGAGAAGCAGGCTTCCCACTGAGCAGGGAGCCCGATGCGGGCCTTGATCCCAGGACCCTGGGATCATGACCTGAGCCTAAGGCAGATGCTTGACGACTGAGCCACCCAGGCACCCCTCTGTCATGGGGATTCTTAAATGGGGCAGCCCCTTTGGAGGGTAGTTAGGCATATCACCCTTCTTGTGCAATTCTAGGGGCATCCCTTACCTGGTATTTCACATAAATGAGACTTCTTGGAGCTATGGAACTCAGGGACTCTGAATTTCAGGAAATTGTTATGAAGCTGAATTTCCCTAGCACTTTTTCTACTTAAACTGCATGTTTACTTGGAGTGGCTTGACGAGTAGGAGGCTAAAGCTCTCCTCAGCCACCTCTTGGTGCCACCACTACCCACCCGTGACCAAAGGTGAAAATAAAGTGTGGAGAAAATTTGAAATCAAAGATTGTGGCAGTCTGCAGCTACCATCAACACCTTCCGAAGGCTCAAGAGGTGACACAATGGAAGTGAGACTAAAATGAAAACTAGAGAAGGAAAGAAAAAAGAGAAAGAATTTTCCAGAGGCTGTTCTGTACATACAGGCTCTTAATTCCTCTCTACTGGTCTCAGAAAGGATGACTCATGAACCCATGTTGGTTTAAAGGTGTTTCTGGAAGAGGAAAGCAGTGTGGGGTCATGATTCAGGTGACTCAAGTTCACATTCGTTGTTTTTTCTTTCTTTCTTTCTTTCTTTCTTTCTTTCTTTCTTTCTTTCTTTCTTTCTTTCTTTCTTTCTTTCTTTCTGGATTTTATTTATTTATTTGAGAGAGATAGAGCGTGAGCTGGGGGAGGGGCACAAGGAGAGGGAGAAGCACACTCCTCATTGAGCAGGGAGCCCGACACAGGGCTCATCCCAGTACCCTGGAATCATGACCTGAGCCGAAGGCAGACGCTTAACCAACTGGGCCACCCAGGCGCCCCCAAGTTCACATTCTAAGTCCTGTAGCTCCGGTTGCTTAATCCCGTGAAAACTGCTTCTCTTTCCCAGTCAGTCAGTCTCCTGGCCTGTCAAATGGGGTCGGTAACCCAGACCACCTCCCAGGTTGTTGTGTGGCTCAACTAAGAAAATGAGGCGAGAGTGTAGTGAGGGATTTGGTTTGTTACAGATTTTAAGTTTCAGTCTATCTAAAAGCTTCTGGGCTCGGAATTTCCTCGAAAAATTTTAGGGAAGCTGACAATCATTTCAAATGCAACTTGTTTTTGTAAACCCCCCTTCTTCCTCCCACGTATATCTGTCTAGAGTATCTGTAAAGTCCCCTTTGACAATGCCAGTGTCCCTGGGGAAATGGCGGAGGCTGACATTTTTTCAGGTAACATTTTGTTTGTCCATAAATACTTCAGCTTTCCACAGGAATGAGATATGGGCTGGGCCTTTGGGAAGGAAGGAAAGACCACTTGGAGGCCAGAGCTTTGCAAAGAAACTCAGGGATCTCATAGCAGATGGTGGAAAACAAATTTAGTTTGCCTCCCAATTTTGCTGAGGGGAAAAACCAGGCACGACCATCTTCCAACAGTTTGGTTATGTGTGCCAATTCCTATCAAAGGGTTGTAATCATGTGTTTTCTTCTCTGATAGCTGTGTATCTTTGTAAGTGTATATGGATAAATTATATTTAATCCAGTCCCTTAAATGACAAGCCACAAATGGATGGATTAGTGTTGGAATCTGAGGTTCACCTGGAATCTGAGGTTTCAGTGTTTTATCAGCCTTCTGTTCACCCTTGAGAAGTAAAATATGAAGGGACTAGGAAGATATTGAACCTTCTCAGGAGAAAAGCTCAGACTCTGTCCTTTTTGTGGAGGAAGCCTAGCCATTTTTTGTGAGCTGTGTTTTTCAAGCTCTTAATTTTCAGTCTTAATATTTATCATCCAACCACTGACTAAAGAGCTTTCCTCTTGCTGCTCTGATGCTTTTTAATAAAACTTTTAAAAAATTAAGGTATGATTATGTTCAGTAAAGTGTGAAAATCTTAAGCTTTTGACGAACTGGAAATGGGCAGCTGGGGCCCATTTGATGAATTTTTACCCACGTATATACCTGTGAAATTCCAGATCAGGTTCCATGGAATGTTTCCAGCACTTGAGAAGGCTTTCTCTTGGTTCCACCCAGCCTTGTCCTTCCTCCCCATCTTCCCAGATAATCAACAGTCCAGACTCTATCAGCAGAAATATGTTTTGCGGATCTTATCAGTGCGATCAGAGAAAATATGATGCATATGCTCTTTCAACATCATGTCCGTGCAATTCACCCATGATTTTGCGTGTAGCAGGAGTAGTATCCCACTGTGTGGATAGATCACACTTCGTCCTTCCTCCTGTTCACTGGCTTTGGATGTTTCCCGCTTTTGGTGAATATGAATTACACTGCTGTGAACACCCTTATGAGGACATAAGCCCTCTCTTCCCTTCGGTATATGCCTAGGAGAGAAATTGTTGGATCAGAGTGTAAGCATGGGTTTAATTTCAATAGAGAAAGACAAACAGTTTTTCAAAGTGGTTGTATCAGTGTATCCCCACCACAAATACAGGAGAGTTCTAGTTGCTCCACAACCTCGCCAGTATTCAGTATTGCTATTTTAAAAAAACTCGAGCCATTCGACTAATTCAAAAAAAAGTTTTCAGAAAGCCTAGGGATGCCTGGTAGAGCGTGCACTCTTGGTCTCAGGGTTGTGAGTTCGAGCCCCATGTTGGGCGGAGAATTTATTGTTTTAAAAAATCAGAAAAAATTTGTGCCCTTCTAATGCGTATGTATCTCATTTGTGGGTTTAATTTGCAACAACCATCTTAAAAGGTACGTAGGCTTACTGGAAATTTGGGGTGTTTCCTTTTGTGAATGCTTGTTTCAATCTCTTACCCATTTAACTATTGGGTTGTCTGCCTTTTCCTTAGTTATTTGTAAAATTTTTTATAATACGTATTTTGGATTTGAATCCATTATGGGAGGCATGTATTGTGAATATGTTTTTCCAGTCTGTGACTCACCTTTTCACTCTCTTAATGGTGTCCTTCGTAATTTTAACATAGTTCATTTTATCATTTACTTATTTTATATCCGGTATTTTTGTGTCCTATTTAAGAATATTTTGCTTACTCTCACTTTTTTAAAAATAGGAAATTATTCTTTCAAAAGTAAATTGTAAAAATATTAGAACAGATAGATTATCACAAAGAAGAAAATAGTCACCCAGAATGATACCATCCAGAGACATAACCTCTGTTAACATTTTGGTACATAGTCTAGCATTTATAAATGTTTATACGTATAGTTTTTTGGTGTGTTTTTTTCCCAAAAAAAGTGGGATTATACTGCATTTATTTTCTAGTTAGCTTTTAAAAACATATTTTATATAAACATCAATAACTACTCATCCTCCTAACTTGTAATGATTATATAATAACCCACCATACGGCTATGCCAGGAGTATTGTAAAGTTCCCATAGTAATATGTGAACAAGTGGTATCCGTAGCACTAAATGGAACTGTCTCAAGGGTTGAGAATCATTTGAGACACCTACCAAGGCAATGATATATAGTGTCAGAAATTCAGTCTCAATTCTGCTGCTAACTCCACGGCCGTGGGAAAGTTACTCAACATCTCTCCACCTTGGAATTCTCCATGTTAGAGAGGTCAGAACACATATCCTATAAGGCTTCTCCAGCTCTGAATGTCTGAGGGTTTACCCATCGCAGAGGCTGTTGCTATGTGTCTTTTCCTTCTCTAGTATTTTGAGCGACTCACTTGTAATCCAAACAATCTATTACATCAGAGTAAACAAAAACCTCTGGGAACTGTGTGACAAGGTGATCACGTCCTTGACGCAGAATGAGTGTGGGGGATATACATCGTAGCTTTACCTAAAATCAGCTGTGGTTGTGTGACCCTAAGGGATTTCCCTGGAGAGGAGCTAAGAAATGAAACTTTGCTTCTTATCAGAAGACAGGTAGTTTAGAGAGTTAAGGACTTTTAGGGGGAAAAATCACTGTTATGTTTAATTCTCCAAAATTGGGAAGAAAGAACCCTAAATTTAAAGAGACACCAAAAAAAAGGTAAAAGCATAAAGACCTTTTACTAAGAGAGTTGAACAGAGGAAATCCTATCAGATGAACGACACTTGGAATTAGCTTCTTGAATTACTGGAATGACAATTAGGCGTCTGATTTGGACAGTGAAGATCAGGAAATGGAATTTTGGTTGGTGCTTACTTGTTCGCTACATCCCTGTGGACCGATCATCGCTCTGAGCCTGTGTCCCCATCTATAAAACGAGGAAATGATAGTATCTTGTAAGCTTGTCAAGATGATTAGGTGACAAAAGTGGCTTTGAAGCAAGTCGAGCCCGTTAGCCAGTCTTAGCACATGGTGAGTACAATTTATTTTGTTTTGCAATTTTTAAAAATCAAGGTAAAATTCGCATTCTATAAAATTCATCATTTTAAAGTGTATGATTCAGTGGTTTTTCATATATTTACAAGGTTGTGCAACCACCACCGCTATCTAATTCCAGAACTTTTCCATCACCTCAAAAAGAAACTTTGTCCCCATTGACAGCCACTCTCCATGACCCCTTCGCCACAATCCCTGGCAACCAGTAATCTCTACAGATTTACCTATTCTGGACACTTCGTATAAATGGAATCTATAATATGTGATCATTTGTGATGGGCTTTTTTAGCACAAAACATTCAGTACTATTGCCATTATTGTTGTTATTCCTATTTCCTCTGACTCAAAGAGCTTGAGAACTAAATAACACAATGGATATGGAATCTCTTTGTAAAGAAGAAATTGCTCTGGAAATCTAAGGATTGACTTATCCATTGAGGTATTCACTCTTTTGTGGGAACAGAGAGATGATCACAGGACTTCCTAGAGGGAAAATAAAATCATAAAATTCAGAGGTATGACAGAACCGAAAATAGCCTCTATTATCCAAAAATAAATGACACATTTGAAGAGTGGTCGGCTAACTTTCCCCTAAAGCTTTCTGCTTGCCCAGTTAAGTTCTCTTTGCTGTGAGACTTGCCACCACCAGTCCAAGTCATCAGCCTCCCCAAACCTTTGCACCACACTATGCCCGGATGTGGACCTTGGAGTCAGGGCTGTGGAAGATCTTAGGAGGAGGCCGTCAGCCATCTTCCACAGGCCAGCTGTCCATAATGGCCTCTGACCCACCCCAAGGGGCTGGCGGAGGCCACCAACAGATCTGGCAGCAGATACTACATCTGATTTCTAATCCAGCCTTAACTGCGCTCCGGTGTAATACAGCAGAATCGTGGAGTCCGTTTTTATTTTATTTGTGTGGATCGTGACTCATTTGGGAATTTGCCCGTTCAAATGGTCCTGCCCAAACGCAGATCATAATTTAGCAACACTCAAAACCCTCAGGATTATTAGCTCAGACTCTAAATAGAAAAGTTCTTCACTCGTAGAACTAATTACTCTACTTTGCATTGCCTTCCAGAGAATTTCTTGAAGGTTTAAAATCTCCAAAGTGTCTTCTCGGAGTTTGTCGTTTGGCTTTTCCTCCTCATGACAAGTCACAGGTGATGTGGCCTTTACTGTAGTGTTACCACAGTCTTAGCGTGTTCTGTAGGTGGTTGTATCATCTGTAGGTATAGGCAGGGCTCTCTGGCTTTTTGTCACGTGGTCTGGTGAGCAACGCAAGCATTTCCTACCAAGAGCAGAAGAAGGTTAGCAAAGATTGTTGAAAGGCCTCTTCACTGAACTGTGTGGTGCTGGAGGGTTTTACCTCCCTGGTTGTCCCTCTTATTTGAAAAAAAAAATTGGGGGGACTCCTGGCTGGCTCAGTCTTGCTCTTGGGTTTGTGAGTTCAAGCCCCACTTTGAGGGTAGAGCTTACTTAAAAAAATAAAATAAAGTAATTTTAAAAATTAAAAAAGTGTCTCAAGAGGAAGTAGGGTATGGTTGTTATGAGATCAGACTCTGAAGCCAGATTGCCTTCAGATTCCATGATCATCACTTCCTGAAAACATGACATTGGGCAAGTTTTCTCATCTGTATAATGGGCGTAATCACAATAACTACCTTACGGGTAGAAATGATTACATTAGTTAATACAAGCAAAGAACCGGACAGTGCTTATGACATAGTCAGCACTATATATGTTTCTCGCTTATAAACATATACATATATATGTATAAAGAATAATATAACAAACATCCAAACCCTTACACACAAATCCTAACATTATGATATATTTACTTTAGATACTTTTACTTTTTAATTTTCTTTTTAAAGATTTTGTTTTCTTTTTATTTGTTTTTTAAAAGATTTTATTTATTTATTTGAGAGAGAGAGAGAGAGAGAGAGAGAGAGAGACAGCACACACAAGCAGGGGGAGCGGCAGAAGGTGAGGAAGAAGCAGACTCCCCTCTGAGCAGGGAGCCCTGCGTGGGGCTTGAGCCCAGGGTCCTGGGATCAGGCCCTGAGCTGAAGGCAGATGCTTCACCCACTGAGCCACCCAGGAGCCCCTAGATACTTTTAAAGATATAAAATATTACAGAAACAATTACACACATGCACATGTATCTCTCCCCTGTTACATTCCCTTCTTTTTCTTTCTTGAAATAACCATCCTCCTGAATTCATTACTTATTATATATTGTTTTAAGTTTGTTTACTTATTTATTTATTCATTCCTTCATTTTTAAGCGATCTCTACACGCATTGTGGGGCTCGAACTCAGGACCCCGAAATCAAGAGTCACACGTTCTTCCAACTGAGCCAGCCAGATGTCCCTACTTATTTTTAAACGCTGATATATATGAAGTCCATAAAGATTGTATACTATTGTTTCACCTGTTTTTAAACCTTATAAAAATCACGTCATATTGTACAAATCTTCCACCACTATTTTTTCCTTCAGCCTCGTGGTTTTGAGATTTACCCATGTTGCACATGTAACTGGTTCAGTCATTTTTGTTGCTGTAGGTGTTTCATTTCATGATTACATCACAGCTGATCTATCCATTTCCCTGTTGATGAACATTTAGGTTGCTTCCAATTCTTTGCTCTCATAAGTATTGTCGCAATGAACGTTCTTGTGTCTGTCTCCTTGCCACAGATTTTCTAGGGCATTTTCTAGAAACGGACTTGCTAGAATGTCGGGAAAACCGCCTCTTCAACTTTCCTAGATGTTGCCAAATAGTGGCTGTGCTGGGTGGTTGTCCTTATTTTAACTTTCCCAGTAGCGAAGGAGCAGTCATCTGGCTCCACACCCTCAGCTATACTAATCAAGTTTGTCAGTTTCTTCATCCATCAAAGGGAAAACAATATTATGGTATGCTTCTTAAAGGTATTCTATGAATGAGGGGAATATGTTGTAGGTCATTGCCAATCCACTACGTGTTGGGCATCATGCTAAGTGCTTCATATACATTCCCCTATTTGGGTCTCTTACTGACTGGAGGTAGAATATAAGATTTAGAAGGAGTAATTCATTTTTCCAACATCACACGGCTGGTGGGCGACAGGGCCGGAGTTTGAACTCAAGTGTGTCAGGCTTCAAGGCCACTGTGACTACCCCAATGCTGATTTGCATGCGTAATCTTTAGGAATGGCATTAAATCAACTCTTCGTGGTGGTGTTAAATTTCTGGTAGAATGCCTTCCAAGAATGAACAATCTGGAGAGATACTATGGCTGGCTAACGTTTTGGGGTATTTTTTCCCCAATTTTAAGTGGTATATATTATGAATCATACAAGATTTTAATATAAATCATAGAAGGTTTCCATATATATTGAGGGGAAAATGTCACCCATAATCTCATGACCACACTTGATACAATATTGTCACTGTTCACACTCTAGTTGTTTTTTAGTGAGTGTTTTTTTAAAGGAGGGTTTGTAGCCACCTTAGAGCTTGAAGTGATGACAACACCATGGATGAGAAGTTACCCATAATGAGTCATTTCTAAATGCCAGACATTTATACTAAGTTTTGCACATATGTTAATTCCTGTCTTTTTTTTTAATTTTTTTAAATTTATTTTTAGAGTGAGAGTGAGGGAGAGGGAGGGAGATAGGGGAGGGGAGGGGGCAGAGGGAGAGGGAGAGACAGAACCTCAAGCAGACTCCCTGCTGTGTGTAGAACCGCATGTGGGGCTCAATCTCACGACCCTGAGATCATGACCTGAGTCAAGAGTCAGACGCTCAACAGACCGAGCCACCCAGGCACCTCTGTCTTTTTTTTTTAAATGAAATATAATTAATTTTTTTAAATGAAATGTAATTAAAATACCAGAAAATTCAGCCGTTTAAAGTGTTCCATTCTATCCTTTGAAATGAGGAGCTAAGAACTGAAACACTCTCCCTTGTACATGAAAGTTAGGGGTTCAGTGTCAGTGGAAAGTCTGGGCTTTGTTAATGGGAGAAGGGCGAGTAGGTGGTGGTCAGGAAAGTCAGGCGAGGTATATGTGGCAGGTTATTATATTATTGTGTCTACTTTTTATATGTTTAAAATGTTTCCATAATAAGAAGTAAAAATTTTTTTTAAAGGTCTAGCATTATGCTTTAATGCCAGATCTTTGTGTATCGTATTTAGGTATTGAATGAACGGGTCTCTGATGTGAAAAATCAACACAATACCCTAACCTTATAAAACATCTTATAGTTTAGAAAGCATTTCCATATTTTATCTCATAAGTACCCTCTGAGGTGGGCAGTGCAGGTGTTACCATCTCTGTTTCAGAAAAAAAGAAAAGTGAGGCTCAAAGCAGAAGATCTGGGACTTTAACTCAATCTTTTTATTTTTTTAAGATATGATTTATTTAATTGAGAGAGAGAGCACAAGTGGGGGAAGGGCAGAGGGAGAGGGAGAAGCAGGTTCCCCACTGAGCACAGAGCCAGATGTGGGGCTCTACACCAGGACCCTGAGATCATGACCTGAGCAGTCGTCAGGTGCCCAACGGACTAAGCCACCCCGGCGCCCCTAACCCATTTTCTCTTTTTTTTTTTTTAAAGATTTTATTTATTTATTCGACAGAGATAGAGACAGCCAGCGAGAGAGGGAACACAAGCAGGGGGAGTGGGAGAGGAAGAAGCAGGCTCATAGCAGAAGAGCCTGATGTGGGGCTCGATCCCATAACGCCGGGATCACGCCCTGAGCCGAAGGCAGACGCTTAACCGCTGTGCCACCCAGGCGCCCCCCTAACCCATTTTCTGACATGGAATTCAGTGGCCTGTTACCTTTTATTTGAAATGAATACAGCCGTGTTGCTTTTTCCAGATTAAAAATACTATATCTTCTTTTAAAAACAATTTAGAAAAGTTACAAAGAAGAAAAATGTATATTCCATGTAACCCTACCACTCAGAGATAGTTACTGTTTACGTTTTGTTTCTGATCTTCCAATTTGTTTGCTTTTAGTTTGGTACAAAAATGAAACGTGATAAAAAAATTTTTGTGATCTTCTTTTTCTCTTAAACAATACGGTATTATAAACGTTTCCATGTCAATAAATATCAATCTGGACTTATTATATAATGCTATCATAACTTATTTAACGAACCTCCTGCTGTTAGACATTTAGATGGTTTCTAGTATTGCCCTATCACGAACAATGGCAAAATAAACATTCTTGTACATATCTCAGGTCACTCATTACAGTATTTTCTTAAGCTACATAACTAGGAGTGGAAAATCTGGGTCATTTGGAAGGATTTTGATACATATTGCAACCAATCTCAGAAAGGTTGCATGAGTTACATTCCCAACCATCTGGTGGTTTGTTTTGGTTTGTTTCTTCACTGATTCATAGTTGCTTTTCCTGAGGCAGATGTAATTCAAATATACCAGTGAAAATATATATAATCAAGGTGTACTATTGAGCAAACCATCAATAAACAACTGTTTGTTTAAAGTAATGATGTTCAAGTTTTAGAGTACATAAGAATCCTCTGGTGATTCCTGGGCTCCATCCCAGACACACTGACTCAGGTTCTAGGGACCTGGGACCCAGGAATGGACATTTTATTTATTTATTTATTTATTTGTTTGTTTGTTTGTTTGTTTATTTATTTAAATATTTAATTAATTAATTTATTTATTTGACAGAGAGAGAGAGACAGCCAGCGAGAGAAGGAACACGAGCAGGGGGATGGGGAGAGGAAGAAGCAGGCTCCCAGCGGAGGAGCCCGACATGGGGCTCGATCCCAGGACTCTGGGATCACGCCCTGAGCTGAAGGCAGACACTTAACGACTGAGCCACCCTGGAGACCCCAGGAATGGACATTTTAAAAAGAGTTCCCCCTCCCCCAAGTGACTCTGATTTAAGTAGTGCAGGAAATTACACTCAGAGAAACACTGTATTGAGAATACACAGAGGGGACGGTTGGGAGTTTGTTGGTTATGGACCTTAGTATCCTTTGGTCACGGGAGGTCTGGTAAGAAATGAAAACTCCACTTTCTCTCTCTTGCAGACTCATTCATATTATTTCCTCTCTCTCTCTCTCTCTCTCTCTCACACACACACACACCCCATGCTTTTGCAGAGAAAACAAACATCTCACTTTGGCTGTCATGATCAGTTACAGAGACACATTTATTAACAGAGATTCTTCTTTAGGGCTTTCAGTTTTGTTTTGTTTTGTTTTGCTTTCTTTTCCAAGCAAGCACCTCTGACATTCCTAATCAATTGAGCACCTAAAATTCACTTAATTTCCCCTTTTCTGTAGAAATGGAGATCATCTTAAAAGTGGTCTCTGAGGTTCTGGGGGTAGGCAGAAGAGAGACTGACGGAGACCAGCAAATTCTATTGCCACGGAGGCAGGGCCCTTAAGCTGCCCTTACCCTTGAGTCATTATTGTGGCCCTCTGAAATTCAAATTAACTTATGAGGTCTTTAACTTTCCAGGAAATGCTCCCCTTTGCCCAGCTTCAGAAAATGGCCCTTGTTTTTCCCCTTGGAAGTTTATTTTTTACACCAAGGGCTTCTTCCTCACGGAACCCTTCAGCTTTTATGTGCGTGGTGGCATGGCTGGGGCTTCACATGTATGGCCCTCCTGGGCGGGTCTGCCCCTGGGAAGTGTATGCTGAGGGGAGAGCTGTGTCCCTGAGGCCTCACTCCTACCCAGATGCCTGCCTGAGGCCCACTGTGGAGGACCCCACTGTCTAGGGCCAGACCAGCTACGGTCTGGCTGCCCAAACCAGCAACATCTACAGGCACCTATGCTGAGTGCTGTCGCATCTCTTCAGGGTCAAGTCCGTGAAGACAACTTATTCACCTGATAGGTAATAAATCCCTGCAAAGTGACAGGACCAAATAAGTGTCTCTCATCTTCTGAAGCAGCAAATATAGTCATTCATTCACTGACAGCCCTTTATTATTTATGCCAAATGTTTATCTCTACCTCATGCTGTACGCTGGCATGGAAACAAAACCAAAGGGTCAGTTTTAAAGAAAAAGAAAAACTTTGTTGAGGTATAATTTACATACAATAAAATTCACCCATTTAAAGTGTACCATCTGAGAGGCACCTGGGTGGTTTAGTGGGTTACATGTCCGAGTCTTGATTTCTGCTCAGGTCATGACCACAGGGTCGTGAGATCGAGTCCCCCATCAGGCTCCATGCTCAACAGGGAGTCTGCTTGAGATTCTCTCTCTCCCTCTCCATTTGCCTCTTCCCACACCCTCTCTCTCTCTCTAGTTAAAAAAAAAAAATTAAAGTGTACCATTTGATTACTTTTGACAAATGGATACACCCAACTAACCATCCCTGTAGTTAAGATAGAGAACAATTCCATCAATCCAACCCGAAAAGTCCATTTATGCCCCTTCCCAGTCAATGCCTCACCATCCATTCAAGTTTCCCTGCAACCCTAGGCCTCACTGTCACTTTGCAATGCTATAGCTTACTTTTGCCTGTTGAACTTCATATGAGTGAGATATGCAGTATGTAGTCCCTTGTGTCTGGCTTCTTTTGTTCAAGATAATATTTTCAAGATTCATCCATGTTGTATGACCAATAGTTCATACCTTTTGATTGCTGAGTATTATTTCATTATATAGATATATCAGAATTTGTTTAGCCATTTTTCCTGTTGATAAACATATTTAGGTTGATTACATTATTTAAATACTAGAAATAGCTGCTGTGAACATTTATGTACAAGTATTTGTATGGACATAGGCTTTCATTTATTTGGGGTTAATACATAAGAGTGGAATGACTGACTTTATGGTAAATATATACTTAACTTCTTAAGAAATGGGCCAGTTATTTTTTTAAAAATCTCATTTCTAGTTGTCAAGTCTATATATATGTTAAGAATTCCAGTTTCCCGATCTTGGTAGTTTAGTTGAAAAGAGCACTGTTTTAAGAGTCAGAAGTCAGGGGTTTAGCCTAAGCATTTACTTCCTGACCTAGATTTTTAAAAAGAGGTCATATAGCTTCTTGGAGTTTCAGTTCCCTAATCTTTATATGGGGGTTGATGGTTTCTTCCAACAATAAAAAGTTGGAAGTAGTCTCAGAGTCCATCAATAGGAGATTGGTCAAGTAAAATACATTCCTAAATTGGAATACTATATAGCCATTAAAAAGGATTATGTAAATGTGTTTTTATTGATATGGAAAGCTGTTTTCAACATACATGAATGAAAGAAGCAGGCCGGAGAGGCAGGCACAGTATGATATCATTAGGCAAATTATACAAATGGAGAGTTATATGGAAGATATATTTACTAAAATATTAATAATGGTTATCCCTGAGGAGATGGATTTAGGGTGGGTTTTTTTTTTTTTTACTTTCTTCTTATAATTTTCTATATTGCTTAATTTTATTTGCATTAAGCATGTAGAGTCCTTGCAAAATAACGGAGCTATCAGAAAATAAACTAATACAACCTGTTTTTCTTGAGAGTGAGATGGCTATGTTGAGAAATTATAAAGTGTTATGACATAAACTGAAAACATTAGCATTAGTATTAGTATTTGTTACCCCAATCTTTTCTGGCAGTATCCTAGAAATTATCGAAGGAATACAATTAGAAGCAGTAATGACAGCTCCATAGAAACACAATCAGGTTGAACATGGTGAAAGGGTAAACTCCCTAGAACTGAAAATAATCTAGAGCAAAGAAGAGGGCACAGGTTTCTCTCTGAGCCTTGGGCTTAAATCCTGGCTGTCCCCTTGGGTGCATTATTTAAACTCTCGCTCTCTATTTCCTTATCTGCAAAATGGGAAGAAGAAGAATATTGATCTCATTTGGTTGTAAGGATTCAATAAGTCAAAGTACCTTAAGTGCCGGACATTGGGCATATTGTAAGCGTTCATTAAATATTTGTTTCCTTTTTCTTCCTTTACTTTCCTACCACTAACTTGGGTGCAGATAGCAAGATGCTTTACACATTGTAACCCAGTTGGAGAGAGTGAAAAGAGTGATTATAGTAAAACAAGAAGGGTTGTGAGGTGTGTTTGTTTGTTGGTTTCTTACACGTGGGAGAGGTGAAGAGCTGGTGTTTACTTAGATGATGTCTTGGCTCTGGTAGATTAAAGGGGCCAAGAAAAGATGAAAGAAAAAGATGAAGGAAGGAAAGAGAAAGAAGAAGGAGGAGGAGGAGAAGGAGGAGGAGATGAAGTGGGGGGGGAGGGAGAGGAGGAGGAAGCAAAGAATGGACTACTTCTGATGTGTCTAGATCGAGGGACTGGTGGACACGAGATAAAGACAATCAGGTTTTCTTTCGCACTGTCCCATTCACCACAGTAAGAAAAGAGAGACCCAGGGCATCAGATGCTCTCTCCAGAAGAAAAGATGGTACAACAGGTTGATGCCTCCTATTTTCGTATCTCTTGAGTAGGGAAATAGGGTAGAGGAACTGGAAAAACCCCAGATGTGGGGGATCTGGTTCTTTCCCATCACACTCTGGGTGAATGTTGAAAGCAGAGGTACTGCTTACTGTGGTCGGCTGCTCTTCAACCCCACCCATTCACTTCCCAGAGAAAATGCCCCCTCAAGTACACCTTAGATTTTATTTCTTTTACCTGGATTCACTTCTAGGTATATTTCTGTGTTTAGAACAGAAAACAGGAGGCAATAAATAGGAGCCTTGGTCTCGTAGCTGTTAAAGACCCCCAAATGCACACAAAAGAATGAAGTTGGATCCTTATCTTATAACATACGTGAAAATTAACTCGAAATGGATTAAAGACCTAAATGTAAAACCCAAACTACACAACCTGGAAGAAAACATGGGGAAAAAACTTCATGACATTGGACTTGGCAATGCTTTCTTGGAGAGGAGACCAAAGCACAGGCAATGAAAGCAGAAATAGACAAATGGGATAACATCAAACTTAAAACTTCTGTGTATCACAAAAAGATCACTATTGTGTGATTACACCTATATGAAGTATCTAAAAAGTCACAGGCACAGAAAGTAGAAGAGTGGCTGCCAGGGGCTGGCAAGAGGGTGGAAGGGGAGCTGTTTAGTGGGTACAGTGTTTCAGTTTTACGAGATGAAAAAGTTCCAGAGATTGGCTGCACACTAGTGTGAGTATGCTTAATACTGCTGACCTGTACGCTTAAAAATAGTTAAGACGGTAAATTTTGTTATGTGTCTTTTTAAATCACACTTAAAAAAATAAATAAACGTCTAAATGACTTTGTTGTAATGTGTCCCCTCTCTCGCCTGTTCCTCAAATCCTGTGGAAAATCATACGGGGCCTGGGGAAGGACTCCTTGAAGGCCTCTCTGGGCATCCCAGCCCACCCTCGACTCCTCCCTCCTCCCAAGTCCTACTCAGTCTTTGTCTACTGCTCATTTGGCACTTACACAAGGCACTTTGCACGGTTAGCTACCTTCATAGAGTTAGTTACAGAAGTGTATGTCCTTGCATGTGTGTCCTCTCCCATTACCATGTACAACCTTAATATTGAACAAGCACTTACGCTTACCTCGTCGGAACTTCTAGTCCTGGGGAATAAATACAGAATGTAAGTTTTGGTTCATGGTTATGTTTTTTTTTTTTAAAGATTTTATTTATTTATTCGACAGAGATAGACAGCCAGCAAGAGAGGAAACACAAGTAGGGGGAGTGGGAGAGGAAGAAGCAGGCTCATAGCGGAGGAGCCTGATGTGGGGCTCGATCCCATAATGCCAGGATCACGCCCTGAGCCGAAGGCAGACGCTTAACCGCTGTGCCACCCAGGCGCCCCTGGTTCATGGTTATGTTTATGCAAATACCAATTGTAGCCGTAGGTTAAATTCCAAACATTTTTCTCTTTTGTTTGACTTACTATTTTGCTGCACTTCAGTGATCTTTTTGCAGCATTCCCTATATAGAAATGAGTAAACCGAGGTCTATAGGGAAGCTCAGTAACTTGTCCCTGGTCACATGGCACGAGGATGAAGGCTGTCTTTCTGGACCACTGCCCCTAACTCAGCCTTGCTGATAGTAAGTCAGCAGGCATTTGCTTGCTAAACTGGATAGCTCGTTGAACTGTTAGCTGCCTTCTAGGTTTTAAAGCTTGCAAAGTTTAAGGCAGCTGACATAGAGAAGAGAATGTCAAGAACTGAAATGAATTCATGTCTGTGTTTTTTAAAAAAGATTTTTATTTATGTATTTGATCAGGGAGCCTGATGTGGGGCTCGATCCCAGGACCCTGGGATCATGACCTGAGCAGAAGCCAGTCGCTAAACTGAGCCACCCAGACGTCCCAAAATGAACTCAAGCTCCCAGGTCACCCAATTTTCTTTTCTTCAAAATGAAGTGTCTCTTGCTGTTTTATGACATGATCATTTCATTTAAAATCTGAAAATACAGATTAAAAATGTAAAAATATCTACTATTCCCCACACTCAGAGATTGTCATCATTAATACCCTACAGCGTATCCTTCCAGACATCTCTTGCACTCATTCATGCACCGTTAGAAATTGGAGCATAGGTAATACTACTGTTTTCTTATAGCTTTCATCATTTAAGAATATATTGCAAACGTCTTTTTATGTTAGAAGAGATAATGGATCCATCGATTAAAAACCAAAGTTGATCTTTTTATTTCTTTAAATAGAAAAAAGTATAAAAAGAATTAAAATTATTATTATTAATTCTCTATTAATATTTCCAGTCTTTTGCTGTGTGGTTGGGTTTATACAGTATACTAAATTTACAAGCTGTTCTTCTCACTTCGTATTGTATAGGCAAGTTTCACGGTAAAATTTCTTTAAGTACATGCTTATTGTCAAAACTCTGGAAAATACAGAAAAACGTAGAAAGAAAAACAGAAATCTCCTGCAATTTTTCTGTGTGATACAATCAGTTGTAATATTTTGATGCATTTCTTTCTGTTGTTTAACTGTGCTTACTATAATGAGCTATATCTACATTTTTAAAAAACAGGATTATATTGTATTTACAGTTTTGATGCAGCTTTTTTTCCCCAAGATTTTATTTATTTGAGAGAGAGAGCGCACATGAGCAGGGGGGAGGAGGCAGAAGGAGAGGGAGAAGCAGACTCCTGGCTGAGCAAGGAGCCTGATGCAGGACTCGATCCCAGGACCCTGGGATCATGACCTGAGCTGAAAACAGACACTTAACCGACTGAGCCACCCAGGTGCCCCTAATGTAAGAATTTTTTTTTTTTTAACAGTTGGGTCTTTTTTTTTTTTAAGATTTTATTTATTTATGTGACAGAGAGACAGCCAGCGAGAGAGGGAACACAAGCAGGGGGAGTGGGAGAGGAAGAAGCAGGCTCCCAGCGGAGGAGCCCGATGTGGGACTCGATCCCGGAACACCGGGATCACGCCCTGAGCCGAAGGCAGACGCTTAACGACTACGCTACCCAGGCGCCCCAGAATTTTTTAAACTATTATTAAACGTTCCTCAAAAATGTATTTTCAAAGAGCTACATAAAATTCTACCTTACCAACATAAAATAATTTATAAATGTTACTTAAAAAATGTATCTTTTTAAAACAACTACATGCTCAGGGTAAAAATTCAAGCAATACAGAAATTTAACATTAAAAATGAACATTACCCATAAATTGGGTTGCTAGAGTTGGCAAATAAAAATACAGGATACCCAGTTAATGTTTGTGACATACTACTATTAAAAAAATTGTTTAACCTGAAATTCAAATCTGACTGGATATCCATTTTTTATGCAGCAAGATTACTATAAACCCACCTTCCTTAACCGTTGGTATATATTCCCCCAGATATTTTGTTACGCATATATTCCATACACATACGTAAACATATACACTTACTATGCTTTTTAAGTAAATACAAAAGAGATCATAGCATGTATAGTTTTACAGCTTGCTTTTTAAAAAAATACTGTCTTCTACATCTTGTCATGTTAGTTCATATAGACCCATTTCATTTTTATTTTTTTTAAAAAGATTTTATTTATTTATCTGAGATTGAGAGAGTGGGAGAGAGCACAAGCTGGGGGGGGGAGGGGCAGAGGGAGAAGGAGAGGAAGAAGCCGGCTCCCCTCTGAGCAGGGAGCCCCATGTGCAGCCTGATACCAGGACCCCGAGATCATGACCTGAGCCGAGGGCAGACACTTAACCAACTGAGCCACCCAGGTGCCCCTATTTCATTTTTTAAAAGGTGGTGTAGTAGGGGCGCCTGGGTGGTGCACTCGTTAAGTGAGATCAGGGCGTGATCCCAGCGTTCTGGGATCCAGCCCCACAGCAGGCTCCTCCGCTGGGAGCCTGCTTTTTCCTCTCCCACTCCCCCTGCTTGTGTTCCCTCTCTCGCTGGCTGTCTCTCTCTCTGTCAAATAAATAAATAAAATCTTAAAAAAAAAAAAAAAAGGTGGTGTAGTATTCTATAGCATAAATATAGTATCGAATCAATGGGCAATGGTTGGTCATTTAGATTGTTTCCAATTTTCCAGCATTACAAATCTGTAGTGATCATCCTTCTACATATATCTTTGGCCATCTTTTTAGTTATCTGTATGAAATCTAAGATACAAGGTGCACATTTAAAATTTTAACAGCCACTGCCAAAATGCCCTCCGAAAAGGTTTCTACCAGTCTGTAATGCTATGAACACTGTATGAAATGGCCTTTTTCTTCACACCTTGAAGAATACTGGCTATGATCAATCTTTGCCAAACTGACAGAAAGATATTGCAGTTTTAATTTGCATTTCTTCATTATTCATGGTATTCAAAATATTTTCATACATTTATAGGCCATTTATAATTTTTCTTGTCAATTGCCCTTTCATGTCCTTTACCAATTTTTCCTTTAGATTGTTTTTTCCTTGTTGATTTTAATAGCTTTTTATTTATTAAGTGATGATATTAATACTCTGTCCTGTGTGTTACAAATATTGTCCTTGAATTATCTGTTTGCCTTTGACCATGCTTATGGTGTTTTTTAATTTTATTTTTTAACTTTTGCAGCAAAGAAGTTTTAAATTTTTATACAGGCAAAACTATCGGTCTTTTCTTGATTTCATAATTGGAGATTTCTTCTAAGATTATTAAAATATTCATTCAAGTTCTAATTCCTTACTTTTTTTTGGTCTTAGATTCATGTAAAATATTGGTGAAAAGAATGAATCCACCCTGCCCACATTTTTTTTTTTAGCAGTTTCCCTATTGGTGGACATTGGAGCTATTTCCAACTTTTTACTATTATGTGTATTATATTTCTAATGAAAAGCTTATTTGAAGGACTTAGGGGCTAGTATATATAAATATTATTAAGGTAACTCATATCAATTCATCTAAATTCACATCTACTCACCTTTAGAAAAATTGTATCAGTTTATATTCCCAGAAGCAGTGGTGGTTGAGAGGACCTGTTTTTCCATACTCTTGCCAACCAAAGTTATTATGTTATAAAGTGTTGACAATCCGATTAGGAAAAAGTGATGCTTTATTTTTGTTTTAATCCATTTCTTTAACTATGAATAGCATAATACACCTTTTTTTTTTTTAAAGGTTTTATTTATTTATGTGACAGAGAGACAGCCAGCGAGAGAGGGAACACAAGCAGGGGGAGTGGGAGAGGAAGAAGCAGGCTCCCAGTGGAGGAGCCTGATGTGGGACTCGATCCCGGTACGCCAGGATCACGCCCTGAGCCGAAGGCAGACGCTTTAACGACTGTGCTACCCAGGCGCCCCCATAATACACCTTTTAATATGTTTATTGGCCCTTTGTTTTACTTCTTTTGTGAATTGCCTTTTTATGTCATTTTTTTTCCTACAGGAGTTTTCATTATTTTAAATATTTATTGATTTATTTTAGAGAGAGAGAGAGCGCGCGCGAGCATGTGCGAATGGTGGGTGGGGGCGGGGTAGCAGGGGCAGAGAAAGGCAGAGAGAGAATCTTAAGCAGACTCACTATTGAGCACGGAACCCGATTGGGGCTTGATCTCACTACCCTGACATCATGACCTGAGCTGAAATCAAGAGTTGGATGCTTAACTGAGTCACCCAGGTGACCCCATTATTTTTGTTACGTTTATTTATTTTTTAGTGATCTCTATACCCAGTGTAGGGCTTGAACTCATGACCCTGAGATCAAGAGTTGCATGTTCTACCGACTGAGCCCCAAGTTTTCATTATCTTTAAGAGTAGGACCTCCATCCCTACCTAGAAATCAAATACTTTATTACTTTATTTATTTTTAAAAAAATAACCTGATTCTTTTTTTTACTTCATCTAAGAGAGAACGTATTTTGAATGGAACCCGGAGATTCTCATGGAATCTAAGGGAAGCTGAATAACCAGAACTCAGGATGATAGGAACTTCTCTCTCCCAAGCCTTCAGGTCTCTCTCATCTTTGTTTCTGTTTTTCTGTTTCTTTCTTTCTGCAGGTCGGCGTTATCTCGTTTTCATGGGTGCCCCACAAAGATGGTTCCTTTTCTGTATTTCTATCACTCACTTTCAAGTAAACAGCCCAGACCTGTTCCACAAACTCATTGAGTTCAGTTCCAAATTCCTGAGAGAGAGAATGCAAGCATCTCCCTCTTGTGCAGTCAATGGGGGCTAAAGGACAGGGCCATGTAGGGCATATATGGCTGCTGGAGGCCACATAGAGGGTCATTAATGGTTTGCAGAGAAGGAGGTCCTCACAGTTTGGATGTATACCCAAAAGATTTCTAGCACAAGTTGCTATTATCATATAATGTACCCTAATGTCTATTTGGACTCAGCCTGTTCTCTTAATCAGTTATGCTGTAGCATAATCTTAGTACTAGCTGGTCTTGACAATTCTGAATCTTAAGGACTTAGAGATCTGGAAGCAATCTCGGCTGCCCTGGTAAAATGAATCACTTTTCTCTGAGACTTTGAACTTCTAATGGTAGTATAGCTTAACTCCTTTAAGAAACCTTGGAACTGACCTGGTCTGGGGATTTGGGATCCGTTTAAATTTTTTTTTTAAAGATTTATTTATTTATTTATTAGACAGAGAGAGACAGCCAGCGAGAGAGGGAACACAAGCAGGGGGAGTGGGAGAGGAAGAAGCAGGCTCCTAGTGGAGGAGCCTGACGTGGGGCTCGATCCCGGAACGCCGGGATCACGCCCTGAGCCGAAGGCAGACACTTAACGACTGAGCCACCCAGGCGCCCCTCATTTAAATTTCTTATACGAGATCACCAGCCCAAGAAATTCAGAAAGAAACTGGCTGGTCTTGGGCATATTCCAGGCAGTGGCATCTCCAGGTATCAGCTCCTGACATTGTTCTGAGATAATACCTAGAAGCCCTTTTGGAATACTGCCATCAGCTTTTCTTCCTTAGGGTGGTGCTCAGCAGTTTGTCCCTTTGTCTCTCAACCAGTCCTTCTCCCTGCCTTCTTCCGGACAAGACAAAACAAAACGAAGCTGCAGAGCCATTACAGCAGAACCACATGTGTTAATGACCCCTCAGAATCAAGTGGAAACTCACATTCCTGTGAGTGTCCTGACTGGGTAACACTTCATTTTCTCCATTTCATACCCCATTCCATGACAGAATCTTCCAATGGAGCATGGAGCGGTTGGTTCTTCCTTCATACCTAATGTGCCAGCCTCCTCGGCCAGTGTTTTTGCATGTGGATTGGAATGGTCAGGTCTTTATTGTGGGTGACTGTCCCAAGAATTGCAGATGTTTAGCATCCTTGGCCCTCAAGGAATTAAAGGCCAAGCTACCACTTCCGATCTCATGAGAACCAAAAGTGTCCCCACAATGTTTCAGAATTCACTTGAGGAGTAGTTGCACTACTTTGAGGTAACTTCTGCTGTGAACTGAAGTTCTGAGCCACTTGGGTCTCTTATTTGCAAGGATCTCTTTGCATTATATGGGCTGTTCATGTGTGAGCTAAGACACTAGTACTGCACGGGGTTGGTCAAATGTTGTTCGTTTCTCTTG
Organism: Ursus arctos; assembly: GCF_023065955.2. Classification (NCBI taxonomy): domain Eukaryota; kingdom Metazoa; phylum Chordata; class Mammalia; order Carnivora; family Ursidae; genus Ursus; species Ursus arctos. The sequence goes on along the minus strand of NW_026622997.1, from coordinate 29,925,626 downwards.
GGGCAGCATTCTAACGAAGTTGTCAGTTTCCAACAACATTTTCTTCTTTCAGATCTTTGGTCAACAAAACTTTAATCCATGGGTATTGCAAGTTAACTTAGTTTTAGTTAATAGACTAACATCAATTTGATTATTTTGTACGTAAGGCCAAACTGAACTCAAAGCATAAAGGGAATTGTAGCAGGATATAGTGGATGGAGTGCTAGACTGGGAGTTTGGAGATCCCTTACTAGCTGTGTAATCTTGGGTGAATCAGTTCCCCTCTCTTGGTTTTGATTTTTTCATTTGTAAAATGGGGAGGATGGGCTAGACAGTCTCAATTTCTTTCAGGTCTAATATTGGGATTTTAAATTTTTAAAAGATTTTATTTATGTACTTGACAGACAGAGAGACAGCCAGTGAGAGAGGCAAAACAAGCAGGGGGAGTGGGAGAGGAAGAAGCAGGCTCCCAGCGGAGGAGCCTGATGTGAGGCTCGATCCCAGAACGCCGGGATCACGCCCTGAGCTGAAGGCAGACGCCTAATGACTGAGCCACCCAGGAGCCCCAAATATTGGGACTTTTATAATGTGTCCCCATTCCATCATCCATAAGATAGGGACAACATGTGTTCACCTCTGAGACAGAATTTTCCTTAATATTAGTAAAATAGTGCAGCATTGTGGTCACCCAAAAATTAGGCTCTGGCAATGATCTAAGCTTCCACACAGGTGTTAAAGGCCTAAGACCAGTTTCTTATAAAATGTTTATAACTACTGCAGAGTATGAGTTTGTATTATACCTGCATGCTGTTACAGCTGTCTCCCATAAGATAGTCATGTTTGGAGGGAAAAAAAATCACTGGAGAAAGGGCATATATTTCATATTTTAATAGAGGACAAGAAAGGGAAATGAAGTAGAAGGGGAGCCAGGTGAAGAAGTAACCTGGGCTACTAGTACCATTGTCTATTCCCATAGTCATCTTATGTTTGTGGCCACAATAGTTACCATTTCTTGAAGTGTTTTTTATGGAATAGGCACTGTATTGAGCTTACATATTTTCTCTCATTTAATTATCACAGCAATCCTATCCAGGCAGGCACTGTGATTATCAATAATTGGCAGAATGAGAATTTTTTAAAAAAGATTTTACTTATTTATTTGACAGGGACAGCCAGCAGAGAGGGAACACAAGCAGGGGGAGTGGGAGAGGAAGAAGCAGGCTCCTAGCGGAGGGGCCTGATATGGGGCTAGATCCCAGAACGCTGGGATCACGCCCTGAGCCTAAGGCAGATGCTTAAAGGCTGAGCCATCCAGGCGCCCCAAGGCAGAATGAGAATTTGAATCCTAAACCTGTGTGACCCAGAACCCAGGCTTTTAAAGCCATTATATTTTACTAAGTCTTATTTGGTACAGGGACAGAAGGAGGCAAAATGCTTTCCCTTTCTAAAACCTCCTAGCAACCCAGACACTACTGGTCACTTATTCTAGTGCTGTCTGCTGTTGAAATTGTTGTGGAAAACATACCCCATCAGGAATCTGAAAGGTGGGTTCTAGTTTTACTGCTCTGCATTTTTGGACAAGACTTAAAAGCTTTCTGGATCTCACTTTCCTTATTTGTAAAACAGAGAGCTACTTGAAGGCAGAAGGCCATTTCTTACTCATCTTTTCCCCCTTTGGATGTAGCGGTGTTGGGCAAATAGGAATGCAAGGGGGTCAAGATGGTCCCTATGCTGCGTTTCTCACTCTTTGATCTTGAAATGGGGCCTTGACCAGGCAGGTGTACCGTATCTACAGCGATATTGTGCTTTCTATTTTAAAAACAGAAGGCATGCCAAATTCTCGTGACTTAACCTTTATTTTGAGTGGGTTGGTCTTGACAGAATCGGTGGGAGATTACGTGTGTTGCTCTCTGGATCTGTGACTGACGTTCGTATCCAGGCCTCCTTTACTTTCCAGAGACTTGATACTACTGTTGCATAACAGAAACAGCGCTGATAAATTGTAGTAACCATTACGAAGGGTGGCTGGGAACCAAGGATTCACGGCAATATCGACCCAGGAAAGCACCTCTTAAAACTTATGCAAACAAGCCCTTCCAGGGCGAGGGGCAAACCCCTGCCCAAGAAGACTGTGTCCTGCGTGCACTTTGGTACTTGACCTTGCCCTAGTCTCTTCTCCTCCCAGACTTGTTTCCTCACCTGCAAAATGGTGGAACTGCGGTAGACGGAAATCCCGGAGCTTCTCCCCAGACCCCGGGCTTTAACTCCTCCCCTTGACAGTGGGGGCGGAGCGAGGAGAAGGTCAGGCCAGGAGTCACCCTCAGCCACCAGGCGGTCCCTTTCCTTCTTCCCACTCCCCGCCCCCTCGCTCCACCGCGGTGAGGTCACGCGGGGGACGTCACGGGTTTGTGACGCCACCGAGGGGCGGGGCTCCCAGAGAGGAAGGGGCGGGGCACGGGCGGGCGGCGCTTGCGCAGTGGGCGCGGCGCGGGAGGAGGCGGAGGCGGCGGAGAAGCGAGAGGCGGCGGCGGCGGAGGCGGCGGCGCTGGGGGGGGTGGGAGGGGGGGGAGCGAGAGAGTGAGTGAGTGGCTGAGTGAGTTTATCCCTATGAGGCGGTGAGAGGCCCGGGGCCTACCTCAAAGGAGCGGGGTCGCGGCGCCAGCTAGCAGCGGGCCCCCTCCCGGACCCCGGGCCCGGCGGCGCGGCGGCGGCGGCTCGGTTTTGAGGAGGCGGGGAAGAGGGTGTCCGGCCTCAGCCATGGAGGGCATGGACGTGGACCTGGACCCTGAGCTGATGCAGAAGTTCAGCTGCTTGGGCACCACCGATAAGGACGTGCTCATCTCCGAGTTCCAGCGGCTGCTCGGCTTCCAGCTCAACCCGGCCGGCTGCGCCTTCTTCCTGGACATGACCAACTGGTGAGCCGGCCCCGCCGCGCCAGCCCTGGGGCCCGCGGGGAAGCGAAGGGACACCCGGGCCGGGCGGCAGGGCGGGCCGGGCGGGCACTGAGGGCCACCCCCTTCCCGGGGCGTGGAGGGCATGTGGGGGAGCCTCAGGGACATGGGAGAAATTTGGGGGCTGAGCAAGGCTAGAGAGGACGTACGAGGTGAGTGCGGGGCCACGGAGTGCAGGAGGGACGGAAGGGAGATTGGGGAGGGGCTCCTGAGGTTCTACAGAGAATTAGGGGCCGAGGAACGTGGGAAGAGGGGAAAGACTTGAGTATCGAGGCATAGAAGTAGACCTGGAAGCAAGAGAGCTGTTTTGTTGGTCAAGAGTAAACAGCACAGGAAATCTGAATTTGGGGAGTGGGAAAAAAGCTTGGGGTATGGAGTTAGGTGAGGAAGACAGGGATGAGGGGGGAGCTCCGGGAGAGAATTAGGTGTTAATGGAAGAACCTGGGGCACGGGAGAGACTTGGGAGTTAGGAGCTGCGAATAGATATTGTGTGTGTGTGTGTGTGTGTGTTTCTCCACTCGAGGGCAGATAGGGAAAAAAGGAAAAAAATATTATGGGGGAGGACAAGTGAGTACGGTAAGAGAGATGACTTTCCGAAGAGTTGTGCCAGGGAGGAGTGGGATCTACGAGCAGATCTACTAACGGAGGACCGGGAGTGCTAGACCTAGGGCAGGCTCTGGAAAACCCCTAGGAAACGTGAAGAAAAGGAGATTATCTTGGAGGAGGGAACTTTCTGGGGGCCTGGAGCCCTGGGCTCCAGAATGCCAGAGTGGAGAGAGGCTTATCTGAAATAAAGCTCGGTTGTTGGGGATGTTTGGGAAAATGGAGAACTTGGCTTAGGCTGGAAACCAAGTTTTTTGGCTTGGAGTCTCCTTGTAGAATTGGGGCAGAAGACCATGGCACTTAGACTAAAGGAGTGTTTCTTGGCATTGGATGTAGCACTTGCTATTTTTGATAAGCAGGGCTTCTCCTTGTTCTCTGAGGAGGGGCTGTTGAGTTCACTTAGGGTGAGTGATAGAGACCATTAGACTTCCTTTCAAAGGATTTCAGGTGAAACAACTCATTTTTCTTTGGTCAGAAAGCCAGGGGATGAGTGCCCTTTGCTCTGTGTGTTTGGGCATTCAGTCCCCTGACATGTGGAATCTTGTTTCTCTTGGCATCACTTGTACAACCAGCTTCCCCTTTATTCCACGTCCACTGAATGCCTCAGGCAATGCCAGAAAAAAGAGGCTGTAAGCCTAGTCTTTATCCCATTCCTCTTCTAGTCCTGTCTGGAATGATGCTCATCTTACTTGTAGCTGTGTCACACCAAAGGTGATGTGTGATTTTTTTTTTTTTTTTGGTAGCATCATTTGTAGGTCCTGTTACTTTATCTTTAAACTTGATTGTTAATAGCAAGAGTGGGATTGAATTTCCAGATGTTTAGAAACTTTTTGAGGCATTCAGTGCAGGAGATAGTCTTTATAATTGAAGAAGCATTTGTGACCCCCACTTCTATCTTTTATGTCTGGGATTATCTAAGAGAGGGACTACAGCCTACAGTAGTTCTGAACACCGACCTGTGGTGTTTAAATAGTCCTTGGTGGGGTTATTGAAAACATTGAGAACAGGTATTACACTGGTGAAATTTAGAAGTAAAGTTGTATCTTGACCAGGGCTCTCTTGCCTGCCTACTTCCTACCCCCAGCTTTTTTTCTTCCTTGTTTACACTAGTTCAGCATAGGAAACTTGGCATATTGTTGCGGCCAGTTTGGTAGGGGAGGATCATTATTTCTCCCCACCCCCTTGTGAGTCGTACCATTTAAACCCTGCCCCTGTAAGTTTTTAGTTCTTTAGAGTCAGTATTTATTAGTATAATTATTATGGCTACAAAACCAGTGTAATGAATTTTATATGTTTGAGGTGTGTGTGTTTAACATCTAAGATTGTTTGTTTTTAGGTGTTGTGAAAGGTGAGGCTCAATGTGGATAAGAAAAAAAATAACTTAAAAATTATAGTTGCATTATAAAAATTTTATTGAATTTCTTAATAAAAAATTATTAAGTTTAAAGGCATGGAGCAGCATGTATTCTAACGAGATGGCATCTCTGTATGAAACAAGGTGTGATACATTTCTAAGCAAAGCAGTGAGCCATTAAAAGATGGGTTCAGGTTTTAAAGCAGTTAGAAGTTAGTAGCTTCTTAGGAATCCAGGCAATTAAGTGATAACTCAGCTTTAAGCCATATTACCTTATTTTTTGGGTGTAGAAGTCATATTTTTTGTCTTTGTTTATAAAATGAAGAATCATTATTTTTTTAAGATTTTATGTGAGAGGGAGATAGCGAGAGCTTGGTATTCTTTTCTTTCTAATGAAATCAGTTAGCTCCAGTATTGTATTTTGATTCCTGTTTTGACCTGACCGAATTTGTCTTGTTAGATTTTTGTTCTAAATAAATACTCATAATTAATAAAATCTAGTTAAAATAAATACAGTCATGCATGTGTACTTGGTCAAAACATTTGTGTGTTGTTTAAGAAATATATAGTCTAGAAATGTATTGTTTTTAAGTGTCATTTGATGTCCAATTTTGTAAACTGTTGAGATAGTCCTAATACAGGTTGGCAAAATCTCAAATTGCTGTGATTAACCTGTTGAATTTGAGATGATTAACTTTACTGTAACTTCATAAGTGCCTGCTGTGGGTTTTAATAAATACCCACCATTCAGTTGCTTGATAACTGTTAGAAAATAATGTGGTTAATTAAAAATCGTTATTTTAAAATGAAGGCCATAAGTTTTCTAAAATGAAACTTGAGTTGGAAAGACTATGCTTTTGTTTTCAAAAGTAAGTATTTTTTTGTTGTTAGTAACAACTTTTTAAGAAGCTGTTGAAGAACTGACTAAATTGAATGTTTGGCCTTGTAAATTATCCTATAAAATTATCCTTGTAAATTATCCTATAAAACCCTATAAAGGATTTTTACCACTTGTCTTTAGCTCGTTGTACATTATGTAGATATTTCTATTTGTTTAATTTGGGACGAAGTATGTTTCAGTTTAAGCATTTTTGTAGTGTTTTTACCTGAGCTGGCGGCCATGCTGCTGGAAGTTGACGGAACTGCCTCTTAACAAAAGTAGTCAATTTTCAGTTCCTAAGTGAGTACATAAAGTGAATAAATGGTGTGGTGAAAAGACCCAGTATCTGAAGCAAACTGAAATGACTTGTAGAGTACTCTAACTTTCTGTAGGTAGAATGTCTTGCAGAGACACTACTGGGCTGTTGAGTTTATAAAACTGGAAGCTGGTTTAAGAGATTCTCTAGTTCATTCCAGTTTTTCCTGAAGAATTGCATATAATCCTTCCAAGATAGCTTATTCTTGCATCCCTGAGGGCAGAGATTTGCATGATACCTTATTATAGTGTTTAATTACTTTTCTAGTTAGAATTTTGTCAAAACGAAATCTCTCTTACTATAATTTAAAACTTTTTAGTTGCTTATACCCTCCTTGGAGATGGAGACTATCTATCTAATAAACACCTTCCTTAAGAGATCAGAAAGTTTCTGTTAATTCAAATCACTAAAGCTTTTTAACCATTTATAATTTAAGCACATTCAATTTGGTGGTTTCTTATCCTTTAATGTAGCCTAATAGATATTATTTGTTTTAAGGTGAAACCAACATGATTCAGAGAACTTACATATGATTTTTTAAAAAATTTAACATAAAACCGTTTTAACCAATTTTAAGTGTACAGTTTAGTGTAACGTAAGATTTTAACTTCACTTCTGGCCCTCAAAATCATTTGTCTCGTGTTTTTAAAGTGAGTTGTTCTTTAGCATTTGTGACAAGAGGCAAATAACACTTGTAGATTTTATTTGTTTAGTTAGTTACTTAAAGTAGGCTCCATGCCCAACATGGGGCTCGAACTCAAGACCTTGGGATCGAGAGTTGCATGACCTACCAACTGAGCCAACCAGACGCCCCTAGATTTGATTTTATTTTTTAATACTTCTGGATTTTTAGAGGACATTAACTTAGGAATTAATACTGGCCTTATTTCTTGGTACAAGTATAAATACAGTTTTGACTAGCATATAGTGTTGACTGTTCATTTGGCTGGTGCTTTGCAATTGTGGTGTTAAAACATCCTAGGTTACCTGCAGGTGTCCTCAGGAAGTAATGTGTATTTTTTGGAACATTACATGTGCCCATCATGGGTGGAACAGATGTTTTCTAGAAAAGTAACTAGGGAAAGACATTTTTATACAGTCATGTCCTGTTGATTTTGTCAACATTGTCAGAGGCGCCTGACTGGATAAAATAAAGGTATAACTGACAAAATGAAGCAAAATCAGAATCTAGATGTGAAAATCAGTTGTACCTCTTATTTCACAGTACCTCTCCTGCCTGATCTTAATCCATTTCTCAGTCATCTGCATGGTAAATGAGTTTCTGATCCACTTTCTGGTTTATATGCATGAGTCCAGGAAAAGTCCCTTTATAATAGATAAACCGTGATACTAATACTGGGTTTCTGGAAAATAATGTGTGCCAAGCAGCAGTTTTAGGAAGAGGGTAGGGAAGGATTGCATAACACTCAATGACAGAGTGTTGTGCACTCTATGACTTTTTAAAAAACATTTGATTTATTTTTTTAGAGGGCAAGAGTGGGGGAGGGGAAGATGGAGAGTGAGAGTGTGGGGGAGGGGCAAAGGGTGAGGGAGAGCTAGACTCTCAAGCCGACTCCCTGTTGAGCACACGAATGCTCAACCAACTGAGCCACCCCGGTGCCCCACACTCTATGACATTTTTAAGAAGGTTGGGAGTTGTTGCTTTGGAGTTCTTTTTTACTTTGTTCTTACCTTTTTTGAGTGGCACATACAAGTTGGGACTCTGGGTATAATATAAAAAAGTTTACAAAGAGAGCATCTAGATTCATTTTAGTTTTAAAAGAAACACAGTAAAAAGTACATTGTTGTCCTACAGGAAGTCTTTACAAACAGTATTACTGCGGGACTTGTATTTCTGATCATAGATGAAGTCAAAATAATCTCTGTTATAGCTAGGGTGGGTGGAGGTGGTTTCTTCACCATCTCTTAATCTTCCCACTCCTTCCACACAAAATTTGTGTAGCACTTAACAGCAAAAACTCTCAACCAGACAGTATTTAAATAAATGTAATCTGGATAGATCCTTAGCAGACAGTGTAATGCAAAAAGTAGAAGACAGCCACTATTATAATTTGTGCTCTAATAGGAAAATAACATGTCTGAAATGATCAGAGAAAAGTTTGAGGATAATGACGAAACATTCATATATCAGCACTAAAGTAACTGAATAAAATTTCAGAACGGGTAGGAATGGACTGAATCAAATAGAACCAGTGATTCACAGAGATTCAATGACTGCTATGGGTAAGTTGTGTTCATAGAAGTTTTGAAATACTTAGGGGATTTGAATTGATGGAAAAGTAGTGTATTGTAGGTAGAGGATGTTAACTGAGTGAAACCAGGAGGGAGCAAGTGGAGCCGAGTCATCTAGGATCTTGGCTTGGCGAGAATGTGACAAATGGAAATCAGGAATGACAAGACATGGAGCTTATTTTTATTTTTTGTTTGGAATATTGTTGATTTTTTAAAAATTGAGATGAAATCAACATAACATAAAATAAAACCATGACAAAGTGAACAGTTCAGTGGCAGTGTATTCACAGTGTAGTAGCTACCACCTATGTCTAGTGGGACATTTTCATCACCCCAGAAGGAAACCCTACACCTGTTAAAGCAGTTGCTCTTCATTTCCTGGAAACCCAAGCCCTGGCAACCACCCAGGTCCATTTTCTCCCCCTTGCCTTGACAATCACCAGTCTGAATTCTTGCCTAAACATGTACCTGTTCCAGATATTTCATATGAAGGGAGTCCTACGATTTAGTCCTGTGTCTAGTGTCTTTCAAGGTTCATCCATGTTGTATGGCAGGTATCGGTATTTCATTCCTTTTTACGGCTAAGTAGTGTTTCCGTGTATGTTGCTACCACAGTTTAGCCATTCATTTGTTTTTGGACATCCAAGCCATTTCCAATTTCTGGCTATTGTGGATAGTGCATGTATTTGTTTGAGTACCTGTTTTTACTTCTCTTGGTTACATACTGAGGAGTTGAATTGCTGGATCTTATGGTAATTGTGTTTAACTTTTTGAGGAACCACCGAACTATTTTGCACAGCGGTTGAGTTATTTTATATCGCCCTAGCAATGAACAAAGGTCTGTCCCAATTTCTCTTTCCCTTGCCAACCACTGTTATTTTCCTTTTTTAAATTATAGCCATTCTTATGGGTATGAAGTGGTACCTCATTGTGATTTTGTTTTTTATTTCTCTAATTACTAATGGTACTGAATGTCTTTTAATATGCTTTTTAGCCATTTGTATGCTTCCTTGGAGAAGTGTTTATTCAAGTCCTTTGCTTTTTTTAGTTGGATTGTGTGTCTTTTTTTGTTCAGTTGTAAGAGTTCTTTATATATTCTGGATACTAGACCCTTGTCAGATATGTGATTTGCAAGTATTGTCTCCCATTCTGTAGATTATCTTTTCATTTTTCTTGATAATGTCCTTCAGCGCACATGTTTTTATTTTGATGCAGTCCAGTTTATCTAATTTTTTGTTGTTCCTTGTGCTTTCGGCATTAGATCTAATAATCCATTGCTAATCCAAGGTTGTGAAGATTTTTCTATGTTTTCTTCTAAGAGTTTTACAGTTTCACTTCTTATATTTAGGCCACCGATCCATTTTGAGTTAATTTTTGTATAGGATGTGAGGTAGGAGTCCAACTTAATCCTGTGTAGCTTAATTTTGATCATGTCATATGCTCTGGGACTGGCTTCTCATTGACTCTGCATTAAATATATCCTTTACTTGTATTAAATACTGTCTTCAGCTAAACCTAAAAATTGGGCCAGAAAAGTGTGCAAGGTTTTCTGATGGGGAAAAATGTTATGGATGTTCTATTGGCGCCCAAAACTAAATGTGTTTTTAAAAGGTCAATTTATCCTTTTCCCCATCCTACCAGCCAGCTTTTCTTCCTGATTTTTCCCTTTTCTGTCAGTAGCTCCATTGGTCTCCCAGACGTTAGGCTTGAACTGAATTCTATCCAGTGCCCTCTTGTTCCTGGACACCTCACATCATTTGCCAAACCCCATTTTATTTCCACTCTACAGTGCACTTCCTTGCTCTTTTTTCCATTCCCCTTGCCACCACGTTAATAGAAATACTCTCCAAATTGGCTTTCTACACCTGGCTCTCTTCCTTCCAATTCATTTTGTGGACATACCACTACCAGATTAATCTTTCTAAATCACAGCTTTGATCTAGGCCATTTTTTTCTTAAAAACCTTTAACAGTGCCCTTGTTGCATACCAGATAAAGAACAGAACTTTAACTTGACATTCAGGGCCCTCCAAAGATCGGTCCTGGTTTACCTGCCTCTACCTTTCTAGCATCTCTCTCTCTCTCTCTCTCTTTTTTTTAAAGATTTTATTTATTTGATGCAGAGAGAGAGAGAGAGCACGTGAGTGCACAGTGCGGGGAGGGGCAAAGGGAGCGGGAGAAGCAGACTCCTGGCTGACCAGGAAGCCTATTTCTTCTGTACCTTTTAGAAAATTTCATGCCTATAGAATTTTGCATGCACATATACTTAGAGAATTTTCTGTGTGCGCACGTGTATACGTGTGTGCGTGTGTGTGTATTTTTTTTTAACAGTGGTATTGTAATTTGAATAATAGTTCTTCCTATCCAGTATAGTGGATACTACAGCCCTTGTACTGAGTTACTTGTCAAGATACTTGGATAGGATGACCAAATAGGTATGTAGTTTTCTAAAAGTGCAGTGGTAGATTTGACCTCTTCAAATAGAGTAGAATTCTTTCACTGTGTTGAGCAACAGACTTTCATCCATTAATTACATGTAATTATTAAAATTTTGTTAAGCTGTGGTAAGAGCAAAATCTGTTAACTAGTGAGTTCATCTGAATTTGCTTATGAGATATTGTCAGGGAACACATTTTATAAGTTAAACTTTTTAGGGGGGCGCCTGGGTGGCACAGCGGTTAAGCGTCTGCCTTCGGCTCAGGGCGTGATCCCGGCGTTATGGGATCGAGCCCCACATCAGGCTCCTCCACTAGGAGCCTGCTTCTTCCTCTCCCACTCCCCCTGCTTGTGTTCCCTCTCTCACTGGCTGTCTCTATCTCTGTCGAATAAATAAATAAAATCTTTAAAAAAAAAAAAAAAATAAGTTAAACTTTTTAGGGACCCCCAGACACAAGACCGAAACTCATGAAAGAGGTTTAATTCTTATTATTAAATCACCTTGTGCAGATGAAACTGATATACTTTTCACTGGTAAGAGTAATTGATTTTGTGAGTGGTTTTCTAATGATTTGTCAAAGTCAATGTGTATCTTGGGAAGGGAGCAGTTTATTCCAAATATGGAACTTAGCCCCACTGAATTTACTGTGTACTGGATTTTAAAAGACTCACTTTATTTTTTTATTTTTTTAAAGATTTTATTTATTTATTTGACAGAGTGAGCACGAGCGAGCACTCGCGCACAAGCAGGGGGAGCAGCAGGCAGAGGCAAAGGGGAAGCAGGCTCCCTGCTGAGCAAGGAGCGCAATGTGGGGCTCATCCCAGGACTCTGGGATCACGACCTGAGCCAAAGGCAGCCGCTGAACTGACTGAGCCACCCAGGCACCCCTAAAAGACTCACTTTAAAAAATGAACAGTTGTGTTTTCTTATGTTTGGGCCTTGGCTCTGTGAAGTGTTTCCAAGGGTTCACACTTGAATTATTGTGCTTGAGGTCAGTGATTCACAGCCTATTACGGAGCAACAGCCTGCTACTCGATTGAATGATACGCACGGTGCTTCTAGAGTGCTTTCTGGTCAGCCAGTCTTGTTTTCGTTTTCTTTCTCTTTTCTTTCTTAGATTTTATTTATTTGACAGAGAGAGAGGGGAGGTTAACAGCAGGCAGAGGGAGAGGGAGAAGCAGACTCCCCGCGGAGCAGGGAGCCCGATGTGGGGCTCAATTCCAGGGCCCTGGGATCATGACCTGAGCTAAAGGCAGACGCTTAACTGACTGAGCCACCCAGGCGCCCCAGGAGTTTTTTTCTAAAGTTAATTTTGCTTTTTAATTTGTTTAAAAAAATACTTTGATAATAGGCTTTGGGAGAATAGAAATCACTGGCTGAGGGATGGGGTTTTGCATACAACTGGGAACAAACTGCCTTTAAATTTTTTTTAATTTAAAAATAACGATTTTATTACGATATAACATTTTATTGTGACATAAATCATTGCAAATAAGCTAGAAAGTGCCAGTCAGCAAAAAGGAAACAAAAATAAGCCATACTCACAGAGCCAGGGATAAATGATTTTAACCTTTTCATCTGTATTTTTCTAATACGCGCGTGTGTGTACCTGTTTGCTTTACGAAAGTGGAGTATTTACTATATTCCAGGTGCTGTTTCAAGTGATTGTTTACTCTATAATTTAATGTTCACAATAATTTTAGGAAATAAATACTGTTATCCTCATTTTACAGAAAAGGAAAAGAGGCTTGGTAAGGTTAAATAACTTGCCTAAAGTTACATGGGTAATAAGTAGCAGGAATAGGATTCAGATGTAAGCAGTCTGGGACGAGAGGCTGTGCTCCTGATTGCTGTGTTTTATACACTATGTGGGTTGCTAGGGCTGCCGTAACAAATTACCACAAACCGGGTGGCTTGAAACAAAAAGTTATTCTCTTACAGTTCTGGAGGCTAGAAATTGAAGTCAAGGCATCAGCCGGTCTGTGCTCCCTCTGATGATTTCTAGAGAAGAACCCTCCCTTACCCCTTCTTAGCTTCTGAAGGCGTTGTTTGGGTTTCCTAGGCTCGTAGCCGTTTCACTCCGACCTCTGCCTCAGTAGTCACATGGCCTTCTTCCTTGTGTGTGTGTCCGGATTCCCCCCCACCAGAAGGACGCCAGTCAGTTGGATTTGGGGCCCAGCCTAATCTGACCTCTTCGGAACTAATTGCATCTGCAAAGACTATTTCCAAATAAGATAACTTTCTGAGGTTCTGGGCAGATGTGAATTTTGGTGGATACTCTTCAACCACGACACACACTATTTGTAACCTGCTTTCACTTAAAATCTTTTATGACTATTGTATTTTTAATACGATTTTGCACTTTTACTTAATTTTAAAGACTTCATGGTATTCCGTTACATGGATATAGAATAACTCAATAATCCTTTTTTGTTGGATATCAGGGTTGTTTTTAATTTTTTATCACTATAAACTCAGTATTGAATATCCTTGTAGGTAAATCTTTGCTTGCATCCTTAATTATTTCCTTAGAATTTTTTCCTAGAATTAGATAGCTGTTCTAAAGATAAACGTGGCTTGTAATGCTCTTAATATTTAATTGCCAAATTGTCTCTCTCATAAAGGTCAGGCTGATTTGTATTTCCGCCACTACTGTGTAACTGTTCTTTTAATACCTCATCAATGCAGCATATTATAATCAAAAAAAATTTTTTTTCAGTTTTGTAGATTAAAAAAGTGACGTTTTAATTTGTATTTTGTCATTTCTAATGAGTACTTTTATGTCTTAAATGTCCATTTGTATTTCTTTTATGAATTGGCTGAACATGCCCTTTGTCCTTTTTTTTTTTTTTTTTTTTTTTTGGTAAGGAAGTGTGCTTTTTTGGAAAGTGGAAATTTTTTTTCCTGACTGTTAATGTAGTAATACTGAATACAGAAAACCAGCAAATTCAGAAATGTTGAAGGAAGACAATAAAGAAATAAAGCCACTTGTAATACTACTCCGCTGTCAGTTTGTGTTCACATATATGCATATATAGATATTTATATGCTGTATATTTTAAGTTAAAATATAACACATAATGCTTTACAGCCTGCTTTTTCACTAAGCACAGATATCTTGCCATGTCTATTTTTCATGGCTGCTAGTATTCCATTACTTATTTTGTAACTTTAGTTAAGAAGCCATTTATTGATTTTGTTGTTGTTCCTTTTCACTATTATAAATGTCTGTTCGCTTGCCTAATTATTTTCTTCTCACTTTCTTAATGTTTTAAGAAATTGTGATGCATAGCCTATGTATTTATTCTGGAGAAATTCTTAGAAGTGGACTTGCCGGGTCAAAGGTGTGCCCTTTTGAAGGTTCTTTTTTTTTTTTTTAAGATTTTATTTGTTTGACAGGGACAGCCAGCGAGAGAGGAAACACAAGCAGGGGGAGTGGGAGAGGAAGAAGCAGGCTCCTAGCGGAAGAGCCTGATGTGGGGCTCGATCTCAGAACGCTGGGATCACACCCTGAGCTGAAGGCAGACGCTTAACGACTGTGCCACCCAGGCACCTCCCCCCTTTTGAAGGTTGTTGAACATTGACAGACAGCCTTCATGAAGAATGTAACAATTAATAATCTGAACAGTTAGGCATTAGAAAACTTGTTTCCTGGGAATTTTTAAATTTTTGCTGGGTAGGTTTATAAAAGGCATTACATGTTTTAGTTTGCATTTCTTTGATTGCTTGGTGAAATCTGAAGTTTTATGTGTGTGCATTGACTATTTTTTAAATTTATATTTTTATTTTGAAAAAAAAAAAGGTATAATGAATCCTGTGTACCCATCATCCTAATTTCAGAGTCATTAATTTTTTGTCAATTTTTTTTTCTCACCAGGAGAATAGTATTTTACTTTTTTTTTTTTTGAGAGAGAGAGTGCTGGAGTTGGGGAGGGAGTGGGGGTGGGAGAGAGAGAATCTTCAGCAGGCTCCACTCCCAGCATGGAGGCTGAGGTGGGGTTATATCTCAAAACCCTGAGATCCTGACCTGAGCAGAAATCAAGAGTCGGTCCCTTAACTGACTGAGCCACCCAGGCGCCCCTCCAGTAAAGTTTATGCCAATTTGTGGTCCGTCCTCTTACCCCCCAGCACCAGGCAGCCACCATTCTGCTGTCTGTCTCTCCCGAATTTGCATGTTCTGGATATTGCATGTAACTGTAAACATGCAGCATGTGGCCTTTGAAGCTGACTTCTTTTCCTGAGCATACTGTTTTCAAGGTTTAGCCATGTTGTAGCAGGGATCATTTATGGAAATTCATTCTGTTCTATTTTATTGCTGAATCATCTACATACATTAAAATATAATCATTATTATGAAAAACATAATTCAAACTACCAAAGATTTTTCAATGAAAGGTAAGGTTTTTTTTTGATTCTAGATTTTGTGTCTTTTGTCAGAAATGGTACCTACTCTCAGTCTCCTGTGTACCTTCCCAAATGTTGTTGTACATAGTTTTAATACCTGTAAATGTCCTTGCTTTTTGGTATCTTTGTCATTTTAAGAATTGATATGTGTAAGTTATAGCTTGCACGTTTTTTCAGTTTCCTGTTTTTTAACTTCTTAAAATTTTATTTAGATACATAATTATAAAACTATAGTACATGTTTCTTGTGAGAAGTTTAGGTAGTACATAAATTCCTGGGTTTTCCCCCTCTGAACTCATTCTCCAGAAGTGGCCGTTATTCTGTTTTTTTCAGAGACATTGTGTACCTCTGTAGACCTGTGTTTGATCAGAGTGGTCACAGAGTCCATATGTATGCTAATGAGAAGTTATTGCTATACTTTAGACCATTCTACATGCAGATTTAAATCCTTCCTCCCACAGTCTCCCCCCCCCCCCCAAAGAACTGTCTTCTGTACAGATAGTTTAAAGTCAATGAAAGTAGTTCTTGATAGATGTCTTTAGGTCTTAAATGTTAGGTCTTGTTGGGAAGTTTTCTCCTCCACAGTGCTTTAAAGCAAACTTTGATACGTTGTCAAGTAAAGACTTTGGGCCAGGTCGTTTTCAGATCCATCATCTACTTCAGTTGTCAAGGGTTTTCCTGAGTGGGAAAGCATGATCTGTAGATGTAGATTTTCGACCTGGGAGAACATGATCTGTAGAATACTTGTATTAGGGGTCTTATCTCTCCCCCATGTGCACACACATGCAAAGGGAATCATACTATACATACTGTTGTCAGATTAGTTTAACTTCACAATATGCTGTGGACATCATTTCTTTTAATGGGTGCATGGTATTTATTTCACTGTGGCTGACCATATTTTATTTAAATATGTCCTTTTGATGGATAGCTGGTTTCCAGGTATTTGCTTTTATAAAGCTGCTGTGGTACAGGTATGTTTATATACTTGTAGGTACAGTTCTAGAAGTGGAATTGCTGGGGTTGGGTGTATGGGCAATTTAAATTTTGATAGGTAATAACAAATTCACTTCAAAAATATTGTAACAAATTTCATTTTTACTATCAATGTGCAAGAGTGCTTGTTTGGCACACACTTTTATCAACCCAGGAATGATCTTTGTCTTTACATTGTTGCTGGTCTGGTAGGTTAAAAGTGTATTCATTTTAATTTGTAGTGCTTTAATTATGAATGAGGTAGGACATCTTTCCATATCTTTATTGACTATTTGTATTTTCCCCCAGCTTTTTGTACTTTCTTATGACTTGTTAGTGTTTTCCTGCCTACCTCAATTGGATTTTCTTTCTCTCATTGACTTGAGTTGTTTGCATGTTAAGGAAATGAACATCTTATTAAATACTTGCCTTTCCTCCAGTTTGTCTTTAAGTTGGTTTTTAATGTTTTTTTTACTTCGTGGCACTTTCTTTGTGAATTTTTATGAAGTTGAAACCAGCAGTCTTTTTTGATTTCTGCTTTTGGTTTCATGCTTAGAAATCTTTTCCCCACATAATTGTTACATAATTATTATTTACCTCTGTTTTATGATTGCAAAATTTACATATAAATCTTTCATATAGTTAAAATATATTTAGCAGTGTGGTGGGAGATCGATATCTAAAATCTTTTTCAAATGATTCGTTTTCTCCATTTTTTGAGAAATTCATGTCCCCCCCCCAAAGATTTGAAATGATATCTTTATCATATATCAAATGCTTATATATCTATTTGGGCTTGTTTTTGCGCTTTTTCCTCTGTTGTATTTATGTCCAGTTTTCTACAGTTGAATAAGAGTTTTAAGGTTTACTTAAAAGGTATTTTTAAAAGGCAAGTACATTTTCTTCTCACAATTTAATTTTCATTTTTTTTTTTAAAGATTTTTTATTTATTTATTTGACAGAGATAGACAGCCAGCGAGAGAGGGAACACAAGCAGGGGGAATGGGAGAGGAAGAAGCAGGCTCCCAGCGGAGGAGCCCAATGTGGGACTCAATCCCAGAACGCTGGGATCACACCCTGAGCCAAAGGCAGACGCCTAACGACTGCGCTACTCAGGCGCCCCACAATTTAATTTTCATTTTATCCAAGTTATAAATGCATAGTTTCCACAAGTAAAGTAGTTTTGCAGGGATTAAGAACAGGGATTCTAGACCCATTTTTCCTTCTTTCACTCCCCAGAAGCAATCTTTTTCAGTTCTTTCCCTGATTTTGAGATTTTTGCCTCTCTTGCTGATTTCTTTTTTTTTTTTCCTTCCAGTTTTAATCATTACCTGTTGATTCCCCACAGGGAGATGAGGATTTCATTCTTTAATAGCCAGTGTAGTGGTGAAGAGCAAGAAAGTTCAAAGCTCTTCTGCTACTTACTATTTGTATGACCTTTGGCAAATTATTACCCTCTCTGTGCCTTGGTTTTCTCATATATAAGGACAATATCTGTTTTTATCTGGTGATTAGATAAATTTGTATGTGTAAAGATTTAGAGCTGAAAGTTGTTGGTTTTACTCACCCTATCTCCCATTCTCCCATTTTAATAATTTGTAATTTGGTCAAGTCAGTTTATATGTTTAAATGCTTATTGACAATTGAGCTGTTAGTGTATTTAGATTCATTTTCCTTTTCTGTACAATCTTTTGCTGCCCCAAGGGTAATAATTGTGTTAACTTTTGGTTTGCGCAGTCTCTTAGATAATTTTTTCCTAAGTTACCCTCAAAGTCCTTACCAACTGTGCCTCCCTTCTTGATAAGTTCAGACAGTATTGTATCAGTTTTACCTTTTTGAAGAAGTTTCTTGCAGAGCATTTGACTTCCTCTGATCTGGACTGGTTGGGCTCTGGGTGTGCTGCACAGCTCTTACCACCCTGGGGACCCTGGGGATTTCTTTCACACTCCTCCTACTCCCCACCCTTTGTTGGAAACCTTGTTTCCTGGACCCCATTTTTTTAAACTTCCTGAGAGTGCAGAGGAGATAAAACTTGAGACTTTTGTATTCTGAAACTATATTTTACTCTGAGGCTTTGTTGATATCCCAGTTTTGGTTAGGTAGCAATTTTAAGGCTGGAAATATTTTTCTCAGAGTTTTGAAGGCACTGCTCCTTAGTCTTCTGTTTTCAGTAGAAACGTTCTGATTCTTTGTTCTTTGTGTGAATCCTGTCTTTTTCCTCTTTGGAAGCTTTTGGTAACTTTGCTGTGTCCTTAGTGTCCTGAAGTTTGATGGTGATACATTTCAGCATGTATTGTCTTACCTTGTGCTCAGCTTTGGGGAGCTCTTTCCATCTGGAAACTGCCCTCTTGTTCTTGGGAGATTTCTTGAATTAATCTTTTGATTGCCTCCCCTTTATTTTCTGTGTTCTCTTTTCTTAGATCTCCTATTTTTTAGATACTGGACCTTCTGATCTGGTCCTCTGTTTTCTCTTTTCAGCTTTTGACCTTTTTTTTTTTTTTTGCTCTGCTTTCTGGGAGATCTCAGTGTTGTTTTCTCCAAGTTTCCATTTCTGTCTGCTTGCTATAATCTTTTTCTTTAATATTCGATGCTTTACCTTAAGTATTTGGTTGTTCTTGGCTGTCTACTCCTATTTAAAAGTAGGACAGAGAAAGTGGATTGGAAGCTGTGGACCTGACTGTAGTTTTTGTTAAGTGAGAGCTTAAAAAAGCCCCACCCGTTTCCTCCAGGGTGAGGCATTCACCAGGCTTCATATGCAGTGTTTAGACAGGTCTAACTGTTGGGTTTAGGCAAATGCATAGTCTCCTGTTTTTATCAGTATCTTCACCTTCATTTGTAGGGTACCCGGTGCTGTTAATTCCCGAACCTTTTGGGAATCCTCATTTTCAGTCGGGTTGCTTCTCTACTTTTCCCCATTGCTGGCTAAGGAGGATTCCACTTTCTTAGGTTGGCTCAGTCATTTACCACTTCTCTGTCTACCTTCCAGGGCCCCAAATGTTGCTTCCTGACTTGTTCACTCAGTCCTTGTGAATTTATGACTTTTCCTCCCCACTTGTCTTAGTTTGTTCGGGCTGCTATGACACCACCATAGACTGTGTGGTTTATAAACACCAGAAATTTATTTCTCACAAGATCTAGAGGCTGGGAAGTCCCAGATCAGGGTGCCAGCAAATTTGATGTCTAGTGAGGGCCTGATCCTGGTTCATAGATGGCTGACTTCTCATTGAAAGCCCACATGGTGGAAGCAGGTAAGGGATCTCTCTAATCCCATTCATGAGGGTTCTACCCTTATGACCTAATCACCTCCAGAATCTCCACCTCCTAATACCATCGCAGTGGGGGTTAGGTTTCAACATGTGAATTTTGGGGGGCACAGTCTTTCAACCTGCAGCATCATACCTGTATTTTAGGAGGGTTTTGGGGGAGACCTGAGGCTAGTGCATGCATTTTTTAATTGGAATCTTTAAGGAAGCATTGGATTTGCATCTAAAATTTTTTATTTTGCCTTTTCATTCTTAAGATTTATGGGATTGTTTGGCTAGGATATAAAATTTCAGCATGCCAATTGATTAAGTTGTGATGATGTTATATATACAGATAGCTTTCCTTTGCTGAAATGGAACTGTTTTACCTGAAGGATGAAGAACAAATTATTAATGGTTATCTTTGGCTATGAAATTATACTTGGTTTTTATTTTCTTTTTTATACTTTAATTAATTCTTAATCTTTCCTTTTCACTGTAATCCCTAAATTTTCTACAAGAAATATGCATTACTTGTGTAATTAGGAAAAAATAACACCTAAGTTGAGAAAAATTGTTAATCAAATCCTTGGATAAAAATTGGCCCTAGATTCCAGTGTGCTGTGCTCTTCTTTTATTCAATCCTAAATCTTTCACAGTTGTGTTACACATGTCCTTTACCTCCTTTAGGTAATCTGCATTTACAAGCACTAAATTTGAGGGGTGTGTGTGTGTTTTGCAGAGTTCATTCTGATCTACCCCCAGCTTTTTATTTTGAAGAATTTCAAAACTATAGAAGAGTTAAAAAGACTAGCACAATGCAAACCTATATAATCACTATTTTACCACATTTGCTTTATTTTTTACACCTTTACTGAAGCATAATTTGCATATTGTAAATTTTAACCCATTTAAAATGGATAATTGATTTTTAGTAAGAATTGAGCAACCATCACTATAATCCAGTTGTATAATATTTTCATCACTCCAGTAAGATTTCTTCTGTTTACTGGTGTTTTTTTTTTTTTAAGATTTTATTTTTAAGTAATCTCTACACCCAGCATGGAACTCGAACCCACAACCCAGAGATCAAGAGTCATAAGCTCCAACAACTGAGCCAGCCAGGTGCCCCTGCCTGTTTACTACTGACAGTCCCCATTACTACCCCCCCAACCTCAGGCAGCCACTGATCTTTTTTCTGTCTCTAAGTAGTTGTTTTTCTCCACTTTTGGTATCAGTAGAATCATATAATATGTGGTCTTTTGTATATGGCTTTTTTTACTTAGCATAATGTTTGTGAGGCATCTGTTTACGTATCAGTATTTCCTTCATTTTTATTGCTGAGTGGTATTCCATTGTATAGATATGTAGCATTTTGTTTATCCATTTACCAGTTGATGGACACTTGGGTTGTTTCTACTTTTTGGCTACTATGAATAAAATTGCTGTGAACATTCTCCAGGAAGACTTTGTGTGGCTGTGTGTTTTAATTTCTTTTGAGTAGATACTTAGGAATGGATTGCTATTTTGTATTTAACTTTTTATGAATGTGCCAGACTCTCCCAAAGTAACTGCCATTTACATTCCCACCAGCAATATATGAGAATTCTCTGTATGGATTTATACATTTTTTTTTTTCTTGAACCATTTGAGATAAAATACGGACAGCATGACATTTTACCCCTTGGCCCTTCAGCAAGTATCTCCTAAGAACAACGGCATCATCCTACATTACTGCAATATTATTGTCACTCTCTAGGAATATAGCATGGAAACAATAGTATTAGCCAATATATATTCCATATCTAGATTTTCCTGTTTGTTCCCCAGATGCTCTTTATAACGTGGGGTTTTTTTGTTGTGTGTTTTCTTAAATCCAGGATCTTCTCAGACATCTTATATTTGATTGCCATGTCTCTTTAGTTGCCTTCAATCTAGAAGAAGTTTCCCTCACCTTTGTCATTTGTATGTTTTATGATATTGACATTTTTTAAGAGTCCAGCCCATTTGTCCTCTAGAGTGTCCTGTGGTTGCTTCCGCACAATTAGATTCAGGTTAAACATTTTTGGTATAGTTGTTAGAAATAATACATGGATGATTCTGTGTCTTCTGTTGTATCACGTCAGGAGGCATATGCTGTTAGTTTGTCCCGTTATTTGGTTAAGATAGCGTCTACCTCTTTTTTTTTCTTTTGTAATTAATAAGTAATCTGTGAGAGACTATCTTTTCCCCAGCAATCTTTCTCCTAACTGTATTAGTACCCATTGATGATCCTTGCCCTGAGTAGTTTATTGCCTGAGTGGGTTGCAGAAAAGTAATTTTCTAGTTCTTTTATTCCTTCATTTATTAGTTGGCAAGTCTTTTGTAAAGATATTGCTGATTTTTAAGTGGAATTTACCAAATTAGAGTGATGGAGAGTTTTATGCTGAATGAAGAAAATTTTTGGTTATTTTTTAGTATATCTTAATAGTGTGGAATGAAGTGTATTTACTTTATCCTCAGCCACAGAAAATCCAAAGAAAAGGTGCCGGAGAGAGAGATTCCTTGACTTTTGTAAAGCCAGAAATCTATAAGTTCCTTCACTGTGTTTCCATTATTTTGGTGTGATTGCTTGGTTTTCTCCCTTTGAGAGACCACTCTTTTTTAGAAAGAATCAGAAAAAGCTACAGAAAAAATTTTTCCTCAGTTTTTGTTAGTTTTTCTTTGTAAAACAAATCGGGTAGATTCCCCCCCCCTTTTTTATGGTTTTGTGATTTTTTTTCTTCTTCTTTTGGTAGTAATCTACCTGGTGGCAAGTATGCATGTAAGTAGCTATTTTATTTTTTTAAATATTTTATTTATCTGAGACACACAGAGAGAGGGAGATCATGAGCAGGGGGTAGGGGAGAGGGAGAAGCAGACTCCCCACTGAGCAGGGATACCAATGTGGGACTCCATCCCAGGGTACTGGGATCCTGACCCAAGCCGAAGGCAGATGCTTAACCGACTGAGCCACCTAGATGCCCTAAGTAGGTACTTTAAAAAAATCCCTTCCTTTTGTAATGTATAGGAAATGCCATAGTTGGGTGAGCTGTCTAGGCCTGACTACTTGTTATCTGTAGCTAGTTACCCAGAACATGAAAACATTAACAGAGTATGTGAGATTGTTTGCAAGTGTCATAGGACTTTTTAAGGAAATTGTCTTTAATTGTTGTCTTCCTTGTTTGTTCTCAGTGATTAGTTACTCAAAAATGGCAGCAATCTCTGACATATTTATACTGTCATTTTATTATTATGTAAAAGAAAAAGGGGCTTGGTCGTCTCAGATTTGTGAGCTATCATAAAATCTGCCTTTGTCACATTTCTCCAAGTTCCATCTAATTTAATTTAGTCTCCTAGCTCTTAAGTATGTAAGTAAGCTTTTTAAAGATACCTATCTCCTGTGTACCAGAGAGTAGCCAAATATAGCCATAGAGTATTTGGAGATGGGTTGGCTGAAGAATGAGTAGAGTTAGCATTAATGCCATGTAGCATTATTTGGTGGTGATGATAATAACATTACATTGGCTTTATCATATTACATAGAACTTAGTCAAGGTTTATTTACCTTTTTGTTCTTACAGGAGAAAATAAGATTGATAACATCATAAGGGCTTTAGATTCTCTCTTAGATGTGTGCTCTAGTATGTATTTTTGGAGATGAGGTATACTGAGGTCGACTTTTGTATTATCTCCAAAGATGGTATGGTCAGCAGTGTTCTTTAGGGGAGATGAAACTGAAGAGTCTCTGAAGCCGGCCCAGGTAGTGTGCCATCAAGAGATCTCAAAGACAAGAGCATTTTAATCAATGGTGTATCTAAAAGGTGTGTGGTATTTCTTTTCAAAGTCCGTGCATTTTCCTCGGTATATGGAAACAGCAGCTAGATTTGAGAATGGAACATGGAGTGTTTGTTTACAAATTTAGCCTTTAGGCACTTTGTCCTTTTTTTAAAATAAAAAAACCCCAAAGTTTCTAGTATTAGTTCTCTGACTAGGCTACAGAATAAGACACATTTGACCACTGCTGGCTTATTGTAAGTTTCCTGTTAGGTAAACATACTTTTGAAAACCATACTTAATTATAGATTTACCTGATCATTTCTTAACTGCTACTTAAAATTCTGTCCCAAAGAAAGTTTCATGAATAACAATAAACCACAGATGTTTTGTTTATGAAGATAGCTTTGTCTGAATCAGGTTTTCTGTTTGGCATCCTGGGACTTTTTGGGTATCATACATTTTCATGTCTTCTCTGGGCCGCTGTTCTAGTTAGTATGTTAAAAAATTTCATTTAGCACTGAGCCTAGTTGTTGTTTGCCTTTTAAGGAACTATTCATGACTGTTAAATTGGGGACCAGAAAAATGGGAGTTATTTCTAAATATGCATCTTTAATGGGTAATTGAGTTCTTGAAAGCAGAGTTACAATGAAGGAAATGACTCTGTACCTTTTTTTTTTTTTTTTTTTAAGATTTATTGGGGCGCCTGGGTGGCTCAGTCGTTAAGCGTCTGCCTTCGGCTCAGGGCGTGATCCTGGAGTTCTGGGATCGAGCCCCACATCAGGCTCTTCTGCTGGGAGCCTGCTTCTTTCTCTCCCACTCCTCCTGCTTGTGTTCCCTCTCTCACTGGCTGTCTCTCTCTCTGTCAAATAAATAAAATCTTTAAAAAAAATTAAAAAAAAGATTTATTTATTTAGAGTCAAGGATAGAGTCTGTATGTGTGGTGCAAAGTCTGTTACAAGAGGTGGAAGAGGAACTGGAAAGATAAATTAAAACTTAACTCAGATCCAGTAATTCCACATTTGGGTATGTATCCAAAAGAATTGAAAGCAGAGTCTCAAAGAGATATGTGCACATCAGTGTTCATAGTGTCTGGCACATAGAAGTGGACACACTGTGTAATTTTGAATTAATCTGGGCCTGTTATGTTTCAGGTAACAAACTCACTTTCAAACTAGATAATGCTAAAGATGTGTGTGTTGGAGCAGAGAGAGGTATTTTAAGGGTGTTGCTATGTTACACAGAACCCAAAGACCTGGATATGTTTGGGCTTTAGGAAAAGTTGGACTTTAAAATATCTCAGGTTTCTTTCTTTTCTTTTTCTTTTTCTTTTTTTTCTTTTCTTTAACTAGGCTCCACGTCCAGCGTGGGGCTTGAACTCACATCCCTGAGATCAAGGACTGCCTGCTGTAACGACCGAGCCAGCCAGGCACCCCCTCAGGTTTCTTTTTATGTATGTTCTATGTAGGTGTTTGCAGTTGTCTATCTCTGCTGGAGAAAACCATGACTGTCAAAAGCTCCCAAATGTGTAGTTTATAGCCCGAGTACTGTGGGAAGAACTCTAAGTTCCAAATTCTGGGGTGCCCCCACCCTCACATGAACTGTGGAATGACCTCACTCTGTCCTAAGGAGTCGTATGTGGAAGTGAGGGCATTGCCTAAACAAGTAACAAGTGCAGATGCTCTCATCTCCCTCCCCAGTGGGAGATGACCCCTTCCCAATCAGGTCCAGCTGTCATACTGTGACTTACTGCCAAAGGTGCCCCACCCCACCAGCTGAAGGTCTCGGGATGATAGCTATGCTTTCCCTAGTTTGGTCTTGATTGGTCCAGATAAACATTTGCATGATCCTGCAGCCTGTGGGCTAACTGATAGATTTTTTTGTTGTTGTCATTCCTCTGCCCTCTGTCATGTAGTCCCAGTATATAATCATGAGAGGAAAACCAGATAAAAAGGAGAAAGGAAAAACACTGTTTTTTGGTTACTAGTTTATTCCATTTTTTAAGCACCTTCTATGTGCCAGACACTCTTCTCAGCCTGGGGATATAAGCAGAAGAATACGGAGCATATACTGTCTTGTGCAGGCAGGAGCAGTATAATAGAATCAGCAAGTCTCATGGTCCCCTGTTAACTCATTTCACTGGCAGAGGATTGAAGGTTTAGCCTGGCTTGCCCCCCAAAGACTCCCCATGTCTGATATTCTTCAGGACCATCCTTGAGAGCAGCGCAGGGGCTGTAGGGGCAGGGTGGGAGATGGTTCCTTTTATGAGGGCCATGCTGCTTTAGCTTTCCCCTTCCGATAAGATGCCACTTTCTGGACCTAGGGTTTGACTAGGAGTATAATAATTACAGCCTCCTGCTGATACAGCTCCTTTAAAACTGCAGTTCACGGCTCCTCATCCATTTCTTACTGGTTCACTCCCCTTGATAACCAACTCCAGTAATATTCAGGCTTTTTAGTCTCTTAAGATTGCTGAAGAGAATAGCTGGGACCAGGTTTAATTCTCCTTAGTTTTGCTTATCTTCCTACCTCAGGGCATGGGTGGAAAATTCTGGATTTGGAGCTTTCTCAGATCTGCTGTGGAATGTCACCCCTGGATATTGCCCCCCTCCCCAGCTGCATTTCTGTCAGATAATACTTTATAATGAGGGGAGGGGATGGCATTTGGGGGAACCCTGTGAGAAGTGTTTTGAAAGGGGCTGTCTACATTGTATTCATTCATCCAGGGTTTCACAGTTTCTTAGTGGCACAAAGAATTCGGTTGCTGAAATTCAGCTAAGTAATTATCTGATCATTAGAGGCTTTGGATCTCTAGCTTTATAGGCAGAAAGGGCTTTGCTTAATCGTTATATTCTTGTCTTATGTGTCACATCTCCTCTCTAGGAGGCTGGATTGGGCTGGACTGTGTTTTACAGATTGGATTGTTCTGCAGAACCTTACTGAAGTTAGCACAGTCTCTGTGAGCAATTTCTTTTTCTTGTCCAAAGCTCCTAAAGCTCCATGTAGCTTTAGAGTGCATATGGAGTATAACCAACTGTTTTGCTACAAGGACTGCTGGGCTTCCCAGCCTGAGATGGGGGAGGCCTCATTTCACTTGAACTTTGTTACACATTTTGGGTTTGTCACTTTTGCAATACTTCAGTCTTTTATCAGGACTTTATTGGAGGTGGTGAACAGAGAACCCTGTCAGACTAGCCCAAGTAAAAATGAGAATTAATAATGAGATACTGGGAGGATATCTTAGAACCTAAGTTAGAAGTTCATTTGGGTTTCAGAAACAACCGGAACCAGGGACTTGAATGTTGTCAGGCTCTCTCTTTCTGGCCGTTTGTGAGTTTGTGGTCTTTTTTCTCTAAAGACTGCTTTTCTGTGCCTTTTCCAGTGGGCAAAATATGGCACTAAAAGCTCCAGGTACTCAGGGAGAGATTGCTCTCTCTTTCGGCTCCAGTCCCAAAATTCCCCAGGAAGGGTTGAAATTAATTCAGCTTTGGGTCAGGCATTCATTCCTGGGCTAATCCTTTGTGGTCTGGAGCAGAGTCATTTACTAACCTGTTATGTTCTTTCCTTATTTTATATCTGCTTTCCTGGGGACAAGGAAGGCGGTTCCCAGAGAAAAGAGGCATACAGCTCTCCTTCATCTGTGTGCCTTTGCACATTCTCTCCCTCGGTCTAACTGCTCCTTCACTCCTCTTCTAGGTGGTTAAGGAGGCCATCAGTTTTGATATTACCTGGTCGAAGAAGCTTTCCCTCAATGCCTAAGTTTTAATTAGGTATTTCCTCCTCTGTACTTTCTTAGTCCTTGGTTATGTTTCTTCTCTGACACTTACCACACTGAGTTGTGATTAATTGTTCCCAAATCTTTCTCAATAGACTTTGCATTTCTTTGTAGCAAAGACTTTGTCTTATTTATCTTTATGTTTCCAGTACCTACAGTCGTGATTGAATTAAAACTTAAATAAGTGAGTAAATTCTGCATACTTACTGATAGGCAGAGAGGGAAAAACTTTGTGCTTATGATGTAGTTTGATCCTTAGATAAATGTTGTTGCTTCCTTTAGTCCTAGAAACTGGTGGGAATAGGATATATCATTTAGGGTGATCTTGAATGTAAGGATTACCATACTTGAGTTAAGGTGAGGTGCCATGCATGTCTCAACTTGTTCTCCCACTTGATTTCCCAAATCAGAGCTTCACCATTGATTGCACTTGCCATGTAAGTGTCACCAAGAGCTAGGGTCTTAAATAGGACAGGATCCCAACAGAGTTTGTCCAGCTTTTTTTCTTAAAAATGTTTGATCTTCTTCAACATGTGGTGCTGGGACAACCGGATAATCACAGGCAGAAGAATGAAATTAGACTCCTACCTTATTCCTTACACAAAAATTATCTAAAATGGATCAGTGGTCTAACTATAAAAGCTAAAACAGTCAAGGTATTAGAAGAAACAAAGGGTTAGGGGCGCCTGGGTAGCGCAGTCGTTAAGCATCTGTCTTCGGCCCAGGGCATGATCCCGGCGTCCCACATCGATCCCGGGTCCCACATCGGGCTCCTCGGCTGGGAGCCTGCTTCTTCATCTCCCTCTCCCCTGCTGTGTTCCCTCTCTTACTGGCTGTCTCTCTGTCACATAAATAAATAAAATCTTAAAAAAAAAAAAAAGAATTAAAAAAAAAGAGAAACAAAGGGTTAAATCTGCATGACCTTGGATTTGGCAATCATTTCTTAATATTTGACATCAAATCATGAGTAATGAAAAACTAGATAAATTGGATTTCATTATAATTAAAGCTTTTGTGTATCAAAGGACATTATTATTATTTTTAAAAATTTTATTAGAATGCACATGAGCCGGGGTGGGGGGCGGGGAGGAGCAGAGGGAGAGGGACAAGCCAACCCCGTGCTGAGTGTGGAGCCAGACGCAGGGCTTGATCTCATGACCCTGAGATCATGACCTGAGCCAAAATTAAGAGTCGGACACTTAACCAACTGAGCTACCCAGGTACTCCTCGAAGGACATTATTAAGAAAAAGAAGAACCAGCCTATTTGTAAATCGTCTATATTAAAAGGGTCAACTGTCCAGGATATATAAAGAACTCTTACAAGTCAACCACAAGAAGATAAACAGCTTAGTAAAAAAATGAACAAAGGATTTGAGTAGACATTTCTCTGAAGAGGATATACAAATGGCCAACAAGTACATGAAGAAATGCTTAAGGTCATTGGTCATTAAGGCACTGCAAATCAAAACCATCAGATAACACTTCATGTCTAGTAGGATAGTTATAATTGGAAAAAAAAAGTGTTGGCAAGAATGTGGAGAAATAAGAACACTTGTACGTTGGTGGTGGAAATGTAAAATGGTTCTGCTAGAAACCAGTTTGGTGATAGAAAACAGTTTGGTGATTCTTCAAAAAGTTAAGCATGGAATTACCATATGACCTAGCAGGTTTACTCAAAGGTATATATCCAAAGAAATGAAGCCATATACTTGCAGACACAGTTGTATATGAATGTTTGTAGCAGCATTACTCATAATGATCAAAAAGTAGAAGCAACCCAAATGCCTGTCAGCAGATGAATGGTTAAACAAAATGTGTTGTGTACGTAGCATAGAATATTATTCAGCCATAAAAAGGAATGAAATACTGATTAACATGTTACAATTTGGGATGAATCTGGAAAACATTATGCTAAGTGAAAGAAGCCAGACACAGAAGGTCACGTATTGTATGATTCCCTTTATAAAAGTTATCCATAATAGGCACATTCGTAGAGACAGAAGATTAGTAGTAGCCAGGAAATGGCGGAGGGGGGGGATGGGGAGAAGGAGGAATGAGTAATGATCACTTAATGGGTATGGGGTGTTCTTAATGGGTATGAGGTGATGAAAAAGTTTTGGAGCTTGAGAGAGGTGGTGGTTGTGCAACATTGTGAAAATACTAAATGCCACTGAATTAGATACTTTAAAGTAGTTAATTGTATGTTATGTGAATCTCACCTCAATTTAAAAAAAAAAAGGAAAAATAGTTTGATCATGACCTATTAGCCAAAGGCACTTGGAAACTAAATTTCTGCAATGCCGGTGTTGAATTTGCTCTGTACTTAGAATCTGCACTTTTTTTTTTTTTTTAAAGAAACAATAAGCCAATTTTATTATCTCAGATGACAAGAATGCCCAGTGTAAGATGGCGCTGAGATTGCCAGATTTAATTTAGTGGTTTATGTGATGTAGGACACAACAGTTTTTCCCTCTTTCTGATTGATCGTCCTTAGCATATCAGGCACATCCTCATTAGGTCCCCTGAGGTTCCTGGTAGGTCTCTTCATGTTCCCAAGGTGGTTGCAGTAATTCTCTTTGTTGAATTTTCTTGACTTCCAGGGGCAGGAAAAAAGGATACTCTCTCTCTCTCTCTCTCTCTCTCTTTTCCTCCCAATTTGCCTTTTTATTATAAACTTTTCAAACGTACAGAAAATTTTGAAGAATTGTAGTGTTTACCCTTATATTTACCGTCTAGATTCAACAGTGGTAAACATTTTTGTCATGATTTGTTTTCTCTTTATAAACATTTTTTTAATCATTTGAAGTTGTAGACATCACAACCCTTCATCCTTAAATATTTCAAAATGCTTCTCCTAGAGATAAGCATTCTCTTAACCACATACTAAGGAAGATAATTTACAAAAATTTTTTTATTAGTTTAAAGATACCTAGCCTATGTTTAAATTTCTTTGGTTGTCCCCAAATGTATCTTTTATAACCCTCTTTTGTGTTTTTAAGAATCGGGGTCCAATCAAGGACTTCAAGGACCATGTATTGTGTTTGGTGGCTACGTCTCTTTAAATCTAGAACAGTGCCACCACATCCTTGCCTTTTCAAGGCAGAATGCTTGTTCTTTACTTTCTATTTGGAAAAGGTATAACTGATGATGGTATTTAGAAGGATCAGTTCTGAAAAGTAATAAAGTTAATGGATCAGTAAACAGACAGGAAAAGAAGAGAGAAGAAATGATCTTGGACTTGCTAGGGCTCTAAGAAGTGGGTAAATGCTAGTGTCAACTTACTCCTCTTAATGGAATTTTCTACAAGCTCTTTTTTCTCACAGTCTTCGCATATTAAATAGTATCATCCATGAGTTAATTTTTAGGTTTGAAAACAGCCTTCTTCAGCCCAATTCCTATTGCCTACCTGCTGTCATCTTTCTGGCTTCATGAAATTCTGTTTCTTCACAGTAGTCACAAGTACTTACTTTTTGACCCCTCTTTCTGGTCTTCCATATTTGATTGCTGTGGAGTTGATGTTGGAGCCCTAATAAGAACCTTCTCTATTTTGCTGATCCTTTTTCTAGTCTGGTTTTTCATTCAGATATAATTTCAGTCACATTAGAGATTCCCGGTGGGCTTGTGGCCTTAGCAGCAGTATCATTGGCTCTCCAGAGGTGAGAGAAGCTTCTTGTGGTTTGGAGTAAGTATTGCTCACAGCCCAAAGATGCTGTTGTTTGTGCTTAACTGTATCAGTTCATTATTCTGATTCCCATTTTAATTTGTGTCCAAAATTTGGGTAGTTTTCTTTTTCTCATAAATAATTTGGATCTTTTTGAGTTTGTTGTTCAGAGAATGGAAAGAGAAGGTATCTAATCTTATTTTCTTGAGAATCTGAGCCAATTCTTAGTCTTCTGACATTCCCTCTTTAATTCTGATTTCCTGATTTTCTTAACTCTTTTCTACCCCCATATTTTTGGGTGATGTTCCTGACTGTATATTCAGCAGATAGAAAATTTTTCTTCAGGGGCTCCTGGGTGGCTTAGTCGTTAAGCGTCTGCCTTCGGCTCAGGACATGATCCCGGCATTCTGGGATCGAGCCCCACATCAGGCTCCTCCGCTGGGAGCCTGCTTCTTCCTCTCCCACTCCACCTGCTTGTGTTCCCTCTCTCGCTGGCTGTCTCTCGCTCTGTCAAATAAATAAATAAAATCTTAAAAAAAAAAAATTTCTTCAGAAGATTGGTAATCTGACCTGTATATGTATACATACGCAAAAATAAATGTTTCATGTTTGTGAATTTTTGCAAGATTAGATACTTGGTCATTTTCAATAATTCAACTGAAAGGGAGGGTTACAACTAATTTGTTTATAGAATTCATGATGGTGGGTACCTGGGTGGCTCAGTTGGTTAAGCATCCAACTCTTGATTTCGACTCGGGTCATGATCTCAGTGTTGTGAGATAGAGCCCCAAGCTGGGTCTCATGCTCGGCGAGCAGTCTGCTTGAGATTCTTTCCTTCTCCCTCTGGGTCCCCCCCCCCCATGCGTGCATGCACGCTCACGCACTCTCTCGCTCTCAAATAAATAAATAAAATCTTTAAAAAAATCATGATGGTAATTATTATGTTCTTAAGAAAATCCCGTGTTTAGAATGTTACTAGATAATTGGGAAGTTCTGGGTAAGCTAAAAGTTTTATGCCTTTGAATACGTCTTCCTAATTGATGGTCTAGCATGGGGCAAGTTATTTACCTGTTAGCGCATTTGTGGCCTCCTCTATAAAATTATTGTTGAACATTATTGCTTCTGAGTTACAAAATTGCATTTCATCAGGGAACACATATCAACATTACCAAATTCTTCTCTGAATCAGGTTAACCTGATTATCAGTGCATTTCAAACTGTTGTGCACCAGGCCCATTTTTCACTGAAGTAGGAAAAGCTGCCTTGGGCTGATAACCTCAGCATGAGAGACAGTTGGAGTTACCCTTTTTGAATGTCCCTGGTTTGCTGAAGTCGCTGGACTATAAGCTGTGTAAAGGTAGGGGCCTTGCCCGTCTTGCTGTCTGTTCTATCCCTGGCCTCGCTTGAGTGCTCATTATTAAATACTGGTTGAATGCCAACCCTAGGACATTTACACACATTGTCTCATACAGTCTTCACAGCCAACCTTATCATTGCCAGCTTTGTAATATAAAATATAAGTCAGCCTTCTGATACAAGAAACTCAGTTTTGTAGATGAGTAAGCCGACATAGATGCGTAGCCACTTGTTCAGAGCCCCACAGCCAGGCACAGACGCTGCCTCCAAACAAAGCTATTCTAAATTTTACCATTTTAACCATTTTGCAGTGCACAGTTCTGTGGCATTAAGCATATTCATAGCCATCACCATTGTCTTGGCCCATGCCTTTTTCCTCAGTTACACTGCCTGCCTTTGTTTTTCTGGGTGTTTTTGGTTTAATCTGAAATCAGATTAAAAACATTTTTTTGAGCAAAAACACTGGAGGAACCTGGAAGTTTAAACTTTCAGACTGGGCTGAATACGGAGTCCGTGTTCTTCCTTTTCCCATTTCCTCAGCCAGTTCTATTTCATGTAGAAATTCTTGTTTGCTAATAATAGCTGAGTATGTTGATTCGAACGGGAATACATGCTCTCATATCTGCTTGTTCTCACACTTGAATTGGAGCTGTTTGGTCTATTTCTGCCATTGCTTGGCCCAGTAAGGCAGTGATCTAAGTGGTCCAAGCGCCAAGAAGCTGTGTACCCACAGTTTAAGTTGTGTACCTGCCGAATGGGTTAGAGCACCACTGGGCTGAAGTCCACACTTGGCCTTGTACTTGGGAAATTAATTTGCTTTGTCATCCTCCACTCCTGCTTCCTGCCAGAAGTCCAGTTCACTACTTTCGGTTTCACTTTGGCCTTTAAAAGTGTTTCTTAATCTTTCTCTGGCTGAATTACCTATATTATACAGGTACAAATAAATAGTTTTGTTGGCTTGGCTGTGGGCCGAGTTGGGCTGTGTGAAACAAGATCTGAGGCGGCCAGATCTAAGTAGGATAGCGGAACATGTTCATGTTTCTCCTGCAGTGGTCTTGAGTCCTTTTTGATATCAGGCAGAGCCAAGTGGTGAAATATGACACATGCTGAGGATGAGAATTGGCAATTGTCCTCAGTGCACAAATAGTTTCTTCCCTCCCAAGCATATTTTACAGCCAAGTGAACAGAAAACAATTCAGCAGGCTACTTGCTGGAGTTCCTGCAGCAGAAAAATTATCTTTATAAAAGGGTGGACACACAGTTTTTACAAAACTTTTCAGAAGAACAGAATGCAAGCTAGGCTTACTTTTCTTTTTCTCATTTTATCCCTAATTCCTAAATGTAAGGCTGATTCCTAAGACACACTCCTAGGGCCTGTTTGTGGGTGATAGAGGCTGGGTGTCCCCAAGTTCAACCAGTCATATATTATTCATTTTGGATCATAGTCAGCTGGAGAAGGAAGTTGCTGGGAAGACTAAAGTCCAGGCCTTCCTATTGAATGGTCAAGCACACAGGCAGTTTGGCCCCTGGCTCAGCTCTACTCCATGTAAATTTTATCTAGTACACACACAACAGGCAGGCAGTTGGTGGTGGTGTAATTCCAGTCATTACCGACTAATATGACAGGCCACCATTGCGTGAGGCTTGACCTGAGGCAGCTGCTCTAAATATAGCCTTCCTTTCTGGCAGCTGCAAACACCTGGAGCAGCAGGCAGGCCCCCAGCAGAAAAGTATTTGCTGCTAATAGTATGTCTGTTGAACAGTTGTATACTGTCAGAGCTTATTTCATGCTGTGTTTATGCATAATTAAAAACAATGCACTGGATCCATTGGCTTATGGTTGGGTTATGTTTAGAAAAATGCAGTTTGTGTTGTTGTCTACTGTGGGGACTGGAGATGATGTCACTAGTTTAAGTAAGACTTTAAGAGGAGCAGTTAATGTAATTACTAGCAATTTCTTTGATCTTTCTAATGAACACAGCTTGTTTAAACCCCTTAGTGGCCTTTGGTTTCTGGCATGGATGAACGCGCTGTCAATCATGTGTTTCAGTTCAATTAGGGACTCTGGTTTGTGTGCTTGGTAGTTCCTTCTGACATAAGGAGGTTTATGAGTAATCAAAAAGGACACCATCATTTACAAAATGGTGCTTCCAAAACAGAAACTACAAATGGCTCATAAACATGTAAAAGATACTTAACCTCTTGTGTAACAAGAGAAAACCATTTTCAGGCCTCACTGAGATCTTCTTTTTAACCTATCAGATTGACACAAATCCAAAACTTTGGAGGAACAGTGTTGATGAGCAAATCAGGAAATAGACACTCTCATGTATTCTTGGTGGGTGCAGTAAGTGTACAGCTTTATTGAGGGAAGTTTAGAATGTATCTGTTAAAACCACAAATCTCTATACCATTTGACCCAGCAGTAGTATCACTTAAAGGAATTTATCCTCCAGATACACTTGCATTATATAAAAACAGTATTTGCTTAAGCTTATTTATGGAAGAATTAAAGATTAGAAACAAGCTCAGAAGTGAACTGGTTCCGTAAATAATGAGATATCTGTACAATGGATACAGCTATAAAAAATAGGATATTCAGGGGCGCCTGGGTGGCTCAGTCGTTAAGCGTCTGCCTTCGGCTCAGGGTGTGATCCCGGAGTCCGGGGATCGAGTCCCACATCAGGCTCCTCCGCTGGGAGCCTGCTTCTTCCTCTCCCACTCCCCCTGCTTGTGTTCCCTCTCTTGCTGGCTGTCTCTCTCTCTGTCAAATAAATAAAATTAAAAAAAAAAATAGGATATTCATTGTGTACTGACATAGGAATGTCTGCATGGGAATAACGCAAAGGGCAATGTATAATATGCCACTAATTGTGTAAAAGGGGGAGAAATAAGAATATATATTATTTGCTTGTATGTGCATAAGGCAGAATATTGAAGAAAGTAATATGAGCAAGTTGTGTGTGTGTGTGCGCACGCGTAGGAAAGAAGAGATAAGATGGCTATTTTTCACTGTACAAAGCTTTTTGAATCATCTGCATGTTGCCTTTTCAAAAAAATTAAATAATTAGAATGTCTTTTAAAATAGAGTGTTTTGGAATTCCAGTCGCGGTTGTAGAGGAGCACCCTTTTAATGGACTTTCTTACCCATACTTGCTATCCCTGTGGGTGAGAGGGAGATTTCCTCCTATTGTTGCTGATGGTGCTAATGTTTCTTACTTTTTACTGGGCACTTGGGAGGAAAGTGATGCTCAAGTTTGTTGGTCTTGGCGTTTTTCTGTTGTTCCTCAGACACAGTCAGTGGCTCTAAAGATTTATATACCAGGAGCCTTAGGTTCTATACCAAACCCTAAGAAACAGGCTTTTTCCATTTGTTTTGACAAGCAAGATAATATACTCTGGACAGGACTAAAGTAAAATCTTTTGCCTTTTCTTTTTCTTTGTAGGAACCTACAAGCAGCAATTGGCGCCTATTACGACTTCGAGAGCCCAAACATCAGTGTGCCCTCTATGTCATTTGTTGAAGATGTCACCATAGGAGAAGGGGAATCGATACCTCCTGATACTCAATTTATAAAGACGTGGCGGATCCAGAATTCTGGTAAATGGATAATGGGCTATTCTTTATTGCCCAGTTTTCTTTTTTCAGTAGTTAAAAGAAAGAAGAAAGTGTTTTAGCTTAATTTATATGCTTTTGTAACTCTGAGCTTTTTCTTATACATGATGTAGTACCATTTTTTTTTTTTTAAGATTTTATTAGAGAAAGAGAAAAAGCATGAGCAGAGGGGAGGGACAGAGGGAGAAGCAGACTCCCCCTGAGCAGGGAGCCTGATGTGGGACTCATCCCAGGACTCTGGGATCATGACCTGAGCCGAAGGCAGATGCTTAACAGAGCCACCCAGGCACCCTGATATAGTACTTTTTTGTACTGGTGTGATGACCAAACATCAATGAAATGTCCCCTGCCCTAGATCAGGAAAAATAATTTTGATCTTTTTTTTTTTTTAAATATAGGTCTTGATGGCCTCTATAAATAATTCATTATTCATTTGATACCAGGAACTAGGCCTGTGTGTGGTGGTGGTATTATCTCCACCTGTACAGTTCTACTCCATCATTTTAATTCTGCTCTAATTAATCTTCCAGTTCTTTCCAACAGGCTAGAGGAGGTACATCCTTGAATAGAACAAGGTGGTTAGAAAGAGCTGTGAGCATCTGCTCTTTTGAAAGCTCTTTTCTTTGTAGCTGCAAGGATGATTCTTTATGAAATTTCATTGAGTTATCTCTCTGAAATGTTAATACCACTTTGAAAAATAGGGTAAGAAATGTGGGGTTTTTGCTCAGTATGGGAAAGATGGAAAGACTGAGAAATTTTTTTGAAGCATTGTTGTAATGTACTGCTGACTTTTAAGAAAAATTAAAAATAAGTTAGCGATAGTTCTTTGAAAAAAGGATCTGAATATGTGTCTGGTAACAGTTAATTATTACCTTTTGCTTGTTAAATTCTTTCTAATGACTTTTTTAATTTTAGTGGGCTTAATATTGCTTGTCTCATGCAATAATAATAATTCATGCTGCTGCCTAGATCAGGATGCTTTAACTTCCTTGTCACTGAGGACTTAACAGAGAAAATCGGAGAGATGGAGAACTAGGCAGAAGGCATATTTAGCTGAAAGTCTGTGCATGTGGGGGAACCCTGTCTAGCAAGGTGATCTGATGTGAGATGATGTAAAACTCTTGGGGCTCAAATAAACCTATAAAAGTGACCTTTTATTGACTGTTTACTTTTCAGTTATTTGTACTTTAATTTTTTTATGATGGAGAAAGACTAGTTAAGCTAGCCTAAATAGTAATTAATGTACCAAATTGTTATTCTTAGTTTTTCTGACTTATTTAAAGGTAACTCCCTTGGATGAAAGTTCAGTGTGTCACTGAGGAAATGCATATAATCTGGATTGACCCAACGTTGTAGATGACTGGAGACATTCGTGGCTTTATAAAATTTTCATTAGCTTCTTTTCCCTTTTGGTTGTAACGGTGTGGGGCGTTGTGAGTTTGAGAGACACTTTGGTAATATGGGAAAATAGCTATGTTTTCTGTTTTTCTTGAAATTATTTTTTTCAAAGCTAAATTATTTTTGCCTAATTTCTTTCCTTTTTGGGGGGGGTTTGATTTCTCTCAGTTTTCTTAATGTTGTGGGCTTTTAAAAATACTAAAACAATCTCTTTAAGATTTTATTTGAGAGAGTGTGCAAGAGTGAGCGTGCAAGGGGAGGGGGCAGGAAGAGAGGTAGAGAGAGAATCCCAAGCAGACTCTGCACTCAGTAGAGCCCTAGTCTCAGATCGACATGGGGCTCGATTCCATGATCCGAGATCATGACCTGAGTCAAAATCAAGAGTCAGATGCTTAACTGACTGAGCCACCCAGGCGCCCCTAAAACAATCTCTTTAGTTCATCTTCTGTTCATCATGTTTTTTCTCTGAATTACTAAAACCTGCTAAGTTGCTAATCAAAACTGCATTTGAAACTTACATATGAGTTCAGTTTTATTTAGTTAAAAAAAATTAAGACCTTGTTTATTTATAGTGAAAACACTGAAAATGGTCTGGCTTTCTGGGAATTCCCTATGGTGTTTTTAAATATTAAAAGTTCTTAGAGTACCGCTGAAATATTTGAGATACTCTTTTGTTGCAGAAACCATTTTGTATGTCAGAAATCTTCTTGATAGATCCGCTCACTCACAGTTCTTGAGTTAATGGGGGATTGGGAGGGATTGATATAAAATGGATAAATGTCAGGTCAGAATCCCAAAAAGCCTACCTTTCTTTCACCTTGGAAAAAATCTGTATTGGTGGGGCTGGGTGCTTTTTCCACTTGGTTTTGCATGGTAACTCCAGTTTAAAACAGCCTCTGGATCTGCGATCTCTCTTCCCATGAAAGGTCATTCTTGTGCCTGAATACTTCTTGAAAAGAGTTGGGCAACAATTGGCTGGATATTTTACCCTTCAGGTTACTTTGAACACAGATTATTTTATTCTTTTGGAAATTGTTCCTCCATTTTTGAATAGTTTTGTATCTGTAAGCTCCATGCTTTCCATTTGATTAAGGAGAACCTGGCCTTCCATAACTAAGTAATAGGTATGTTATTAAAGAGAAAGAGGGAAAGCATGCACGTGTACTGGTTCTTCGGCATCATTCTAATCTGGCCTGAGTTCTTTCTGGAAATAGAGTAACACAGAAATACAGCAGGCCTTAGCTATTTCTCCTCTGGCTCTTTTACTCTCATTCATAACCTTCTCTTAAGAGATAAGTGTTCACTGAAATAGTTTCATAAATAATTTTCATGGTATCTCTCTGCTGTCATGTTTTAGGCATGCCAGGCATTTGAATATACAACAGATGAGATTGGCAGGAACTACGTATACCTGTCCCAGCAGTTTCCCCAAAGAAAATAAATGTCACACATTGTTTAAAATTCAACTTTTAAGACCATGGAAAAACAGAAGTCAGACATTTAATGACATAGATGTGGAATCCCAGGATCCAAACTTTTGACACTATATAAGTATTAGAAGCTTGGGAAACTTGAACAGGAAACCTTACAATTAAAATTGAAAGTAAAAATTTGAAACTGCCCCTCCAAGGTGAAAACAGACAATTTTCCTCACCAACACTTTAGCTTCTCAGTTGTTAGAGCCGTGCTCTGTTGTCCAACCATGGTGAATGTTAAGCCAAGCAAGTTATGATAATGCTGGTATTTCTTGGACTTTGGCTAAGTAGTTGTGATTGTCACGTGAGAAAGTGGCTTCATTGTCAACTTTATTTTTTGTGAACATAAAGCTGGAGTTGAGAAAACTTGAAAAAGAACAACTGTTTCCTCCATTTTTCTTTTGGATCCTTAAAATAGTTAATTTCTGCCTTTCTCTTCAGCATGACTATAGTGAAGGTAATTCTTCATCCATTTAGCAAATTTTGTTATATCCCAGTCACTTTACATCAGGTGAAGAAAGTCATGACAAGGTCAGTGAAGGTCCCTTTTTGCCTGCGGCTTAATTTGAAATGCAATCTCCAAACTTCTAGGGATTAAAAACAATAGGGGGTCTTCATCGAGGTTTATCTTCTTCCTCATCGATCTTTGGATGTTCCTTACCATCTCCCAGCTATTTCCGTAATCACTTACACCTAGTAAGTCCGGGCTTTCGGGAACTGGTGGACTTTTATTTCATTTTTGCCACATTCTCTATCATCTCAAAATTGCCATCTGTCAGGGTTTTTTTTTGTTTTGTTCTGTTTTTACTTTTTTTTTGAATAAAATTATCTTCCATGATAACTGGAGAATCACAGTCTTGATCATATGTGTGCTTGTGATACTTAACTTAGAAAGCCATAAAACACAGATTAGTCTTTCTTCTTCTAGATGTATCTGTCCCCATTAAGCTAATTTGTAACTGAGACTTAATTTGAGCCCCTGTTATATTATACTTCTCAAATCCAGAATTTAGGTGTGCTGATGGTCCAGACAGCTCAGCAGTATTTCCTTTCCTTCTGTATTAAGAACTGGTATCTTTGACCTTTTTAGAGTTGCCTGACTTACTAGGCTGTAAGAACTAAATGCCATAGAGAATTCTTGGTAACTCTCAGAAGGTAGATGATTGGTTCTTCACTTTGTAGCAAATTAACACTTTCGAGTTGATGGTGGATAACTCATCCAGTTTTTTCTCCAACAAGCTCCCCAGGCACCACATGAATAGAGTGTCTGTACTAAAAAAGATCAGGACTGGAGCTGCGTAATTTGTTAATCACTTAGTGTTTACCAACTAACCCAGTCTCCCTGGAGCACAGGAGCACTCCCTCTTTGCATAGCTGAGAGCTCTGACCGTCTCAGCTGCTTGTGGTTGTCTGCTCAGGACAGCCAAGTATTTCCCACACCCAGACAGTCTTGGTTTTCCTTATTTTCTTAGAAGTTCAAAAACAGACACATTCTTGGATTTTTGTACAGATGTTGTCTTGTTACAGGTGTTGTGTGTATGTGTGTGTGTGTTTGAAAGAATAATTGTGAATTCAACCCTAACACAGCAGTTCAGTTTTTCTCTTGGCTCTTGGTCTTTAAAGACACTGACATTTTCCAAGGTGCTCCATGCCAGCTGCTACTATTCTTGACCTCAGACAAATACGCTTTTGCCAAGACCATAGGCCCCAGAAATGTGAAACAATTTGCCTGTATTGCCAAGGTATCATCCACAGGCTTTCCACCAGCAGCAGTTGCCCTTTATGATGTTAACTTAAGAGGGCACTTGGTTGGCAAGTGTGTTTTTAAGAGGGTCTGACAAAACATTGTGCCCACTGCTTCATCTGCTACCCCTTAAGATCCAAGAGCCACAGAATGTGCCATTCATTATGGGGCTGCAGTTTCAGCAGTAGAGCTGTAGTTGCCTTTCTCTCTGGTTCCCTTTTCAAGAGTAAGTCCTCAGATATATCAAAACCAGTCCAGCACTTTGAGAACAAGGTACTAAGGCATCCTAGAATACTCTCAGGAGATGGATTTCAAGCATGCTTTGCCCTGAGAGTCCTGCCATGTGCACCTTTTCACGGTGATTTATTTTTATAATGGATGTGTATATACCCCCAAAAGATAGAGAGGTTTCTGTCTATAGTAAAAAGGAGTATATTGGAGAGTCTTCACTGGAAAGATAACTTCTAGTCACTCTGTGGCCCTATGACTTGTCCAAACGAGTCAATATATGGATTGCTCATTTTGAATTAGTTTGCATGAAAATAGGTACATAGGAGGAGGTACCCAAGTAAGATCTTTATCATTTCCAAAGGAGGAAGGACATTCCTGCCAATGCCTTGTCCCTGTATTGCCATTCCTATCCTTTATACCCGTGCCTCTGGCTGGTATCATCACCTCTGAGACCACAGTTCAGTGTGTTGTTACCGGGGAGCTCACCCACTGTTCTGTTTTCCCCACTACTGTTTGAGCCTGAATATGAAATTTGGATTTGACTCTTCTGTCTGGTATTTGCAGAATCTCTTGCACCTTGGTCTTTTCACAGTTAAGCACTCCAGAAAGAAAAGTCGTACGTCAGGGGAAAAGTATTAAAATGAAAGTAATACAGAAATTATTACTCATGTGTTTCATCCACTTGCCTTGATAGAAAAACTGGGGACAATCAGATACATTTTTACTTAGAACGTCAGCTTAAAAAGTTCCATTGAAAAATGGGCACGCGTTACCTCTTAGTGAGGAAAGCAGGCCTCCAAAGATGTGGGTCTGTGCTTCATTTCCACGGCTCTTCGTGGACATCATTCTTAGATTCCTTGGATTCAGTGTGATGTGTGGCCTCCCCTGGGGTCCCCTGAAACTCATCTTCTTGAGGAACTGCCTTGCTTTGATCATATGTGCCTTATCTTAGGGATAGACTGTTGGTCAGAGGTTGTTAACTGATAATTCCTTCTGGTCAGTCTTGTGACATTATGTAGCTCAAGGATATGTGGCTAGGTTCACGTATGTGCGAAAGACAGAGAGAGAGGCCTCTTCTACAGTTTTGTAATGAACTGCACCCAGCCTAGGACCACTAATTGCCTAACATTTTTTTCTTTTGCTTGAACTCAGGGGCAGAGGCCTGGCCTCCAGGGGTTTGTCTTAAATATGTCGGGGGAGACCAATTTGGACATGTGAACATGGTGATGGTGAGATCGCTAGAGCCCCAAGAGATTGCAGATGTCAGCGTCCAGATGTGCAGCCCCAGCAGAGCAGGAATGTATCAGGGACAGTGGCGGATGTGCACTGCTACAGGACTCTACTATGGAGGTGAGTATGTCCTTGTGCAGCCCAGGGTGAAGGAATTAAGGTAACATCTTACAGCATTCCCAGTGTTGCTCACAGAGCCTGTCAAATTACGTAACGAGGCGTGGCCTCTTTTAAACAGTCACCCCATGCAGGTTAATGACTTGAATTTAATGACCATCTAATTGGTTCAGTCTAGTGCTCTCCCTTTTACACTGGCAGTTTAGTTAAAATTTAGTGAAGTGCGTGAGAGATCTATATCTTGCATTCTAAACAGTGATTTAGTAGTGCTGCTCTTTTTGTTATATAATCTGGTAGGTGCTGTAAGAATATTGAAGGCAGTCCTTGTTCTCAGAGTCTCTAGATGTTAAGTCCTATAAAAGAAGGTAATGCACAAAATGTACGTACTTCTCCCAACCGGAGGACCCGTCAACACCCCTCTCTCTTTATTGTCACACTTTCTGAGCAGAGTGAGCCTCTTCTTCCTTTTTTCCATTTGTTCTTCAACCCAGTCTATTCTTTACCCACTCCAGAGAAATGATAATCAAAGACTACCCAGTTTCCAAATCCAGCAGCCACGTAGTCTTCGTACTAACTGACCCTCTGTCATTTGGCACCATGCTCCAAGTGTTTTCTGAACCGTGTACCTTCCTAGACTCACATGATAGCTGTCTTGTTTCTCCTCCTCCGAGTGATCTTTCTCTGTCTCTGTCTAGTCTCCTTTTTGCCCTGGGATTGCTAGATTCTGAGCTGGGTCCTGTTCATGCTCCATGACCTCGTCCATCCACATGGGTTCGGCTGTCACCAGTACAGTGTACGTGGCCGTGTTCAGATTCCTATCTGTGGCTGCAAACTCTCTTCCGAATTCCAGACCTGTGTTTTAACGGCTTATGGACAGAACACTTGGACATCCTGTAGATTTCTGAATCTTAATGTCTCCCAGGCAAAACTTAACATTCTTCTCCTCAGCATCCCAATGAGGTGATCAGGCAGGAACCTTGGAGTCATCTTTTATCCAGTCTTAAAACTGTTCTTCATCACAAACCAGTTCCTGTTGGTTCCACTCTATCCCGTGTCCT
This sequence comes from Ursus arctos, assembly GCF_023065955.2. Lineage (NCBI taxonomy): Eukaryota > Metazoa > Chordata > Mammalia > Carnivora > Ursidae > Ursus > Ursus arctos. The sequence continues at coordinate 29,882,776 of NW_026622997.1, read as the reverse complement.
GGTAATCCAAAGAATAATAAATAGTAAATAGTTCCTGTCTTCTGGGAACCCTTAACTGGACTCAAGGCCAGTGGGGCCTTTGGAGTGATTTCAAGGGATCCTAGAATTAACATTCTTCTGTATGTTTTTGCAGCCGGTGGAAACGTTACATATTTTTTTTTTTTAAAGATTGATTGATTGATTGATTGATTCGACAGAGAGAGAGACAGCCAGCGAGAGAGGGAACACAAGCAGGGGGAGTGGGAGAGGAAGAAGCAGGCTCATAGCAGAAGAGCCTGATGTGGGGCTCGATCCCAGAATGCCGGGATCACGCCCTGAGCCGAAGGCAGACGCTCAACCGCTCTGCCACCCAGGAGCCCCGGAAACGTTACATATTTTTATAGCCTCGAAAAATTTTAATGTTAGAAAGGGTGTCTCATAATGCTTATATGACATCATTCTTTGCCTAAAACTTTCATGCCTACTGTACTGAAGCCTGATTCCTTGGCGTGGGGCTTAAAGCTCCTCACGATCTGGCCTCGTTTTCACTTTCATCGTCAGTCTCCTCTTCACTCCCCCACAGCCGGTCCCCAAAGACACCACATGCTTTCACTTCACCATGCCCTTGCTTGTGTTGTTCCTATTGCCAGAAATATCTTTTCTCTTCTTTCCAGTAAACTCCTGCTCATCCTCAGGGCCCTGATGAAGTCACCATTCCTCCTTCCCCTTTCCCTCCTTGCTTACCCCCCTCACTACCCCATGGAAATTTATCCCTCCTTTTTTATTAATATTATGCACAGGCTTGTTATTATACTTCACACATTGTATTTTAGGTGTGTGTTTACTTACCTTTCTCTCGTACTAGACTGTGAACTATTTGTTGAATGACAAACGAATGTGCAATCATGTATCAGAATGCAGAAATTATTTGTCCCTTCCCTTCTGGACTCTCTTTTCAGGCCACTTTTTTTTTTATTATTAACATATAATGTATTATTTGTTTCAGAAGTACAGGTCTGTGATTCATCAGTCTTGTAATACCCAGTGCTCATTACAACACATACCCTCCCCAATGTCCATCACCCAGTTACCCTATCCTCCCACCTTTCTCCCCTCCAGCAACCCTCAGTTTGTTTCCTAAGATTAAGGGTCTCTTATGGTTTGTCTCCCTCTCTGGTTTCGTCTTGTTTCATTTTTTCCTCTCTTCCCCTATGATCCTCTGCCTTGTTTCTTAAATTCCACGTATCAGTGAGATCATATGATAATTGTCTTTCTCTGATTGACTTATTTCGCTTAGCATAATACCCTCTAGTTCCATCCATGTCATTGCAAGTGGCAAAATTTCATCCTTTCTGATGTCTGAGGAATATTCCATTGTCTATATATACCACATCTTCTTTATCCATTCATCTGTCGATGGACATCGGGGCCCTTTCTGTAGTTTGGCTATTGTGGACATTGCTGCTATAAACATTGGGGTGCAGGTGCCCTGCCGGATCACTACATTTGTATCTTAGGGGTAAATACCCAGTAGTGCAATTGCTGGGTCATAGGGTAGCTCTATTTTCAACTTTTTTTTTTTTTTTTTAAGATTTTATTTATTTATTTGACAGAGAGAGAGACAGCCAGTGAGAGAGGGAACACAAGCAGGGGAAGTGGGAGAGGAAGAAGCAGGCTCCCAGTGGAGGAGCCTGATGTGGGGCTCGATCCCAGAATGCCAGGATCACGCCCTGAGCCGAAGGCAGACGTTTAACGACTGAGCCACCCAGGCGCCTCTATTTTCTTTTTGAGGAATCTCCATACCATTTTCCAGGGCAGGCCACTCCTTCTAATAACCTTTGTACCTGCACAGTTGGAAGTACAGTTGACCCTTGAATAACATGGGAGGATAGGGGTGCTGACACCTCTGAACAGTTGAAAATCCATGTATAACCTTTGACTACCCCCCCAAAACTTTACTGATAGCCTTGTTGACCAGAAACCTTACCAATAACATTAACAGTTAATTAACACATATTTTTTAGTTGTATGTATTATGTACTGTGTTCTTACAGTGAAGTAAGCTAGAAAAAAAATGTTATTTGGAAAATTGAAAGAGAAAATACATTTACAGTACATCTTGTATTTATTAAAAAAAAAATCCACATGTAAGTGAACCTGTGAAGTTCAAACTCATGTTATTCAAGGGTCAGCTAGTTTCTTCCACTGCTGAGCTCCCATTGCATTTTTTCCTCTTCCCCCTCCTCCTCCTCCTCTTCTTCCTCCTCCTCCTCTACTCTTTTATTTTTTCCCCATTGCATTTTCTCTGCACCTCTCACTCCCTTGCCTGTCTTTGGCACTTTACCTCTTTCTACCCAGTTATTTGATGAATGTCTCATATACCTATAAAACTTAAGGTGATACATGTCTTATTTATCTTTGTAACTTCAAAAAGCTGAGCCCAGTGAAACAGAGTGGAGATTTTTTTAAATGAATGTCAGTGTTTTTAAGGGAGGGGCATGACCGCATACGTGACTTAAAAAAAAAAAAATCCCTTTGATGCAAAGATACTGCTTCTTACTGTTCTTTAGTGTTTGAGAGCTCTGGTCGTGTGTGTGTGTGTGTGTGTGTGTGTGTGTGTGTGTGTGTGTTTCAGTGTTAAGATAAAAATAATATGGGGCGCCTGGGTGGCACAGCGGTTAAGCGTCTGCCTTCGGCTCAGGGCGTGATCCCGGCGATCTGGGATCGAGCCCCACATCAGGCTCTTCTGCTATGAGCCTGCTTCTTCCTCTCCCACTCCCCCTGCTTGTGTTCCCTCTCTCACTGGCTGTCTCTATCTCTGTCGAATAAATAAATAAAATCTTAAAAAAAAATAATAATAATAATCACTATGTGGGCCATTAAAATTTATACTTGTAACATCCCCCTCCAATTCTAGAAGTAGGTAGAGTATAAAATTTACTAGTTTTGGAGGCAATAAAGAGTTTAAAGTCTTTCCTGTTCATATAATCTGTGAGTTGTTTCTCAGGATTTTGTGAAATCTTTTTTTTTTTTTTTAAGATTTTATTTATTTATTTGACAGAGAGAGAGATAGCCAGCGAGAGAGGGAACACAAGCAGGGGGAGTGGGAGAGGAAGAAGCAGGCTCCCAGTGGAGGAGCCTGATGTGGGGCTCGATCCCAGAACTCTGGGATCACGCCCTGAGCCGAAGGCAGACGCTTAACGACTGAGCCACCCAGGCGCCCCAAGGATTTTGTGAAATCTAATACCTTCAGGAGATCTTAATAATTGATCAGTTCCATGATTTTCAAAGCATTTTTAAAAAATCAGAACCCTTTCCTTTATAAGAGCATATATGAATACCCCCTCAAAAAAAAGGGAAAACCTAAAAATGAAACTGGTTTTGTTGAATTGGGAGCCTCCTTAACCTGTGTTGCCTGCTCTGATGACCTCTAGTGCTATGTGGCGTAGAGTTTGCAAACAGTTCATCTTCTCTAGTAGAGAATTGAATTCCATTGTACAAACTACAGTTTCATTGAATCCAGATTACTCTTGATTATAACACATCCTGATAGCAGAGATGGTAAATTGTTGGCAGAATGTGAATATAGTATACATAAAACCACAACTATGAACACGTAAAAGAAAATAAACTGCCTTGTTAACTGTGATTGGCTCTTTCCAGTTTTTCTGTGAAGTCTCACCTTGCAAGCTCATAAAGTGTGGTATAGTGGGAAGAGTTTGGGAAGTAGGCTTAGGTTGCCTGGGCACAAACTTGAACAAGTTAGGTAACTACTCTGCGTCTCATCTTTCTGTCCTAACAACAAAGCTTGTTTGTTTTGTTTTTGGTGGGTGGTCTCTTCTACAGTCTTTAGATGGTCTTCTCTAGAAAGAATCATTTTCTTTATTTTTATAATAACACATTTCATTTCTCTTCCTCAGGAGGAATTTTTGCTATATTTAATAATTTATAAAGTGGGTCCCCTTCCCCCGTTTTAAATTGGTTGCGCTCTCCCAGAGTCTCTCAGGAGAGGTGCTCTTGGCGTCTTGCGTGGACAGTTCTTCATTATGTGGGGCATGTGTATGCGACCCTTGGCCCTCTCTCACAAAATACTTTCGCTTCACATATTCATCTTTACCGGCAACCCTCTTCTTCAGCCACACGTTTCTAACCCCCTTGGTTGAATACCACTAAGTATCTGATTCCTGGAAGATTTGTTTTCAAGCCCAAGCATTGTCTTTTATCTTCTTTTTACAGACTTTTGCTTCTTAGGTAAAAGCAATCTGTTATCTAATACCTGCTGTATGTCAGGCACTGTGTTGGGCTTTGTACATTATAAATTACCTTTTATAAAGGAAGTATTGGCTATATTTTATGGATGAGGAAACTGAAGACCAGAGATAATTAATAATTTGTCTAGGGCTCAGTGAAAGTTGTAAATTAGTTATAAATTATTATTATAAATTAAGAAAAGTAGTTTTATGAACTTTGTGATTAATTTGGCCCTACTACTACATGGGGTTCACAAGGAAACTTTGGTTCTAGGGTCTGGATACTTGTCAGGGCTTTGGGAGGATGAGGTATATAGTCCCCAGGTCTTCTCCACATTTCCAGAGTAAGTTAGGAATGGAGTAGGGTTAATATTGGTGAGGCGACTCTTAGTTGGGTAAATATCAGTGTTCCACAAGGAGTTCCTGCCTGCTAGGAGATGCACACTTCTTTTTTTTTTTTTTTAAGATTTTATTTATTTATTTGACAGGGAGAGAGACAGCCAGCAAGAAAGGGAACACAAGCAGGGGGAGTGGGAGAGGGAGAAGCAGGCTCCCAGCGGAGCAGGGAGCCTGATGCAGGGCTCGATCCCAGGACCTTGGGATCATGCCCTGGGCCGAAGGCAGATGCTTAACAACTGAGCCACCCAGGTGCCCCGGAGATGCACACTTCTTAAGAACACTTTGGACACTTGACTCTTGGGAAGCAGTAAGCAGCAGGAGTATCTCTATTTTAGTCTTGATACCAACGGTAACATGCCTCCTCTCTTCTGATAATAGAGTGCCCTCTTCCAGAATTCCGTAGGAGAGATTTACCCCTGCACGGTGATGGTTCCTTCTAAGTCAGAGAGGCATTCTGGTTGTGAAGTAAGCTGAGATGAAGTGATAGTGTGGTCATCACGTGCTGATGAAAGTTTCTCCCACTTGAAGTAGCTCTTCCTGTTAATAGTTCACATGGGTCCCTAGAGATATTGCACATGTACATTAAATACTTACACATTATTCATTTAGTTTCTCAGAGGTTAGAAGTGGAACTTTCCTTATATATTTTTTTAAGATTTATTTGCTTTAGAGAGGGCAGGTGTGGTGGGGGAGCAGAGGGAAAGGGAGAGAGAAAATCTCAAGCAGACTCCCCACGAAGCAGGGAGCCTGATACGGGGGCTCAATCTCACAACCCTGAGATCACAACCTGAGCCGAAACCAAGAGTTGGACACTTAACCAGCTGCACCACTCAGGTATCCCCAGAACTTTCCCTATTAAGCTCCTAAACCATAGTGTGTCCCCCATGTTAGAAAACTTACTGGGTTCTCTATATAAACCACACTGTTTATTTCCTAAAACTTTTTTTAAGTTCTTCTTCCACCCCCTCCAGTTACGGAGTGTCCTTCCTAGCCGGGTGATACAGGACTGTCGCTCCTCATTCTTCTCCTGTATTTTAACTGATCAGTGTTGTTAAAAGAAGCTCTCCTTTCATACGGACTTCCTCTGGATTCCGCACTTGTGTCTTCCATTTAGGTTCTGTTTTACTTGGCATTCTTGCCAGTTCTCTTTCCCTCTTCCTACTGAACCCACCTTTTTTTCTTTCTTTTTTTAATTGAAGAATAATTAACATACTATTGTTTTAGTTTCAGGTGTACAACATAGTGATTTGATATTTATGTACAGTATGAAGTGGTTACCACAGTAATTCTAGTTACCATCTGTCACCATGCAAAGTTGCTACGACATTATTGATTATATTCCCTGTGTTGTACATTACATCCCTGTGTTATTTATGTTATTACTGGAAGAGCTCTTAATCCCCTTTACCTATCTTGTGCATCCCTCCACTACCCTCCCCTTTGGCACCCATGAGTTCTTTGTATCTGTGAGTTTGTCTGTTTTGTTTTCTTTGTTAAATTGTTTTGTTTCTAGATTCTACATATAAATGAAATCATATGGTACTTGTCATTGTCTGATTTATTTCACTTAGCATAGTACCCTTTAGGTCCATCCGTGTTGTGCATGTGGCAAGATTTCGTTCTTTTTTTTATGGCTGAGTAATTGCGTGTGTGTGTGTGTGTGTGTGTGTGTATCACATCTTCTTTACCCATTCATCTGTTGATCGACTTGGCTATTATAAATAATGCTGCAGTGAACATAGGGGTGTGTATGTCTTTTCAAGGTAGTGGGTTTGTTTCTTTTTTTTTCTTTTTGGATGAATACCTGCTGGATGGTATGGTAGTTCTATTTTTAGTTCTGTGAAGCACCTCCATACTGTTTTGCTTAGCGGCTGCATCAGTTTACATTCCCAGCAGCGTATAAGGGTTCCCCTTTTCTCCACATCCTCATCAAAACTTGATATTTCTTAGGGTACCTGGCTGGCTTAGTCGGTAGAGCATGCGACTCTTCATCTTGGGGTTATGAGTTTGAGCCCCATATTAGGCATGGAGTCTACTTTAAAAAAAAAAAAAAAACTTGTTATTTCTAGTCTTTTTGATAGTAGCCATTCTGACAGGTGTGTGATGGTACTATGTTGTGGCTTTGATTTGTGTTTTCCTGATGATCTTTTCATGTGTTTGTTGGCCATCTGGATGCCGCCTTTGGAAAAATGTCTATTTAGTTGACCTTACATTAGAACTTCTCTCTTTTATATGTTGGACTCAAAAGGTTGCCTCATTTGCTTCTAGAAGATCCTCAATAAGGCACTCTGTGTTTCAGTTCTGGTCTGTAGAATTCTGTAATATCAGAAATATGAGTAGCACTTGAGAACAACAGATTTCTTTTTTGAAGAAATGCTAGCCTAAGCTGATTGTGACTTGTGTGGGAAATGTTTTTATTTTTAGAAGGGACATTTCAAATGTAAATGAATCTGAAATCCTTAAATATCTTTATGTTGCAAGGTTTATATTAAGTGTATAAGGTGATGTGCTGTTTCAGCTTCAGAGAAGGAAGCCTGCTGTTGGTAATAGTGCCATCAGATGGTGGTAATTATTTGGTGGTTGTGTCTGGGTAGTTCCGCATGAGTCAAAGGCAGTGTGAAATGGCTGTACTGTTCAGATTAACCTCTGAAATGCACATATGTGTGTCATGAACCTGTTTGGAGCCTAGAAAATCAAGAAATCAGTTGAAACAGTGATCAGTCTATAAAGGGTAGTAATAAAATATTTGCATGTCCAAGTATGAAGCATCAAATGTTGTAACTACTTGGAAATTCAACTGTGAGTAGTTCTAATGTGTGGTGTTAGTGCTAGCAGTTTGCTTCATAATTAGTTTTATTATTTGATAGAAGGGAAAATATAATTTGAAAGCAGCATCTTTTTTTCTTATGGTAGCTAAAGCCCTTTGGTTAACAGAAACTTCCCTGATCTGGAATGTTAGGTTTCAAGGATTCAAAATTTGGGGATTGACAGTTCCTTAAAAATGTTTTTAACCAAATATAATTCTTTCTTAAAATATGAGTATACTTCTTGTTAAAAAGAAAAGAAATAGTTCTAAAATCCCTAACAATTTTAAAGATTAAATACTCAAGCGTAATTTGCTTTAAAAAAATATGTATGTAGAATCTTTAACTTTTTGTGCGTATGCGTTGGTAAGGGCTATAGCTGGGGCTGGATCTAGTTAAAAAGTGTTTAGGTACTTAGTATAACCCAACATAGAAACACACATAACAACTGCATTTCTCTGAGTCTTAGGTGATAGTAATTTTAATATGCATCATTGGTTTAATGATTACCTTTCTTGCAAGGAAGAGAGGTAGCGCCATTGTATTAAATGAACACATTTGGTTATATGATTCTCTTAATTTCAGAAATAGTAAAAAATGAGGAAAAAACAATGGAGGGATACGTACATTTTTCCTTTGTAAAAAAAATGTGTACATATATCTGAAATTGCTTTACCTAAGAAATTTTTAAGGTTTTACTGAATTTTTTTGTGTGATGGGAAATTTTAGTAAGTGCAGTACAGTGTATGGTTTCTACTGAATGAGGCCAGATTATATCTCTTACAAAAGTAAGGAAGCAAGCATAATTGCTTTCCATTCAAATCATGTTGAATACCTAATTTATCAGTATGTACTGTAAACCTGAAAATTGTGTGTAATAGACTGTTTAGTGTCTAAAATGATCAATGTATTGGTCTCTTAAGCTTTGTCTGATATCTTAATTTTTCAGATGCAATTCCTTAATTACTGCTCAGAATGTAGCCCTTACTTTATTTTTAGAAACCTCCCATTAGTCTTGTAGTTAAGGTGGGAGTCTTTGAAGAGGATGTCTCCTTACTGAAAAGCAAATGCATTCTGTTCCTATAATGATGCTTTGACACTAGCCCTGTAATACTCTAAGGGGTTTCTCCTTGAAATAGCAAGGATATTTATCACTTAGAAATTAGTTCATTCTACAATCTTTATCTTGAAAAAAAAAAAGCACTTTTTAAAAAGCTTTCTTTATTTTTCTCCTTTTTTCTTTGCAGAACTTATGATTCCCTTTCTTTACAAAGAGAATGTCAATATTGGACCTTTGGGCTCTAGAAAGGAATGCTGTGTACACCTGTTAACCTCTGGATTTTGCTTTGTAGTGATCAGTGTCCTTCTAGTTCCCTCTTGATTTCCTTTTTTTTTTTTTTTAAAGATTATTTATTTGTGAGAGAGAGAGAGAGAGCACAAGTGGGAGGGGCAGAGGGAGAGGGAGAGAGAATCCCAAGCGGACTCTGCATTGAGCAGGGAACACACCGCAGGGCTCAATCCCACAACCCCAAGATCAGGACCCGAGCTGGAACCAAGAGTCAGACACTCAAACGACTGGGCCACCCAGGTGCCCCCTTTCTTGATTTCTAAGAGTTTTGCTTGTACTTTGTTCTGAGATGGTTTTGAGAGCAATTGAATTCTAATGCGGGCTAAGCTGTGGCTTAGTAGTAGCTTCAAAGTCATTTTTCCTTTTTAGTTTTAATTTCTCTTTTATGCTTAGAAATCAGAAGTGATTAAGAAAACAAATCCCATTTCTGACCTAAGTCTTATTTCAAGATTTTTAAAAATGTTTAATAATAGGGGCATCCGAGTGGCTCAGTCAGTTGAGCATCTGCCTTCAGCTTGGGTCATGATCCCAGTGTCCTGGCATTGAGCCCCGCATTGGGCTCCCTGCTCGGCAGGGAGTCTGCTTCTCCCTCCCCCTGCTCTTGTGTTCTTGCTCTCTCTCTCCCTCCTCTCAAATAAGTAAAATCATTTTTTTAAATGTTTAATAATACGTTTTATGTTAGTCCGTATAGCCAAAGTAAGATTATTTCAACATGAGGCTGTAGCCACATTTTGGGTAATCAGTGGCTACATGTGGCCAGTAGCCTGCCTCATTGGACAGCGCCACTCTATAAACTCTAGTATGTTGTACTATTTTTTTTTCCTTTAAGAAATTGTATAGGATTGGTGGTGGTCTTCTTTTAAGGAATTCGTCAGTGAAACCATCTGGGAGGGTTCTTTTTTGGAAAATTTAAAATTACTAATTCCGTTTATTTTCATAGTTATAGATCTGTTCAGGTTATCTATTTCCTCTTGCGTGACTTTAGGTAATTTCAAGGAATTGGTCATTTACACTAAATTGTCAAATTTTTGCTTATAGAGTTGTTTGTAGTACCCTTTGTTATTTTAATGCTTTCTCTGTCTGTAGTGATAATCTCTCATTCTTTCTTCTTTTTTAAGATTTTATTTATTTATTTATTTATTTATTTATTTATTTGAGAGAGAGAGAGAGAGAGTGCATGCACCTGGGGGGAGGAACAGAGGGAGAAGGACAAGCAGACTCCACGCTGAGGGCAGAGCCCAACATGGGGCTTGATTCCACAACCCTGAGATTGTGACGAGCCAAAATCAAGAGTCGGATGCTTACCAGCTGAGCCACCCAGGCGCCCCTCTTCTCTCATTCTTGATGTTTTGTTTCCTTCTCCTTTTTTCTTGATAGATTTTTTAATTTTATTGTTCTTTTCAGAAAAACAGCCTTTAGTTTCATTGACTTTTCTTTCTTTTTCTGTTTTCAATTATATGGATTTCTGCCTTTAATATTATTTGTCCCTTCTGCTTGATATGGATTTATTTTATTCTTTTTTTTTAAAGATTTTATTTATTTATTTATTTGACAGAGCGAGAGAGCACAAGCAGAGGGAGCAGCAGAGGGAGAGGGAGAAACATACTCCCCGCTGAGCAGGGAGCCTGATGTGGGGCTCAATCCCAGGACCCTGGGATCATGACCTGAGCTGAAGGCAGATGCTAACCGACTGAGCCACCCAGGCGCCCTTGGGTTTATTTTATTCTTTTACCAGTTTCTTAAGATGGAAGCTAATGTTGACCTGAGACCTTTCTTTTATAATATAGGTGTTTAATACTCTTTTCTTAGCCTGTTTGGACTGCTGTAACAAACTTCTATAGATTAGGTGGGTTGTAAACAACAGCAATTTATTTCCCACATTCTAGAGTCTGGGAAGTCTAAGATCAAAACCCCAGCAGATTTGGTGTCTGGTGAGGGACTGCTTCCTAGTTCACAGAAGGCTGTCTTGTATGTTCTCACATGGCAGAAAGGGGTAAGGGAGCTCTCTGGGTGGTTTTATTTTATTTTATTTTATTTTATTTTATTTTATTTTATTTTTGTTTTTATAAGGGCAGTAATCCCATTCTTGAAGGCTCTACCCTCACAACCTAATCATCTCCCTAGGCCCCACCTCCACATGGAATCACATTGAAGATTAGGTTTCAACATAAGAATTTGGGGACAGGGGCACAAACACTTATTTTACAGCAACTGTATATTTCCCTCTAAGCACTACTTTTAGCTATATAGCACGGATTTTGAAACATTGTATTTTTATTTTCACTCAGTTGAAAATATTTTCTAATTTCCCTTGAGATTCCCTGTTTGACCCATGGGTTATATGGAAGTGTGTTGTTTATTCCCAAATGTTTGGTGGTTTTTCTGTTATCTTGTTAATCATTTCTAGTTTCATTCCATTATGGTCAGGGAACACAGTTTATATGACTTCAGTTCTTTTAAATTTGTCAAGACGTTTTTGACCCAGGAGATATGGTCTGTCTTGTTGGTGAATATTTCATGCATACTTTAAAAGAATGTTTATTTTGCTGTTGTGCATGGAGTGTTGTATAATGTTAGTTAGATCCAGTTGGTTGAGGATGTTCAGTTTCTCTGTGTCTTTATTATTTGCTTGTTTGGTCTAATAGTTCTGTTATTGGAAAAAAAAAAAGTGTTGAAGTCTCCAGCTACAGCTTTTGATTTGCGTATTTCTTCTTTCAGTTCTGTCAGTGTTTGGTCCATATATTTTAAAGCTCAGTTGTTAGGTACATACACATTTAAAATTATGTCTTCTAAGTGAATGACCCATTTATTATTGTGTAATGTCCCCCTTTTCCCTGGTAATTTTCTTCACTCTGAAGTCTACTTTGTCTGATACTAATATAGCCATTCTAGCTTTCTTTGATTAGGGTTTGCATGATATATCCTTTTCCACCCTTTTACTTCAAACCTACCTATGTCTTATATTTGGAATTTCTAGGAGACAGCATATGGTTGGGCCATTTGTTCCCCCAGTCTGATAATCTCTGTCTTCTAATTGGTATGTTTAGACTACTCACATTTATTGTAATTATTGATATATTTGAATTAAGTTCAACCATTTTGTTTTCTGTTCTCTTATTTGAGGGACTTTTAAGTCTGTTATATCACTAAACTTATTAGTTATTTGCAGTTAAATTCTTTTAAAAGTATATTTTTTCTGGGGCACCTGGGTGGCTCAGTCAGTTAAGCATCTGCCTTCAGCTCAGGTCATGATCCCTGGGTCCTGGGATCGAGTCCCACCTTGGGCTCCTTGCTCAGCTGAGAGTCTGCTTCTCCCTTTCCCTCTGCTGTTCTCCCTGCTTGTACTCTCTCTCTCTGTCAAATAAATAAAACCTAAAAAGAGGTGTATTTTTTCTGACAATAAAAGAAATATAGAACTTAGAGAATACAAAAAATATAAAGAACAAAACAAAACATTTACTCTACTGATATAAACACTGTTAATGTATGTATCCAATATTAAAAACAAAAAAAATTTATTTTTCAAATTTGATGTTATGGTACAGATAGTTGTGTAAACTACTTTTTTTCCTACTCACTAATATTTTAGGATCATTCTCCTGTTATTAAATACTTTCAAAAGCACAATTTTTAGTAGTTGAATACCATTTCATTGGATTACTATTAATCAAAATTTGTAGATAATTCTTTTTTTTTTTTTTTAAGAGCAGGAGAGAAACAGAGACTGGAGCAGGAAGGGGCAGACGGCGAGGTAGAGAGAGAATCTTAAGCAGGCTCCATGCCCAGAGTGGAGCCCTACATGGGGCTTGATTTCACATCCCAGAGGTCATGACCTGAGCTGAAATCAAGAGTCAGACACTTAACCAGTTGAGCCACCCTGGCTGCCCTAGATAATTCTTTAAAAAAAAAAATTGCGGTAAAATTCTAAAGTTACAACTTTATGGCATTTAGTACATGCACAGTATTGTGCAGTCATCAACTATTTAGTTCCCACACATTTTTAGCACCCCTAAAGGAAACCCCTTACCCATTAAACAGTCACTCTCTATTGTCACAGCCTCTGGCAACCACTAATGTGCTTTCTATCTCTGTGGGTCCTTGATTCTTTTTGCTGAGGTGGGGCAAAGTGTATAAATAGTGATCAAATACTAAATGTATTAGGCAGGGGCTCCTGGGTGGCTCAGTCATTAAGTCTGCCTTCAGCTCAGGGCGTGATCCCAGGGTGCTGGGATCGAGCCTGCGTCAGAGTCCCTGCTCAATGGGGAGCCTGCTTCTTCTTCTCCCGCTCCCCCCTGCTTGTGCTCTCTTGTTCTGTCAGATAAATAAATAAAATCTTAAAAAAAAAAAATCCATAAGCCTCTAGGCAGGCCAACTAAGATAAAAAAGAAGACACAAATTACTAAAATAAGAAATGAAAGAAGGAACATTACTACAGATCCCATGGACATTAAAAGGATAATAAAGGCATATTATGAGCAACTCTGTGCCTAGATGTAATAGACCAATTCCTTGAAAGATACAATCTGCCAAAGCTTACACAGGAAGAAATAGAAAATATGAGTATGCTTTTATCTATTAAAGAAATTGAATCAACAATAACCTCACAAAACAGAAAGCACCAGGCTCAGATGGATTTACTGGGAATTCTACCAAACACTTAAGAAAGAAATTATACTACTTATCTAGAATCTCTTCCAGAAGACAGAAGCAGAGGGAATACTTCCTAACTCATTCTGTGAGACCAGCATTATTCTAATACCAAAATCAGACAGAGGTATTATAAGAAAAGAAGACCAAAGACTGTTATCTCTCATGAACATAGATGCTAATATCCCTTTTTTTTTTAAAAGATTTTATTTATTAGAGAGGAAGAGAGTGAGCAGAAGCAGGGGGAGGGGCAGAGAGAGAAGCAGACTCCGTGCTGAGTAGGGAGCCCGACATGGGACCCTGAGATCGTGACCTGAGTGGAAGGCAGATGCTTAACCAAGTGAGCCACCCAGGTGCCCCTAGACGCTAATATTTTTAACGAAATAAAGCAAACCCAATCCAACAATGTATAAAAATAATTATACATACTATGATAAGAAGAATTTATACCAGATGTACAAGTCTGGTTCACCACTCAACAATCAATGAATGTAATCCATTACCTCAAGAGGCTAAGAAGAAAAATGACATATTCTCATCAATAGATGCAGGAAAACCATTTGTCAAAATCCAGCACCCATTCATGGTTAAACTATTGGAAAACTATGAATAGAGGGGAATTTTCTCTACTTGATAAAGAATATCTATAAAAAACCTCCAGCTAACATCATAATAGTTAGAAATTAGAAACTTTCCCTCTAAGATCAGAAATAAGGCAAGGAAGAGGCATCATACTGGAAGTTCTAGCTAATGCGATAAGACAGTGAAAAGAAATAAGGTATATAGGTTGGGAAGGAAGAGCTAAAACCGTACTTTTTTGCAGATGACATGATTATCTATGTAGATAATCTGAAAAATGACAAAACTCTTGGAACTAATAAGCAATTATAACAAAGTTGCAAGATACAAAGTTAATATGTAAAAGTCAACCACTTTCCTACATACTAGCAATGAACAACTTGAATTTGAAATTAAAAGCACATTACTGTTTATGTTAGCCTCCCCCCAAAATGAAATACCTAAGTATAAATCTATCACAATATGAACAAGGTTTATATGAGGAAAACAACACAGCTCTGATGAAAGAAATCAAAGAATTAAGTAAGTCTTAGAGAGGTTTTCCATGTTCACTGGTAGGAAGACAATATCTTCAAGATGCTATTTCTTTCCAGCTTGATCTTAGATTCAACACATTCTCATTCAAAATTCCAGCAAGTTTTTGTGTGGATATCAACTGATTGATCCTAAATTTTATATGAAGATGCAAAAGACCCAGAATAGCCAGCTCACATTGGAGAAAGAGAAAGGTGGAGAAATGACACTCCCTGACTTCAAGACTTGCTATGTAAAGCCACAGTGATCAAGACCATTTGGTATTGGTGAAAGAAGAAAGAAATAGATCAATAGAACAGAATAGAAAGTCCAGAAATGGATACAAATAGAGTCAGCTGATCTTTGATAAAGAAGCAAAGACAATGGAGAAAAGATAGTCTTTCAACAGATAGTGCTGGATCAACTAGGTGTCGACATGCAAAGAAATGAATCTAAACACAGACCTTATATTCTTTGCAAAAATTAACTCAAAATGTGTCATAAACCTACATGTAAAATAGATATCGCACCAGAGAAGGTATACAGGTCACATATAAGTATATGAAAAGATGTTCATTATCATGTCAGAGAATTGTAAATTAAATTAAAGCAAGTTGCTAGTATCCACCTATTAGAATGCCCCAAATCCAGAATATTGACAACACCAAGTGCTGGTGAGGATGTGAAGCCACAGGAACTCTCATTTATTGTGGGCGTGAATGCACAGTGAATGTACAGTCGCTTTGGAAGGCAGTTTGGCAGTTTCTTATAAAACTAAAATACTCCTGTGTTTATAACTGTTTTATTCATAATTGCAAAAGCTTGGAAGCAACCAAGATGTCTATCAGTAGGTAAATGAGTAAATAAACTGAGGTACATCCAGACAATGGAATACTTCCAGAACTAAAAAGAAATGAGCTTTCAGTCCATGAAAAGGCATGGAGAAACTTTAAATGCATATCTCGAAGTGAAAGAAGCCGATTTGAAAAGGCTACATCCTGTGTAATTCCTATATGACATTCTGGAAAAGGCAAAACTGGAGACATTAAAAAGATCAGTGATGGCCAGGGTTTGGGGGAGGGAGGGATGAATAGGCAGAACACAGAGGATTTTTAGGACGGTGAAGTTATTCTGTATGGTACCATAGTGGTGGATACACATCATTATGCGTTTATCAAAACCCATGGAATGTACAACACCAAGGTGACCTCTAATATAAACTATGGACTTGGGTCATAGTGCTGTGCCTGTGTGGGTTCATTGATTATAAAAAGTGTCACTTTGGTGTGGACTGTTGATAGTGGAGGAGGCTGTACATATGTGCAGAGAGTGTACATGCTTCTTCCCAGTTTTGCTGTGAACCTGAAAACTGCTCTGAAAAATAAAGTCTGGAAAAATAGTAAAGTCTGGAAAAATAGTGAAGTCTATAAAAATGCTTCTTAATAATAAACATTAGAAAATAACCTTATTTTAACTAAATAGATTCAGATTGGTGGCGGGAAAAAGGCACCACATTTCCAGACTGCAATAAAATAAGCATAAACTCTGGTTGAGTGTGACTTGTGCAGTTTGGCATGAGTGAGGGTTCTGTGTGGGACAGAATGGGAAATGGATTGGAGGTGTGTACTCTGAGGAATATTTACACCACCAGTCATCTGGAAGAGAGATGAGTAGCAGGCCGTCATGGCCCAGACTAAGGGGCCAAAGAGGGGCATCTTTATATGCTATGTACCTCAGATGTGAGCGAGTGGGGAGATTGACTTTCTTTTGTAGGATTGAGAAGTCCAGATGGTCGTGAGTGAGCCCTAAGATCCCTTGTGTGTGGACGTTGCTAGACCTACTTCAGTTTAGGGATGAGTACTCATTCATTTCTCCAAAGCTCTCTGCCCACATCTGAGCCAGGAAGATAATTTGGCCTATTAAGAGGCTGCAATGGAAATGAAGAGGACAGGGTGCTCGTGCAAGTTGTGCCAGACCAAAGAAATGAAGGAGAAAGTGAAAAATGCGCAGAGGAGGAGAATGAAGAAACATTTAGAAAGTTCTGCTTTGTCACTGTCTTTGACTCTGACTTGTCAGTGAATTCACGTGATGTCTGTAATGTAATTCTCTTCGGAGAGAACGTTGAGGGGGAGGGGTTTTGTTTTGCTGGTTCTTGCATTGGCCCTGCTTGGGTGGTGATGTTGACAGGCAGCAGTTTCTCTGAAGCCAGAAACAAAGCCTGTCCTCTTTTAGGAGGAGGGGGAAGGGAGAGCAGAGTTACTGTAGTGTATTACCAGATCTCTAGGACAGAAAAGCTTTCACCAGGAATAACTAGTTACCATCAGTAATGCTGTTTTATACTTTTTATCCATAATTACTTCAAAGATAAGGTTTGAATTTCCAAAAAAGACAAATGGGGCCTATGTCTTGTTATGCTTAAAGTATTCAAAACATACGTAGTAACTCCATAGAAAGGTATCAGAGTCCTTAATTAAACTTCATCTTAGAAGCATGTGTACAAAGAGGAATGGCCTTTTTAAAAAAAAGATAGTTTGAATTAGGTAAGTCAGTTGGTAGTCTTAAAATTTGACTTTCTGATGAACTAAATACTTACTTGGAAGTACTTATGCTCACATACTTCTATTTTACACTATCCTTTGATAAAAATAACTGTAAATACCAAGAAGTTCCAAGTGTGTCCCAGTCAGACTGGTTGAGAAATTCAGCAGTAGTAGTGAAACAATAAGAACACCAGCCATCTTTCTACCTATTTGCATATAAAATGGATAATATTTAAATATTAAGTCCTTTTATCCAGTGTTACATTTAAGTGCTTTTCAACATAACTGCCAAAATGATTGTTAAAATGTCAGGTTAATCTGTGTATTTTTATGCCCGTTTCTTAAGTTTGGCTATTAATGTGCTGTAGCTATAGTTTTGGTTCCCTGCATTATTCTTAAACCTAATTGTACTTAAATTTACATTAGTACTTTAAGTTGCTTCAGTGTACTTGAAATCTATCTTAATTTTCTGCAGTTGTGCTATTACCCACTCAGATTATGCTTTATTAGTAAGCTATAGAAGTTTAAGTAATGAGGATGTTAATATTTCCATCTCTTCTGCCAAGAATAGTTGTCTCCGGGGGCGCCTGGGTGGCACAGCGGTTAAGCGTCTGCCTTTGGCTCAGGGCGTGATTCCGGCGTTACGGAATCGAGCCCCACGTCAGGCTCCTCCACTATGAGCCTGCTTCTTCCTCTCCCACTCCCCCTACTTGTGTTCCCTCTCTCGCTGGCTGTCTCTATCTCTGTCAAATAAATAAATAAAATCTTTAAAAAAAAAAAAAAAAAGAATAGTTGTCTCCCCGTTAACTATTATCTATTTCCTCGTTGGTGGAACACTCAAAACTGACCAGGGGTGGGAGTGCTGCATGGTGTTTCAGATAAGCGCTAGATTAGGATTCAAAAGAGCTGACTTCTGTTCTTGTTTTTAATTCTGCCACATAATATATTACTGATTGGCCTTGAACAAGGACTGACTTAAAGTTACTCGGCCTCAGGATATTTTTTGCTTATTTGTTTTAATTGTGGTGAAATACGCGTTAACAAAATTTACCATCTTAACCATTTTTAAGTATACAATTTAGTGGCATTAAGTACATTCACATTGTTATGCAACCGTCATCACCATCTACCTCTAGTATTTTTATCTTGCAAAACTGAAACTCTGTACCCGTGAAATAATAACTTCTCATTTCTCTCTGTAGCCCTTGACATCGCCATCCTACTTTCTGTCTCTATGAATTTGACTCTTCTAGGTACCTCATGTAAGTGGTATCATATAATATTACAGTATTTGTCCTTTTGTGACTGGCTTATTTCATTTAGCATAATGTCCTGAAGGTTCATCCAAGCTGTAGCATGGTTCAGAAGTTCCTTCCTTTTTAAGGTTGAATAATACTCAATTATATGTATATACCACACTTTTAGAATGCATTCATACATCTTTGGACACTTGGATTGCTTCTACCTTTTGATATTACGAATAATGTGCTGTGAATATGGGTATAGAAATATTTCTTTGAGAGCCTACTTTTAGTTCTTTGGGGATCTACCTAGAAGTGGAATTGCTGAACCATATGACAGTTGTATTTTTAATTTTTTGAGGAACCGATGTACTGTTTTCATAGCGACTATACCATTTTACTCTCCCACCAACAGTGCACAAGAGTTCCAATTTCTCCACATCCTTGCCAACACTTGTTATTTTCTGTTTTTTGATAGTAGGCATCCTAATGGGTGTGAGGTGGTATCTCGTAGTTTTGATCTGCATTTCCCTAATGATTAGTGATGTTGAGCATCTTTTCATGTGCTTGTTGCCCATTCAGCTTGCCTATTCAAGTCATTTTTTAATCATTTTCTTTTTTTAAAGATTTTATTTATTTGTGAGAGAAATTGAGAGTGAGCACAAGTGGGTGGAGGGGCAGAGGAAGAGGGAGAAACAGACTCCCGGCTGAGCAGGGGGCCTGATACGGGGCTCCATCCTGGACCCTGAGACCATGACCTGAGCCAAAGGCAGACGCTTAACTGACTGAGCCCTCCGGGTACCCCAGGTTTTTGGGGTTTTTTCAGTAGTAGTTCTTTATATATTCTGGGTGTTAACCCCTTATGAAATACGCAGTTTGTACATACTTTCTCTCTTCTATGGGTTGCCTTTTCACTTTGTTGTGTCCTTTGATACACAAAGGTTTTAATTTGATGTAGTCCAATGTATTTTTTCTTTGGTTGCCTGTGCTTTTTTTGTCATATCCAGGAAATGATTTCCAAATCCAATGTCATGGAGCTTCCTCTCTCTGTTTTCTTCTAAGAGTTTTATAGTTTAGGCTGTGATGTTTAGGTCTTTGATCCATTTTGAGTTAATTTTTGTGAATGGTATGAGGTAAGTGTCAAACTTTATTATTTTGCATATGATATTCAGTTTTCCCAATACCATTTGTTGAAAAGACTGTCCTTTCCGCTTTGAATGGCTTTGCCTGTTTTGTCGGAAATCATTTGACCATGTATGTGAGGTCATGTTTGTGAGGGTTTGTTTCTGAACTCTCTTCTCTTCTGTTGGTCTGTATATCTTTTTAACAATACCACACTGTTTTGATTATTGTAGTGCTATGATAAGTTGTGAGGGTTTGTTTCTGAACTCTCTTCTCTTCTGTTGGTCTGTATATCTTTTTAACAATACCACACTGTTTTGATTATTGTAGTGCTATGATAAGTTGTGAAATCAGGAATTGTGAGACTTCCAGCTTCCTTCTTTTTCAAAATTGTTTTGGCTATTGAAAATTGTTATTGCTTTAGTGATGCTAAGAGCAATCAAAGGGTTCAAGTAGTGATAGCCTGATCCCTCCATTGCAGAGGTCCTCCGGGTCAACCAGCCTTTGCCTAATGGTTTCATTCATTGATGATTATTGCCTGAATCATTTTGTCAGGGGTTACAAAGTGATTATTTCTTCTACATACATTAGCTGGAGTAGTTCTGGGATAAAAAAAAAAAAGTTTTCTTCATCAACAATGACATTCTGAAATTCAGTTTTATAATAAGGCTAGATTAAATGCTTTATTCTTTACCTTTAATTGCTAGTTTTTAGAGGAAGGAGTTGGTGCTCTAGTTGCTTTCAGTGAAACTAATGATCGAGGAGGGACAGTTTAAGGTTATATACCCTTACAGGTATCCTAAACTCTTAGATTTCATATATGAAACCTATTTTAGTTCATTGTAGTTAGGGGCCCAAGAATCTGTATTTTTCACACGCAAGCCCCATGATGTTGATGTAGGTGGTCTGCAGAGCAGACTGCTATAAAGTAATATCACTGGTTACTGTTTGTTGTGTTGTCTTCCATGCCACAGGTGGTGGTCACTGACAAGTTAATGCCCAATCTTATCAAAGTAATTGATTTTTTAAATTACGGCATTAAATGTTAACTTGCCTAAGTAAGGAGGTCTTTTCTGCTTTTTGTTTTACTGTTATGGTTACGGTCCTTTAGCTATAGTTAGACAAAGCCAATCATCAGACATTACTCTTAACATTGACTGACTTCCAACAGGGCAACACAGTAAACATTTTTTTTTTAAGATTTTATTTATTTATTTGTCAGAGAGAGAGAGCGCGCGCACAAACAGGGGGAGAGTCAGGCAGAGGGAGAAGCAGGCTCCCTGAGCACCGAGCCCATTGCGGGACTCAATCCCAGGACCCCAGGATCATGACCTGAGCTGAAGGCAGACACTTAACCGACTGAGCCACCCAGGCGTCCCTTTTTGTTTGTTTTTTAATGCTACGTACTTAAATGGTGCTAAGTAATTGTGCATAAATAACTTGCTGTTTATTGTGCATCTGTCCTGTGCCACTCACCATCCTACAGAATTTATCTCCAGTCCTTACTCTGTCTCCCTTTGACCTAAGTTTGTTTGTTTGTTTTTGTTTTCTTTTTGTTGTTTGTTATTGTTTGTTTTTTTCAGTATCTAAGGCATTTCTTCTATTGCTCAGTCACAATTTAGGAATGATATATTTAGAGGAGTCTCCCATTACTGCCTCCTTCAGCCAGATACCCATTTTTATTTATTCATTTATGGATTATCTGTACAGTGTTGTTTGTTTTGCTTTGTCTTGCAAATACTAGCCAATATATGTAATTTTGATCCTTTTCTTACACAAAAGTATCATAACTGTATAGATACTGATCTGCATCTTACTTTTTCCCCCCCTCACTTAATAATATATTCTGGAGATCACTCTAGAAATCTTCATTCCATTTTATGGCTGTGGAGTATCCCTTCAGGTAGATGTGTCCTCATTTATCCAGCCAGTCACTACTGATGGACATTCAGGTTTCTAAAAATTTCTTGCTTTTACGTATAATATAGTGCTGTTATTTCCTCCAGCTTCTTCCCCATTTCGCTGCTCTCCTTCATAGCAAAACACCTTGGAAAATTTTGAATCAGTAATGGCTATCTTCACCTCGTTTTCTGGATTCCTAAATTTTTTCCATCAGGCTTCTGTCCCCACCAGTCCATTGAAACTGCTCTTTTCAAAACACCAGGGACCTACATGATGCTACCTCCAATGCTTTGTTCTCACTTCTCAGCCTTACTTGAATTATTTGCTGCGCGGGACCCAATCAATGACTCCGTCCTCCTTGAAACACTTGTGACTAGGCTTCTGGAACACCATATACTCCTGGGTTTTCTTAATTCTTGAGGCTGTTCCGCGCCCCCCCCCCCCCCTTGTCATTGAATGAATGCATTCCTCTTTCCTGTGGTATCAGCTGATGGCTGGGCCTGCTCGGCCCACTTCAGGGGAGGGCTGTCTGTACAAGCAGCCCACTTCAGGGGAGGGCTGTCTGTACAAGGGAGTAGGAAGGGGTGGAGTCTCTGCATCTAGAAGTTGAGGCTGAGAGCCAGGAGAGAGGAAGGCTTCTGGTTTCAAAGGTCACCTGAAACAAGCCCAAAGTCTGACACAACCAGAATTTATTGGTGTAATACGGTGAGGGCAGGTTCCCCAGGGGAACTGTGGAATGCCACACAACAAGAGGGAGAAGGGAAGTGGCCTTCATAAGGTTTGGGTTCCTTCATAAGGTTTGGGTTCACGCTCTAAGGGAAATGGGGGTCAATTTTGGATTGGTTGCTATTTCTGAGGCAGGATTAGAAGGGAGGATTAATTAGGGTTTGGGTGCTATCTTGGGCAGTTTAACAATTAACAATCCTTAGTAATCGATGCTACAACAAAATGGGTCTGGGGGCATCATTGGTAAGAAAGCAGTAGTCAGAGGATTGTTAGAGCATTTTATAGCCACTACAGGACCTTGGGAGAAATTATGTTTTCTCTTACCTTTGCACCTGCCTTTTCCGGCAAGTGTCTGTCCTTCCAGCCCAGTTAAGGGCAGGGTTTTTTTCTTTTTCATTCTGAGCTGATTTTCATCTTTGATCTCAGATGTTTTTACTCTTTTAGTTCCATGGCACTGATGTCCTGGATTTGGGAGTAGAGGTTCTTGTTTCCTAAGACTGAAGCCAGTTTAAATGGTCACTCTAGGGGCGCCTGGGTGGCGCAGTCGTTAAAGAGTCTGCCTTCAGCTCAGGGCGTGATCCTGGCGTTCCGGGATCGAGTCCCACATCGGGCTCCTCCGCTGGGAGCCTGCTTCTTCCTCTCTCGCTCGCCTGCTGTGTTCCCTCTCTCACTGACTGTCTCTCTGTCACATAAATAAATAAAATCTTTAAAAATAAAAATTAAAAAAAAATGGTCACTCTAGCCCCGCCCCCCCAAATTAAGGTAAAAGCTCATAATTTTTTTAAAAACTTTTTTTAAATGTATTTGACAGAGATAGAGACAGCCAGCGAGAGAGGGAACACAAGCAGGGGGAGTGGGAGAGGAAGAAGCAGGCTCATAGCGGAGGAGCCTGATGTGGGGCTCGATCCCGTAACGCCGGGATCACGCCCTGAGCCGAAGGCAGACGCCCAACTGCTGTGCCACCCAGGCGCCCCAAGCTCATAATTTTTAAATAGGGCATGATTACCTTCGAGGTATGAAGTAGGAATAGTTTCTTTGTTTTTGCCATTTCAGCTTTTCTTTTTGAGCCCCTCACCCTATTAGGGGCCCCAGGGACCCTTCACCATCTCATCTTATCCAGGCTTTCACTGTTTTTCTTAAGCCTTTTTCTTCTTCGCTTTGTGAACTTGTGCCTGGTGGTTGATTTGATGAGTTTAAGGTAGCTTAATATAGTCCTTTGGGGGGCATTTGCATTTTAAAAGGAAATTCCTGAGAATAATACTGAAACCAAGGAACAAGGTTCTAATGCATTTGTGGCAAGGTGGGGTGGGAAGTGAGGATGGGTAGGGAACAGAGTTTGAGCCGAGGCATGACTCAGAACAGCTGATGAACTGGAGCCTGGCTCTACCCTTTTCCCCCTTAGATGTTGAGGTAGGTGGTGTGTTGATCAGACAAAGCGAAAGTATCTGAGTGCCTGGGCATTGTCATGGCAGCTCTGTGTTGAGTAAATAATGTGTAAACGTAGACTAGAAGTTGAGACTAGGCAGATTAGTGCTGACAGTTGGAAGTGCCTCCTTTTCCCAGTGGTACACACACACTGCTGCCTCGGTAGTTCCAAGAGACCGACACGAACATGTTGAGACGTGCTCATAATACTGACCTTTGCACTGCTTGCTGTCTAGGATTGTTTCAGTCCATAGGCTGGCAGTGCTCAAAGTCTTCTTGCAAGCCTCCATCACAGGAGGTAGGCAGTACGTTCTCAGCTCTCCTGTGGAGATGAAATGTGAACCTATAGCTTGTAGCCAAGCGGTTGACTAGAGCTTGTGTACGTCTCCAGATCCAAGCTGTTTCTTAACCCACAGGGCAAATGTGAGGGTCCTGTTGTGCTTTGAAGATGCATTGAACTTTAGGAAGGATTTGAATCCACATCTCCAAACCTAGATGTGACCTCCATGGTTGTCTTCCGTGTGCGTGCTGACTAAAGCCAGGCTGTGTCTCCTGGCGTTGTGGCATTCTTGTCTCACGACTCCTTGGGACAAGCCCAAGGTGTTTGCTCTAGGGATCAGAAGCCTACAAGATGTCAGTCCTAGCCACAGTTTGAACCACTTCGAGGTGTCTTTGTAAACCGAATTTGTAAAAGTTGTGCTTTCTTAAGTCCCCTGGCCTTTTCTCTTGGGAAGCCCAGACCCAAGTGGAACATATCGATGCGGCAGATTATTGCTTTCTTTAAGTGACTTCTGTCTGCATCTTGTGCAGGCCAGATGCATGCTCTGGAAGACATTGGGCAGCTTCAGCCTAACATGCACGTCAAGATGATGGCTCGTTTGTATAGTTGTTGCTGTTCCCTCTGTCTGAAGACTATTAACTGGCCCTTGCTGCTGTACTGAGAAGGGGCTGCACAGGAAAAGAGAGCATATAGGAGTGAACTCATGTGTCTAGTTTTAAATGGATGTCTTGTTAGAATGAAGATGTCAACATTGGCGCATTACTGTTAACTGAACTCCAGACTTTATTTAGATTTTTTTTGTTTTTTAAATATGGAACACTTCATGAATTTGCATGTCATCCTTGCGCAGGGGCCATGCTAATCTCTATATCGTTCCAATTTTAGTGTATGTGCTGCCAAAGTGAGCACAGACTTTATTTAGATTTTGTCAGTTCTATTCATGACCTCTTTCTGTTCCCAGAATCCAGTCTCTGGTACCACATTACGTGTAGTTGTCTTATCTTTCAGTCTCCTCTGATCTGTGATAGTTTCTCGGTCTTTTCTGTTTCTCATGACCTGTGACCATTTGGAGGAATACTGGCAGGTATCCTTTATAATGTACCCCAGTTTGAGCTTTTCCGATGTTTTCCTCAATTTAGACTGATTTTATAGATTTGGGGAAGAATACTACAGAGGTGAAGTGCCTTACCAGGGGTTCCTGATATTTATATAACATCACTGGTGATATTAGCATTGGCCACTTGATTAAATTGTTTGGTTGCCAGTTTCTCCATTGTAAAGTTACTACTTTCCTCTTTCCGTACTCTGTTCTTTGGAAGTAAATTACTAAGTTTGTCCCACACTCAGGATGGGTTGGGGGATTTATAGAATTAAGCTCCATCTCTTAGAAGGGGGAGTATCTATATATATTATTTGCAGTTCTTATGTAAAGAAATTTGTCTCTAATTGCCCGTTTGTTTAGTCATTTATTTATATCACTATGGACTCATGTGTATCTATTTTATACTTTGAGTTATAATCCAATACTACGTTATTTGTTTTATTGCTCAAATTATTCCAGCTTTGGCCAGAAGGAGCTCTTTTCAGGTATCTCCTGGATCCCTGTGACATAACTCCTGTCCCTTTGTTTGTTGTTGTTGTTTTTTAACACTTTCTTACTTTCTGATACTACAAAGATATTCCAGGCTCATCTTATATTTTCCATGTCTTAGCCCCAGCATCAGCCATTTCTCTGAGGAACGCTTGTTTTTTGTTTTTTGTTTTTTTTGAGAATGCTATTCAGAAACTACTGGGCACTGGGAATGTTCAGTGCTATTAGACTGTCGTTACTTCTAGGCCTTCTCAACAGGTAGAGCTGGGTAACGTGTGTACGCATGCTAAACTCTGTAAAGAGATGGATCTATTATTGTTTCGTCATCTTTATATATATTAAGATAAACATGAGTTGATACTGATGTCTCTGACTTTAATCCAGTACCACGGAGTTCATTTTAGAATGCCTTCCTTTCTTTCTCATCTGTAATATCCTTCTTCAACAATGAGAAACCTTGCTCCCAGCATTTCACTATTCATTTACTTATTCAACCCCAGTATACGTGTACCCATGTTGTGCATGTATTATAACCCATACCCCCACAAGAAACAAACTTACCAGTTTGCATATTGTATTGATTTTTAGCAATTCTATTGTGGTGGACAAATAGGTGTTTGTTTATGTTTATCATGTGATTTGATCTGTGATTCTCACATTCAGATATATGCAATTTTTTTTTAACATTCCTGCCATAATCTGAGATGTCTTTGTACTTCAGCATGGTTCATTAAGATTATGGAGTTGGGCTTCAAGTAAAATATTTTCCTTTTTTTTTTTAATGCAGGGCTTGAATTCATGACCCCAAGATCAGGACCTGAGCCGAGATCAAAAGTTGGATGCCCAACCAACTGAGCCACCCAGGAGCCCCAAAATATTTTCCTTTTACTCTGCATTTCTAATATCCTAAACTTAAATAAAAAGTTCATGTTCTCTCTTTAGTAATTTATTATACATTTCTACAAAAGGAAGTTTATACTTATTAAAGTTATGTACTTACTAAAGGTTTTGTATGTAAAAGGGACAAGTTGACTGAAACTATTTATAGTACCATCTAGCTCCAAAGTCCTGGCTCAGGAGCGCCTGGGTGGCTCAGTTGGTTAAATGTCTGCCTTCAGCTCAGGTCATGATCCCGGGGTCCTGGGATCGAGCCCCACATCGGGCTCCCTGCTCGGCGGGAGGCCTGCTTCTCCCTCTCCCCTACCTGTTGCTCCCCCTACTTGTGTTCTTTCTCTCTGTCAAATAAAATCTTAAAAACAAACAAACAAACAAAAAACCAAAGTCCTGGCTCAGGTGGTTTTTGAAAAACATCTTAAGGGAAGACATTCTAAAATCAGTTTCTCCATTTGCTTACTAACCCCTGAATGTGTCAGCTTGGCACTTGATTCTACGTTATTGGCTACTTTTCTAGGACATCCCGTTGGCCCATTCTTGTTATTGGTACCAAAGATCATATGTGTTTGTGGGTAAAGATACTATGGCCTGGAAAATGGGCTGTAGTTCCCTAGGTTCTTGGTTCCCAAGTTCCTGTTGAGGAAAAATGAGTATGAGTTGTAAAAGCTATTCTGAGAGTTGAGTGTTCTCGTTCTTCATGTAAGTTGGCTTTTAACTTGAAGTCCGATCTTGGGCCCATCACTTCTACCTCCAGATCCTTTATGTAGAAAGTGCAGCCATTCCATTAGATGACCCCTAAGATTCCTTACAGCTATGATTTTATCATCACAAATAGTAAAATATGTGGCTGACAGTTCTTATCTCAGTAATTAAGGCATTCTGGCAAGAATTGGAAATGGTCAGCCTCTCTGAAACAAGCTTATCTGGTCCATTTTTATCACCCTTTTTATTTGATTAACACACTCATTCACACTGTGCACAGGATGAACACATTCTAAAACAGGAGGGCCAGCGGTAGTACCTAGATGGGTCAGATTGCACTGTGTAGAAGGAATATTTTGCTGTTCATACTGACCCATCATGGTAATAACTTGGGAGGATCAGAATTAGAGTGTTCATTGTTGGTGTTTATGAATCAGTGGTTTCTTAAATGGCCTTCTCTTTAGAGGTACTGTGTAAAATCTGTGAGCAGTACAGAAGAATAGCCAAGGTGAGAGAGTGCAGTGGCTTATGTCTGATATGGCCCAATGAGCTATGTGAAAGAAGCTTTAGTTCTTAAAGCCAGGGGGGAAAGTGTCACTAGTCTCATACACTGATAACAGTCTTCAGAAGACTGTCCTTTCTCTTCTCATAAGCATTTAGTGTCCTGAGCACAGTGAAGGAGGCATATGACCTGTAACTGAGTATGTGAAACATATCATGTACTTACAAAAGGACTGGAAAAGAGACGGTAAGAGAGAAGTAAGAATTAATGTACTGTAAGATAGGGCACATCAATTTGGGAAAAGCAAAGAACAGAGTGAAGAGATGTTGCCTTTGGTTAGAACGCGAGGCTAGGAAGGCATGGAATGAATCTCCCTCAGCTGCCTGCCACTGAACTGTTCTTTAAGGCCTACGTCATGTTGGTTGATGAGCTGGACTTAGAGCTTTGAATGAAAGTCCTCTGCCCCAGCATTCCTGGCACCATCCCACGTTTCCGAGCGAAGTGGCGTGCTGCCTATCCCGGGTTCCAGCGTTAGCAGGTTGAGCTTCTGTGGCACTAGTTTACATGAGGACTCACATATGCCATCATGAAAAGCGTCTGGAATGGATTACCATTCCTTGGTGTCCTGCTTGTGCCGCTAGTGGCTGCAGAGTTGCAAATTCCAGAAGTGAACAGCAGATGTCACTGCGTCTCCACTTACTGGGCTTCTGGCTCCTAGCTGTTCACAGACGACCAAGTTTTTATGGAGCTCGCAAACCACTGAACACAGAGTATTTAAGGCCTTCATTAGAGACCGAACCCAGATTGAAAATTGAGAATAAGCACAGCCCAAGAGGGTTTTCCTTGTTTTCTTTCACTATTCTTTTTAGTGTTTGTGGGTTTTTTTTTTCCCCTATTCTTAATATTATCTGTATTTTGGTGTAGGTAACTGATGAAATTTATTAGCCTTTTCTTATCAATCATTCAGCAGTTATTTAGGAGCCTTGGACAACTTTTCACATTTGTTTCAGCTGGGTTTACACTTAAAAGCTTCTGGGCCTTACTGTAGCTTGCTTTTTAAAAGCTTTCCAGCAGGAAAGTTGATGTCACTGTTTTCTAAATTGAGGTGCAGAACATCAAATGAAACTGTCTCTTTATTCTTCTGTTTGAACCTTTGGCTTCGGCAGTTGAGGAAATAACTGAATTATGACCAAAAGTCCTGTGGTGCATCTTTTTAAAACAAATCTCTTATGGTTTCAGTGTAGATGGTGGGGTTTCCCTATATGACAAAGGCAAAGTTGGTGTTAAATTAGGTTATTTTAGAAGGTGTTAAATTAGATTAAATTAGAATATATTTAGAGTATATTTTAGAATATATTTAGAAATATATTAATATTTAGAAATATTAAATTTTTGGCATCCTTTGATCACATAGATCATTAGAGAAAAAAACCCAGGTGATACTTGCCTTAATAGTCGGGGTTAGTGCTGGTTTACACGTGTGTCCTGCTGTCGTTATTGTTTCCCCCTTTACTCTCAGTTGTCCTAGTTTGGACGATATGTTGTCACTCTAAATTGCTCAAAGAGGTGGGGGAGGGGGTCGTTGATAGGTTGCAATTCTAGGAATTATAAGTATCTTTTGGCTTAAGAATTATGCCTGCCTTGAGTTTTCTAAGTTACATACATTCAAGCTAAAGCAAAAACCACAAAGAGCTTATAATTCTGGGAAAACAGTTTTTAGGTTTCTATCTATAGATCATTGTTCTCTGGAGCAGTGATTTCCAAATATGGCTGTGCATCAGAATCAACTGGTAACCTTTTAACAAATACTTTCACGGGTCTTACCATAGACCTGTACTGAAAGTGTACTGGAGTTTGAACATGACATTACCAAAAATGTAGAAATGCATGCAGTGCAAATGTACTAGGCTACTTTGTCAGCTTGCTTTTAAAATTAGCACATAAAAAGACATTTCTTCCTATGGTTTGGGTGGCATTTGGGGGTTCTGGTGGTGGCTGCTTTGAGCCTTGAGGGTATGCCTGTCATTGACATGAGTTGCCTTTTTGTTTCAGATGTCATCTGGGTGATTCTCAGTGTGGAGGTGGGTGGACTTTTAGGAGTAACGCAGCAGCTGTCATCTTTTGAAACGGAGTTCAACACACAGCCACATCGCAAGGTAGAAGGAAACTTCAACCCGTTTGCCTCTCCCCAAAAGAACCGACAATCAGATGAAAACAACTTAAAAGACCCTGGGGGTTCCGGGTTCGACTCGATCAGCAAAAACACATGGGCTCCTGCTCCTGACCAAACCGAGCAAGATGAGAATAGACTCTCACAGAACTCTGTAAATCTGTCCCCCAGCAGTCACGCAAACAACTTATCAGTAGTGACTTACAGTAAGGTAGGTGCCCTCGGAGAAGAGGAGAAGGGGTAGGTGGTGGGCCTTGGGATTTGTGATACCCTTTCATGGCAAACCTAGAAGCCTAGAATGTTCTTTAAGACTGCTTAGCTCTCCTGCCAACAGCAACAATACAAAAACCTACCCCTTCTCCCCTCCCCCCCCCCAGTCTTCCTGTCCTGTGGATGTTACTTTATCCACATTTATAATTACTACTGTCTCTCTGCTCTGGTTTGGGTGTTGAAAGAACAAAGCTTTTTAGCTTTAACATTTAAAAAAAAAAAAGAAAGTCAAAATATCACCAGCTCTCCTTCCAGTGTAAATGTATACTAAGCCTAGAACAACAACATGCTTTTGGAATTGCTTCCTACTTTGTTGTTTTTGTTTTGGCTTTGGGTGGGGCTTTGTTTTTCCAAGGAAAAAAGACAAACTCAATTATTTATCCTAAATATTGTTGTTGGGCTTTTGCTTTACTTATCTTGTTTGCATGTCTTCTTGTCGATGTATTTTCAGTCTTTCATGGCCCATCTACCTCCTCACCCACAACCCAGAGTGGCCCAAGTGATATTTTGACTTTTTACGTGTGGGGCAGTGAGAGAATTGTTTATTGAGTTCACCATGATTTTAAATATGATTGTTCTGAGACACTCCCCTGGGTGTTTGATTTCTTGACCCGCTTCTCTCCTTGCTACCTGATGAAACAGCGTCTTCCACACTCTGCTAAGGTGGTGATGGTTCTTGGTTGTTGGTTTGGGTTGGTTGAGTAAAGCGCTGATGCTTTACTGTTCTAGGTGTTTCGTGTGGCATGGGCCTGTGAGCATTCCTATGCATTCTCTGATTAATAATGCTGTGTATTAGGCCCAGCATCCCACCTATAGAATCATAAAACTGTTAAGTCTGCCCTTGCATCATGTTGGCATTTACCCTCAAATTTGGAAAAATAAAATGATGTTTATTTGAGGGACAAATTGTCTGTTGTAAAAATGGTATTTTCTGACTAATGCTTTATATATGGTCCAGATCAAGAGGCAAATTAAGAAACCTGATGATGTGAATCCTATTTCTCTACACAGTCTAGTAAGAGAGACTTCATTCACTAGTGGTGTAACAAAGGATTGATTTTTTTGGTTGTTTGGGTGGTTGTTATAAAGGATTCTGTGGAGTCATGTGAGTTGTACAGGATATAAGAGAAGTTAATCGGCAAGACAGTAAATTGCCTGTATTTGAGTTAAGACTTCACATCATAACACCACAATAAAAGGTTTTTTCTCTGAGCTGCTATTTCTCCAGATTTTTCCTCCTTAAATTTAACCATCCAGAGTATGACTGTTCCAGGTGGTAAGTGAGCCAAACCCTAGGGTAAGCATGTCCTGTTAGAACTGGAATTTGCAATTGGGTTTAACGGGAAGATGAGAGTTAGAGGAGGCAAAAACCAGTTGCTCTAGTGCTTGGTATCATGGAAGCCCCCTCTCCCAGCTGTGAGCCACCTGGCTCAGTAGTAACTGTGGTCTTAGGAGTCGGCTGGTGTTCTTGGCCAGGGCACCGCACTCATCTTTCTAAGTCGTGAACCTTTTAGTTGTTTGCAGCTCCTTTGGGGACTGATGCCTTTTTGCCAATTCTGTGATGATTGCACTGGCCTTGGGGGGGTGAGAGGTGCAGTGGGGTTGGCAGGAGGTCAGCCTCACAATGTTGTTGTTGTTGTTGTTGTTGTTTTAAGGACTGGGCTATGGTAAGGCTAGAGGCTATTGAGATTTCTTGAGGTTGATGAATTCATGGTATGTTACCTAATTTTTTTTCATGAACTCTGTAGAATCATTTAGAAGTAGTATTTGCAAGAACCACAGAGAAAAGGTTCTCATTGGACATGATATTCAAGGAGACTATTGGCTATAATGCATTGAGAATGTAGCACTTAGGTCCCAAAGAGAAACCGAAACCTCCCTTGTTTCTTTCTTTACTTTCTTTTATTTAAAAATATTTTTTAAATTTATTTTTAGAGGTAGGGGGCAGAGGAAGAGGGAGAGGGACAAGCAGATTCCTTGTTGAGCGAGGAGCCTGATTCAGGGCTCGATCTCATGACCCTGAGATCATGACCTGAGCCGAAATCAAGAGCAGGACACTTGCTTAACCGACTGCACCACCCAGGCGCCCCTCTTGTTTCTTAATTTAAGCAGACTCTTATTCAGAGTGCACTTATGTGAGCATCTGGCAAGTTCTCTGAAAGCATTTCTGGTTAAAGTTAAGTCAGCTCCTCCTCTTAAGCCTCCTTAGGAACAGGGTTAGGGTGTAGACAGACATCACTAAGTATTAACACGTCTGTGCACTGTTGAGGTCCGTGTACATTGTTCAGGAGGAGGCTTGTAACAGCTAGCAGCTTACAGTACAGTAGCAGAGATGAGACCCGCACACAGCAGGTAGAGAACAAGTCATTCAGGAAGTCCGGAGAGACAAGAACACAGTCAAAATGTGCAGTTCGCGTGTATGGCTGTGGGTTAGAGTTAGGGCAGAGAGGAAGAAGAGATTGCGTTGATGGAAAGGGCTTTTCAAAGGATAAATTTGGAAAGACAGGAAGGAGAGTGAACAGTTTAAGTGCTGAGGGCAGAGTGCGTAAGAGATGTGTGGTCAGGAGAGGTAGGTTACAGACAATGGAGGTGGGTTCGGTCATTTGCAGTGCTTTCCTTGGAGGGGCAGTGGATGAAATCACAGATGGCTTTGACAAGAATTGGGACTGTACTTAAATGGGCATCTTAAAGCAGAGCTTATTCATAATTCCAGACGTTTGTGTTTGGCTTGAGACTATAGATCTGTTTATTTTTAAAGGCAGGCGTGCTTGATTCTGCGCAAGGGGATACTTGATGAGGTCAGGTATACCACAGTTCAATTTTAACTCTTCCTATGTGCCAGGTGTGTTGCCGTGTACTTCACATGTATCATCTCATTTTTTTGACAGGAAAACGAAAGCTCCAAGGGACTTAGGAACTTGCTCAGTATTACATAGCCATTGAGAGGCAGAACTGGGATTCTAAACCAAGGTGCCACATTGCTAAAATGTGTATTATTAGTAGGTGAACCTGGGCTCTCCCTGGATCCTCCGGTTGGGCTGGAGGCTGTTTTGAGTGAAAGTATTTACTGAGTTGATGATTAGTATCATCAAGGAGTGAAAAACAGCAGAGTTGAAATAAGATAAGTGGCTCTAATGTAAACTGAAGATTGCCCGTGGCATCTTCTTTTTGAAGACTTACTTTGTTCATTGAGTCTTTAGAGTAGTGACGTCTTTTTCTGGTTAGTAAAAATAAGAACTTGGGTGCAGAAATTTTGTGGTGTTTGTATTTACTAGCACTCTTTTATTTATAAGTGAGTGGAAGGAATGAAAGAAACCCCTGGGCTCTAGAGTTGGGGCATGTGTTTTCAGTTCACCCCAGATGCCGTCTTTATGGGGAGGAGGAGTACCTGATGCCCTGGTGTCAGGGATCAGAGTAGACAATAGATTGACTTACTCTAAAGAAATTCGCTACCTGCCGTTAAGGCTGGGAAAGAACGTGATGCTCTTGGAAGCCCATGACCACGGTTATAAGAGGCAGATACGGTTTCCTACTGCCTCCATAGTTACAGTTTAACTTGCTAAGGTTGGTGGGATGGAATGAAAAGATTGCTTCATGCGCCTGTTCTATGAGGGCTGCGTGGATATGTCCGCATAATGGCACATATGTCAGTGCCAGGAACTGGACACCCTGGGAGCCCTTCCCCAGCCGTACTTGAGTAACTGTAAGCTCTCTGGACTCAGTGCTCCGTGTCCAGGGGGAGCCCTGGGTGGGAATGCCAGCTTCTAGCTCCATCCCACAAGCCCAGAGGGCCTGGCGCCTCCCTGTGTGAGAGCTGTCAGAGGGAGGCAGAAAAGTAAGTATATGCTGACCTGCTCCAAATATTCATAAATCTGACTCCTTGCCTTTGTTAGAAATTGGCTGACCTCATTGTCGGCTCAATTGTGGCTGACCTGTCCCATGTGAACAGTCAGATCAAGTATTGATGAAGGTTAGGTGCTGTTTTACTGAACCCTTTTTATGTGATTAGCTCAAGAGCCTCTGAAGACAAACAGTCACAGTAGGATAGGTGCTCACTCTGTTGACTCAAGGCTAGTCTTGCCGTGAATTCTAGCTCTCTGACTCAGCCCTGGAGGCCAGGATAGCTTCTGTTTGGACAGTGTGAGAATAGTAAAAAAACAATTTATAGAGGTGTGGAAGGAGAAAATAAGTCCTGTTAAAATCTGATGCTTTTTTTTTTCTTATTTGGCAGTAACTTTTTAATCTCTAAATGCTTTCTGAGAAGGCCTTACAGAGGAAAAAGACACCAAACAGTCTGATTCAGGACAGATGGTAATAAGAGTGTGGCTGTCAAAAACCAAGGGGCTGTATTTGAGGAAGGCCAAATGGTTCACTTCCTTTCTCAAAAAAAGAGTAATAATTTACACTGAGGGAGCTGAAAAGAATCCCAAATTCATTTATTTTGTTACTTGGCCTATGGTTTTTATTTTGTGTTTGTTCTTACTTTAAGAAAATGTTTGGAGCGCGTGTATGTCATATAGTCCTCGTTTAAACTGGATTACAGTCTGAGCCACTGTTATTACTTCCGCCAAGTGCTGGTGCAGAAGGAGAAGCTTGTTATTATCTTTGTGGGGAGGTTCATCGTACTCCTCCAGCGTCAGCCACTGCCGAGTGCCATCTGCCCTGCCGGCCCACGTTCCCGCCTGCTTCTCTTCCGATCTCGGTCTGACAGCCGCCCTTTAGTGTGTTTGGGTATGGAGCTAGAGCAGGAGTCAGTCTGCTTTTATTGCATCGGAAGTCAGCTCTTTCCTAACCTGCTGCTATCTGTGTTGACTAAGGCATAGGGGAGTTACTTTCCCTCTGTTTAGGTAAGAGTTTAGAAATCATAGTAGAGGTTACCAGGGGAGGTTTGCAAAAGGCAAATCTTTTGCTCTGTGGGCCAGAGGCTATAGTGGCTGGTGGATCTTATCAACTACTTTGAAGTAGCCAGTTTAACATAATAATAAGGGGTGAGTTTGGGGTAACATAATGGAATTGGGTTCAACATGTGCCCAGTTCAGAGGGCCCTGAAATTGACCACAAGGCGGGTGCTTGGTGTCTGTAGCAGGGCTCATTGGTTATGTGAGGGGCTGGAGGGCAGTGTGACCTTCCCACTGCCATGAGATGAGTTTTTGCTCTCAGATGCAGACCCTTTCACAAAAGGTTTAAAGATGGTTCAAAGAGAAGCTAGAAGGAAAACTTGCATCTCTTGGTATTTTATCCAGCTTTTGTTTTCTTCTTGCAAGGGATGGGTAGCAAAAGCACAGGACACCCAGGCAGAGGCCGGTCGGAATGCAGTAATCAGAGCTAAACTACCATTTATTGAGCACTTACCGTGTCTGTACACTGTGCCAAGAACTTTTTGAATTTAATTTTTATTGTTAAAATTATCAATGTACGTAGTTGAAGGAGCCCAGTAGTTCTACAAAGTTGATTACAAAAACACCGGTCACCTCCCTTCCTCCCCGCCGCCAGCATTCGCTCCGCAGAGGCAGCAGGCGCAGTGTTCGGTAGGCATTACCTCATTGAGTGCACACAACAGCACGTGGTGCGGGGCCTGCTCTTTTCCCTCCTTTACACTTGCTGCGGCGTGAAGAACACAGGCGCCGTGATTTGCTCAAGGTCATGCAGCTCGGAAGTGGTAAAACTAGCATATGAGCAAAAGCAGTTGTTTTTGACTCCTGAGCCCGCTCTCTCTAACAGTGTACTACATGGCTTCCCCGTCGTAAATGGCGTTCAAGCACATATTCTTACCAGCGGAGCTAACAGCTGTGGGCTAGGGGGAGAATGCTTTCTATGATATAGTGCTACGTTTCACGTGAAGATCAAGCCAAGACTAGATATTATGTGACTTCTCTACTACTAAGCCCCCTCCCCTCACAAGCTATTATGGCAACTATAGAAACCAGTCTTTCTCTCTAGGCTCGCAAGGGAAAAGATTCCCTAGAACCTCCATAGTTACTTGGGTTTAGATTTTTGTTGACATTCAGTTTCCAGTAAGTCACTCTTGGGACGGCAACACCTCTATCTCTTGAAGTCACACGACCTGTCTGTGTTCCTTCATTATGGCCAAAAGATACAGGCTCTGAAGTTTTACGTTTCTGGAATGAATTTAAAATCCCCCTTTGAACATGCTTAATATTTTAGAACTAGAACATACTTAGGGGCTACCATGTTCCCTTTAAAGTCAGATTTTATTTCAACAAAAGCTATCTAGAGAAAGCAAATTTTAGGCAAAGGGACAACCCATACAAACCCTGAGGTTGAGGTTTGCCTGCTTTACTTAAGGAACAGAGTGAAGGAGGAGAGTAGAGAAAGATGCAGTCAGAGGATGGAAACCAGATCATGGAGGCCTTGCGGGCCCTTCTAAAGTTTTGTGCTTTTGCTCTGAGGGGCAGAGGAAACCATTAAACGGTTTTGAGCAGAGAGGTAATAAATAACCCCCCCCCCGCCGCTGCCTTTGGAAGCGGGATGTAAAAGAAGGAAGTAAAGATGATACCAAGGTTTTTGGCTTGAGCAACTAAAAGGCTGGAATTGCCATCAGTGGAGAGGGAAAAGGCTATGGTAGAAGTGGGGAGAGGTCCGGAGTTCCATTTGGAGCACACTGGGGATTTCTTTAAATATCCAAATGGAGATGTCAAGTGCGCCTTGTATATCCAAGTTGTATATAGAGTTTAGGAGAGAGGTCTGGGTGGAGATTTAAATTTGGGAATTGTGACATAAGGATTATATCTAATGCTGTGAGACTGGCTGCAGTCCACTAAGTGATGAGTGTAGAACAGGGTTTCTCAGCCAAAGTACTAAGACTATTGACACTCTAGGCCAGGTATGTCTTGAGGCAGCGAGTGGGGGATGTCTAAATGCATCGTAAGATGTTTAGCAGCATTCCTGGCCTTGACCCAGAACATGGTGTAGTACCTCCCCAACCCCAAGCATAACAACCAAAAATATCTCCAGACACTGTCAGCTGTCCCCTGGGCAGAGAGATGACAAACTCGCCCTACTTGTGAACCATTGATGTAGATAGAGAAGAGGTCCAAAGACCAGACCGGGCTTAATACTGTCTGTCTAACATGTAAACAGACTGCTTCATGTTATTCAAAGCACGCTTACTGTACTTATTCTCAATCCATAACAGTCTCACGACTTCTGTAGTTACAGCCTTCATTTGACAAAATAATACGGAAGTCATAAGTGACTTGCTCACATTCACATAGCAAATTGGGGGTGGAGCATGGGCTGGAACCCAGGGACCCAGTGTGAGTCTAACGTTCTTCTAGACCACAGTCTGATGAGGTTTGCTGGCAGAAGCAAAGTCTGGTGGTTGTTCCCTGAAGGTAGTTTATACACTTAGCACCAGGTTGGAGAGACTTCCTTGTTCATCTTTAGGAGCTCCAGAAGAATTTGTGACCAGGGAGGAAGCAATGCAGAACAGAGGAACCTGCCCCATTCGCTGGCCGATTAGTACATTCTGTACCAGAAAGGGATTGTCAGTAAACTCTGGTTTAAGGATATTACCATGACTCTCTTTTGAAAACCCAGAGGAGCCAGGAAAGTGCTCCCAGCCTTGCTGGTGTTTGCATTGGCATGGGTCATGTGTGCGTTTTAAAAATAAATTAAGCAAACACCATGAGCCTTAGAAAATGTCTTTTGTTGTTTGTAACATTACTGTCTGAGAATAAAAAGTATCTCCAGGAACTCTCCCTTTTGTACCTCAACAGCTTCAAAGCTGTTCAGCTCCATTTTATTTGCTTTGGGGCTCTGAGCATTGTTTTAAACTGGTCTGACGCTGGGCACTCCTGTAGCCGAAACACAGCCAGTGTTCCCAGGATTGTCAGAGTATTTTATTTTGGTTGTAAGGGTAGGTTTTCTTTCCTATACTCTGAATTTAGCATTTTAATTTCTGATGGAAGTTCTCAAAGTCGGACTAGTGAAATTACAGGTTCAAACAGACAAGTGAAATTCAGAAGTGTGAGAATTTGTATAGATGCTCGGGTTTCAAGTAACTCGTTCTCAGCTAAGTCTTCTGTAACTGTGTTCTAGCAGGACAGGTGCAGAATGCGAGGTTACGAGCTGGGAGCTGTTGGACCTCCGAGGGGAACATGGGCTTCCTTAGAAGCTCAGCTGCAAGGGAGACTTTTTCCAAAGCTGTGGACACATCTACTTGCAAGGCTTGAGGGTCTTGGGCTTTTTGCTGTAATTTCATTGCCCAAGGGCCAATTTAAACTGCTTCATACAAAGATAGCTTTGATATTATTGAGTTAATAAGTGAGGCCTCCTGGGTGCTTGACCCATGCTAACCCAGTAAAATCAAAGAATTTACTGTCTGAGTGTATACATGATGTGACTAGCTCATAGGAAAGACGAACAGCCAGTAAGGAAGGGGTATATTGAGTTCCAGTTGACTTTTAAGTAAGTGTTCATATGAATTTGGAGGACGGAGAAGGCAGTGGTGCCTCGGTAGATGATAGGTTCAAACTGAATTGAAGGGAAGAAGAACCACACATAGGAAGGCCCAGAGGAATCCACAGGCAGGGTGTGTTCATGGGACAGTGGCCAGCCTGGCTACGGAGTGCGGTGTGCGGTGTGCTTAAAGAGGGTGGAGCAGATTTTGAAGGAAGACCTTTGAAAGCCAAGCAAAGGAAAGCCAACGTTTAATGTGAAAGGAAGCAGAGTGACAGCAATGCTCTTCAGCAGGGTAGTGTCAAGATGAAAGCAGATGTGGCTGAATGAGACCAAGGAGAGTCCAGTTTATTCTCCTGCCTCAATCAGCCAGACATTTGGGGGGCAGGGGGTGATTCTGTGAATGAACTGTAAGAGAGGAGAGAGAACACAATATCTTGTAAGGAAGGGGTAACTGATGGAAGGTTACAGGAGTTCGGATGGAAATTCTAAGAGGAAATGGGACCAACAGCCTCACCCATTGCTTCAGCAGAACCCCCACGGTACAGCCAGCACCAGTGGTGACAGGGCTAGAAACTTGGATAAGCTGCTCTCCTTTTGGGTAACCTCCCCAGTGAGACTCTTACCAGGTCTTTCTTCCTTTTTAGGAAGTTTCTCTACCCTGGAAGATGGCCATGAGAGAGCTTGTGTGCCAGCCTCCCACCTGGATTCTAGCACACTTGCTTAATTACATGGGATCTGGGAACTCTAAGTCCAAATTGTAAATAACTTTTTCTGAAGTCTTTACTGAAATGGGGAAGTCCAACCCAGCCAGTATCCTTCATCTCCTTGTTATAGAACTTTAAATAATGTGTTTTCATTCACAATGATGTTTGAGTTTTATTCTTTATGGTGATTTTCTTGATTTGCCACCGGGTAGGTGAGTCCTCTGGGAGTTGCCTTTGGCCATGGGAAGCTCTGGATGGATGGGAGGAGCACTGGAGGGAGGATGCAAAGATGGATGATGAAGGGAGGAAGAATAAGGGCTGCATGATGAGGGATTGGATGAATGGATAGAGGGAAGACGATGGATAGATGACAAGGTCCCCAGCAGGACTGTAGAAGTTAGTTAAGAACAAGAGAAAAACTGTGTTACAGAAGTAAGTATAAAAAATGGTTTTGCAGGGCTTTTTAAAAAAATTAATTCATCACAGTTATGACTGTGTCAAGCTTTTGAGCAGTTTTGGCACAGGCTGAAAGAAGACTGTGAACGGAGCCTGCCCCATGATAGGCCCTCGTGCATAAAAATAGGCTTCTTTACTTTTCTTTGGCTGGTTCTCATACTCATCCTTAGCCAGCGAATCGAATGTCTCTTTGGAATTTCGAGGACCGTCCCATGAAAGTGGCTGGAACACCAGTGTAAAAGCATCTGCAGAAGTTCCTGTCCCGCTAACGTGGCCCTGCTCTTCCAGTAGGAAGCCGCCTTGAGCAGTCAACGGCTGCGGAGGGAAGGGTCCCGGTCTGAATATTCTTGAGAGAGCCCTCATCGCCCTGCCTGGGACTCCGGTAGAGACTTGATTTTATTTCGAATGAGAGACTAACAGGATTGTTGAGGGCACCGGCAGTCGAGCCAGCCGTGTGAGCAGGGCTCCACCACATCGTGTTTGCAGTACAGGACCAGGACAGAACTTAGTCCTAAACCCCGTATTCTTCTGTGTTTGCGTTCAGTGTACTTAGCGATACAAAAGGAGCACTGGGCAGAGGCTGCCTGACCAGGATTGGCGCAGGAAGTGAGGAGGAGGAGGGCCCTCGCGCGGTGTTATCTGATGCTGCCATCGGTATACACCAGGAGAGCGGCGTGTTCCACAGCCCTGCCGCGTTTGCTCCTGTCTTTATTAACGTGTGTGACCCTTTTTATTTATTTAAATCACAAATAAAAGCAAAATAAAGACAGGTATGTGAAAGTCTCCATGTTGTGTTGCTTTAAACAACTAGCTTTCAAATAGAAAAAGTGCACCCCCCAGGGCGCCTGGGTGGCTCAGTCGTTAAGCGTCTGCCTTCAGCTCAGGGCATGACCCCAGGGTCTTGGGATTGAGCCCCACGGACTGAGCCCCGCATCAGGCTCCCGGCTTTGCTGGGAGCCTGCTTCTTTCTCTCCCACTCCCCCTGCTTGTATTCCCTTTCTCACTGGCTATCTCTCTGTCAAATAAATAAAATAAAATCTTAAAAAAAAAAGAAAAAGAAAGAAAAAGTGCACCCCAAAAAGCCCTTGTAAGACACCCTTGTTTCAATAGGCTTTTCAGCCTTCTTTCTTCCCCCCCGCCCCAAACGTTAAATGTTAAAAAACAGATGGCTCACCAGGGCAGAGTAGTTCACCGTCATTCACTCATTCGTGTTACTGATACGTGAGGCTTAGCGTCTGCGAGGCATGAAGAATTGGCAGAAGCAGCTTCCACCCTCTTCAAGGGCAGCTTGCTCTCCTGATAGCCCCACACTTCCTGCTGTTGAAAATTGATGAAGAAACTTTTAAAAAATATTCCAGCCCAAACCGAACTAGTGTCCTGTCTTTTTAGTAGTTTAGCTACAGTTAGTGTTTTCTCTGAGTGACAATTTTTAATACTCTTCTGAGGAAAAGTTAGATTTCTTTATAATTTTAGGAGAAGTTTTGCAGGTGCACACTCACATGCGATCAGTGATAACCAGATCACTGGCTGGGAGTGACTCTGCTGGTCCCCAGGGGCAGCTATAAACTTTTGTGATTTAAAATCAGAGAGAGATTATGTTTAGGTTTGCTTGAGAACAGAATCACAAGTACTGAATCTTAAATTGTCTTTTTAGGAGATTGTGGTGAATGGGACTGAATTTATGTTTTATGTCTATAAATGTCTTGTAAAAATATTTTAAAATATTTGAGAATATTAGCCAAATTAGGGCTCTCAGTCATTTTTCCATCGTGGAAGTGCAGTTCAGGACCCGGCCCAACTACTGTGATGATTCGGCTGGCTCGAGGCCGAGGTCTTTTCCCCAGACACCAAGGAACTGTCTTCCCCAGACACTGTCTTAGCTGGCGGGTATGGCGCTTCCGTGCTTTAAGAGGGCTTGCCTGCCCTCTAGCCAAGCAGAACTTAGGTCCTAGGGCTCACCGCTACTACAGCTGTTGAGTGTAAAGCTTAGGGAAGGCTGAAGCACAGGCGACACCTCAATCCCCATGGACCTAAAGGCTATCTCTCCTTTGCCAGGAACACTTTCTTGTCCCCTACTAGGTGTAGCCTTTGAAAGCCTTGAAAATTATGCAACTCAGGTAGGCCCTGGGGAACTGGTCTTTAGACCTGGAGTCAGATATGGGACTTCTTCTTTTCAGGGTTTGATTATTCATAAGCTCCATTAGCATGGATAAATCCAGCCTTGCTGCTAGTTCCTAGGTGGTAAGAAGTGATTCCTCACAGAGAGAAGGGTAGCCTTCTGCATCAGACTCCTGAGCTTTGCAGTCATGCCGATGGCCTCAATTTTCA
This sequence comes from Ursus arctos, assembly GCF_023065955.2. Taxonomy (NCBI): domain Eukaryota; kingdom Metazoa; phylum Chordata; class Mammalia; order Carnivora; family Ursidae; genus Ursus; species Ursus arctos. The sequence continues at coordinate 29,840,980 of NW_026622997.1, read as the reverse complement.
CTTGAGACAGTTTAATTCAGGGCTCTGTGGTAACTACCATCTGATGCCTCTATCCCTGTTTTCCTTATTAGAAGAGGCACAACTGTTTTAGGAGAGGTGTCAAGTGATGCCAAGTTAGTTAAAATACTTGGCATTTGCTTTTCCTGTGGATGGAAGTTGAAGAGTTGCTAGACCCCAGAAGAGAATGGACACTGTCTCTATTGCCAAACCCTGCTTTTTGGCTGGGGTTGGAGACATTAGCCACCAGAACCTGTTACACTGGGTCTTGGAACTCCAGTGGAACCTGAAATGTGGATGGGCCTCCCGTTTCCAATATACCTCCATCCCACTGTTAGGAAAGGCACTTCCTGCTTGGCCTCCTGCCATAGGACGCCCTGGACAAGCTGTCCTTGGAATCTCTGCCAGGCTTTTCCTCCACCACTGGTATTGCGTTGCCTGTGTTCTGTGATCCATTTGTGACACCTATAATCCTGCATGTGGGGAAGTCTAGATGATAAAGTGGTTTTGAAATAGAATTGGCTCCCTCTCCCTTCCTCGAAGTGATGATAGTTAATTTGGCAGGGTGGGGTGGGTGGGAATAGAGTTTGTTCTCAAGCCACCTTTGTGCACCAATGAAACATCAACAACTTCCAACATGCCATTCTCTGGGTGAAAGGGAATTAGGTAGCATTTTTTCCCCCAAAAGGCACAGAATTTCAGCCACTAACTTAGAGGGTCAACAAATCCGTAATCTAAGCTAGTTACATACCTCACTGAATGTCCAAGGGCCGGGGCACTCAAGTGGAAGTCTGAAAATACTCATCATGCCTTTGTTCCTCTCTCTGCGAGTTGCATAGGACCCATTTTATTTATTCGTAAAATGGATATGTGCAACAGCTCCTTGGCAAAGTCACGAACTCCCTTCTCCAAGCATTCCAGACAAGTCACAAGGCTATTACTTGCATTATAAAGGCCCATGTGAAGTCTGTGGAGCTTTGGTGTGACAAAGAGTTAAATTTAGGGGAAAATATTTCATAGAAAACAAATGCTGTTTGTTTTTCGGGTTTTCTTTTGTCTGTGCACTTTTTCCTGCACAGAGACTTTTGAGCATTGTATTGGTTCCAAGTCTTGTGGGAATTCTAGGCCTTTATTGCTTTCCGTGGATTGTTCCAGATGAACAAATGCTGGGAAGTACTGAGCCACAACTTGTTTTAAGGTTCTATACTTTCTAATTCTGGTGTGTGTGACCTCCGACCAGGCTCTGCAGAATGGAGACTGAGAGCCCTTGGCTCCCCCAGCCCACCCTTGTTAATCGGGTGGGACCATGGCCACTGAGATGGTTCCAGCCTTAGCTTGTCTGCTGGAGGCATAGTTCACTTTGGGGCTGGCAGACACGTGGCCATGCTCTTACCAGTTCTGAGCCCTTGAGTGGGTTCCCTCTCTGAGTTTGGAGATCTTGGCTTGTCTCAGTGGATCTTTTTGAGAATTACAGAGAATGTGTTCGAGTGCCCCAGCAGCACCTGACGTGTATGTAGTTGATGCTGCATCCGAGTTGGCCTGCCCCTCCTCCAGATTCACCTGGTTGAGATTTTTTTGTTCAGTGATAACCACCAAGCAGCTAGAGACATACTTCTGGTCTTTTGAGGGTTTACGTGGGGGAGGAAAAGAAGCAAAGGTGATTTCAGTGCCTTCCCCTGAAAACGCTATAGAAACTTTAATCTCATGTTCCCTATTCTCTTGGCAGCTTTGACCTCTGGCCTAAGCATGACCAAAGGGCATTCTTTCTTGGAGTCCTGTTTTTCAGCCTTCTGAGCCAGGCACTGTATTGACTCCTAGAACTTTAAATCATGGGAAGATTTAGAGAGGAACCTGAGTTCCTCTGAGGGGAAGGGACCTTACTCAAGGTCACTTGGTGAGTGGCCGCAAAGCTGGGAGTAGAACCCAGATCCCCTCCCAGTTCTGCTCCATGTGCATCCCACTGCAGTGGAAACAGGGAGGGTCTTGCATCTCTAGCCCGACCACCTCCAGAGAGCCCTGCCGCTCCTAGGACTTAGGAGGCTGTGACCAGATGGATGGCATGACCCCCAGACACTGGTGTCCCCAGGCCTAAGCAGCTGTTTTAAAACTTGGTTTTGGAAGGCCAATATTCCTGTGACTCAGAGGTGTCTGACACTCCGGGGACTAGTCTGGGAAACACCTGTCTTCTTTTAGTTATTAATTCAACAAATGTTTATTGGGTACCTATTGGGCCAGGCACCATGCTAGATGCTGGGGAGATGGAAGCAAACTAAGTCACGCTGAAAAGGGTTCTAATCATTGGCAGCCCTGCAACCAAGCATTGTTTTCCCTCCACAAAGAAATATGTCTTTAAAAAAAAAAAAAAAAAAAAGACAGATTCTGACTGCCTGCATCCCATCAGGTTAATGGAAAATTTCATCTCAGTCATTCTTATGCCTTCTCCTAATTGTGCCCAGCTTCAAGATTCATAATGTAGTTGTCAGGCATCAGGAAACGCCCTTCAGTCATTTGTCATGGTTACAGCTGAGGCACCTGCTCTTGGTACCCATTTGGTCCCTTTGGTCCAAGGGCCCCTCTGCTTGTAGGCCACTTTAGGGTGTAGGACCCCAGGGAGGCTGGTCACCAGTTAACTTTTGCCCTCCTAGGTCTTGGCATTGACTGGATCTTTCCAAGGAGCACACTCCGGGAGGAGGGTGGGAAGTTGGAGGGAGGCACAGGTCATTCTCCAGCAAGTCCATGCCACTGCTTTTGCTGTTGGCACATCTTGGTGTCTCATTCTGAACATAAGGGAAAGTGAGACTATGAAGCCTTTTCCATCCAGACAAGCAGCACTGAAAATACCTTTGGGAATTGAGAATAAACCTTATCACGTGGCAGGGGAGAGGCAAAGTGGGAGAACAAAAATCAGACTTGGGTTTGAACCCTGGCTCTACCTTTTCCTACCCATGCGACTTGGAGCAGGTCTTTTAGTCTCTGCAGTCAAATGGGCATGAGTTAAATGAGTGTGGGAATCCTCACCTGGCTACGGGGTGAGGTTTAAAGACAGTGTGTGCAAAGCTCCTAGTACCATGCCTGTTACCTGGGTGCTCAGTAGACAGTTGCTGTTTCTGCGGCAGTCTTGTTGTTGGTGTAAGAGTCATCAGCCAGAAGTAGCCTACATCTGAGGTTAAGGTGCAGAGAATGGTGGACAGGGATCTTCAGCAGAGAGGTTGAGACCTTGTTGTCCAGCAGGAAGGCAGGCTTTGTGGCCTGGGTGGAGGAAAGTCGGCGCTGATGGATGCAGCAGGTGAAAGATGAGGACTACCCCACCTCGAGCACCTCCCCTCTCTCCGGATGGTGTGATAGAGTGGGAACACTTTGCGACTGGCAATGCTGAGAGTTGGCCTCTTGAGGTTTTGCATGGCAAGGACAACCCTTGGGCTTTGTCTGTGCCATGGGGCTTCTTCTGGCTCACTGGGGACCATAGATTCTTTTACTTGGTTTGATTGTCAAGTTGTACCTGCTTTGTTTACCATCACTGACTGTGTTCACTCTCTTCCAGGGGCTCCACGGGCCTTACCCCTTCGGCCAGTCTTAAACGGGCGTCGGCAAGAAGAAAAGTTAACAAAAGACAGAAGGCCTGACTTTGGGGTGGGGGGGAGGGCAGGGGGTTCCTCTGGATTGCAGACCACACCGCATGGACCCCTGGCTCTGACCCCCCCCCCCCCATCCTGGAAGAAGAGGAAGAAGCAGAACAGACTAGTTTTGAGTAAACTCAGTATGCATGTGTGAATGCTGAATCGCGGAATGGTGTTGAGGCTACTAAGAAGAAACCCATGCAGCCGCCTTGGGTTTTGTTGATTAGGCGTCAGTCTAACAAGTCATTAGGTCACTCGGGAAGGAAAAAAAGTTTCAAATGGGGGAAAAAAAGCCATCTTTTTAAACAAAAATTATTTTGCCTACAGACAGGTTGTAGTTTTGAGCACATGTTAATTTTTTCCCCTTTCCCCACTTTTTTTTTTTTTTTTTCTTTAGATAAGGGATAACATACCCTTTCTAGAATAGCTGCTTGCTCTGGAAGCGATTCAGGTTACAAGCTGGCATGGCGTGTTTGGGGTCTGTGCGGGCCCATGCCCCAGGAGGACATCCCCTGTGCCACCTGACTCCAGCAGTCTCTGACCCCATTTGTTTTTGATGGCATCAGCCAATGAGTTATCACCCTTTTCCTCTTCTTTTCTCTTTAATCTTCTGTTGACTTACACCTTTGACATTTGTATTCATCAACCCCTGTGGCTCGTTACCATCAGAACCTCTCTGAAGACCAAACTTCCCTGTGTGGCCGGCAGAGAAAGCCTTGAAGACAGATCTCGGGCAACATGGGAGTTTCTGAGGCCGAGAGGTGTCCTTCTGCACACACTTACAACAACTCAAATTGCTTTTCTTCCATGTTTCTCTTGGCAGAGAGAAATGCCATCACGCTTACTGCTCTTTTGGATTCTTCATACACAGCGGCTCCCCATTCACTCTGGGAACAGTGCCTCTGTGCTGTGTACATGTGCGTGCCACGTGCACGCACACACACAGGTGTTGGTGCCGCTCACCAGCAAGTGTGCAGCAGGCAGGTGGAAAGGTGTCCAGGCTTCTCTGTAGTGACACAACTCCCTTCCCTGTGTTTCCCTCCCATTGTCCTTTGTGGTATTTTCACAGCCTGTTAGTGGAGGCTGAGCTGTTAAGGTATGGAAATACAGCCCCCAGCGGGGAGCTGGTCCTGGGGAAGGGCCAGAGTTACTGACTATGTGATTTTGGAGACCACGTTTTGATGAAATGAGAGCACCCCCACCCTGAGCAGGATGCTTGGCTAGTGGGAGGTGGTGGGTGAGGGGCAGCCCGGCCAGAGCAGAGGTTACTTGGCTGGCTGCCCACTTGGGCATGTGGCCCCACTGGCATCCTGTGGATTCCAAGCAGGTTGAGATGTGGACCTCTCCATGGGAAGCTTGAACCAGGCTAGAACAGCTGTCTGCCAAAGATACAAGAATATGCAAAGTCCCTCTTCTTTTTTCTTCTCACCCCCTCCTTCCCTTGAGTCTTGGTTGGTTTGATAGCCGGGGATGTGGATCTAGGGTGCGGATACAGGGTCACCTGCCTGTTACCACACCCCTACCCAGCCCGGGGGTATGAGACAAGCAGGGAGACCAGGTGATGAGCGGCTGCAAGGGGTCATATAGCCTGGGTGTGGGTGAGGGTCTGCCTGCCCGTCTGTCTCTGTCTGGGTGTCTGAGTTCCAAAAATGTGTGTTATTTGTTCCTCCTCATCCTCTTCTGAGACTGTTTTTTAAAGCTTGATTGTGGGAGAAAAGCTTGTATGAAGTTCCTCCTTCACCTCCCCACCTCCCCAAAAATAAAAGGCGGGATACACTTTGGTCCACTAGAGAAGCACTGGGGGAGGGTGGAGCCAGCCTGCTGAGAAGGTCTGGTAGCTGGGTCTGGGACTAGACTAAGGCTCACACCGGAGTAGCCATTTTCAGTGTGCACGAGTGCCCCATTCCCGAGCAGAGCAGAGGGGAGTCCCTGTTAGGTGCCCAGGACATCACTGGCCCAAGCCAGGGGCTCACCATGACTTTTTGTCTGAGGCCCCTGGTAGGCCCAGATTGCCACTACTGTTGGTGCCAACCTCCTGGGACACTATCACCCCGGAGCCCACACACGCCCAGCCCTCAAAACAGCACATCTCCAGGCTGCTGCTGGCAGGATCGTGGGAGGCTTTACATCGCCTGGTTTCCTGGCTTCTTCATCTGCCCCACGCCTGGTGCCCCTTCCCTGTTTCCCAGGAGGGGCTGCCCGCTTTTATTCAGCAGGGGCTTTAATAGGTCACCATTAGTGGGTCTGGCCCTGCCAGAGGCGTCCTGCTCCTCCTCTTGCTTGTAGGCAAGGTCACTGTCCCAAGCACGTTGACTCCCCTCCCAAGAGCAATCCATTTCTGTCCACATCGTTGGAGAGGTGAGCTCCTTACAGAGGGCCAGAGTGAGCACAAGCCGTGCAGGAGGAGGCGGGGATTCCGTGGCTCCCCCAGGACCAGGGGGTACCAGTACCATTCATTCTGTCTCCTCTCACTGGTTTGAGTTCTGAACAGTGCCTGGAGCCCCTCTCCTTTCCTGCCTAGTGTGGTGGTAGAAGTGACCCTCTCAGCCCCAGTAGGTTCTGCTCCTCTTGGACTCTTCCCCAGAAGGCACGCTGCCTCTGGGCAGGACCACCAGTGTCTAGCACCCATGAGAGGAGGCAGACGGCATCCTTAGAGGCCTGAGCCCAGCGAGGGAGGCAGAGGGGCCCAGGCCTGGGAAGAACCTATCGTGTGCATGGAGTGGCGTGTGTGTGGATGTGTGTACGCGTGCATGCCTTTTTTTTCCTTTTTGCCATGGGGGCAGTATGAATTCGGGGTATTTTTCTACAAGATACAGCCTTCTCTCCCCCAGTAAGGATTGGCTGTAACCTTAAGCTCATCACTGAACCTCACCAAGACAGCTTGTGTGGCTTGAGGGTGGCCAAGATGGGATCCCCAAATTCAGTTGGAGCCCCAGGAGGAGAGGATGGTGGGGTTCCTAGGGCTCAGAAATGCAAGCTGATTCCCCACCCCACCCTGCCTTGCCTTTCCTTCGTTTCCTTGGGTGAATGCTGGAGCAGCCGTGGCTGCCCCCTGCACCTGGACAGTGGTGTGTAGCAAGCAAGCTGGCTGGGTGTTTGTGGTGGGGCCTCATGGTGCCTGGGAGGAGATGAAGATGGGGAGGTTTTTCCTTACTGTATAAATGAATATTTGTATGATTAAATTAACACACACACACACAAAAAGAAACCTGTTTTCATGTGCGTCAGTAGTTTTATTTCGGAGACCCTGAGGTTCATTATGTTTGGGAAATTTGTCCTGGGGTTATGATTAGATCTGCTGCCCTTTCTGGCTTCAGGGACCAAAGAGGTGAGGAAACGATTTCCAAGGGCCTTGAGGCCCCAGGGTACTGTGCGTCTCCTGAGCACTTCGCTATCCGCAGCATGTAAGCGGGGCAGCCAGGTGAGCGTTGACCGGCCAGAGGCATTGTTTGGGCATTTAGCGTGTGTCAGGTACACAGCACTGGGGGGGTGCAGAGCACCACGGGCATCTTTCCTACTGGAAAAAGAGATAAGGCTGAGTTGGGGAGTCCCCTTTCCAGTCCCAGCTGGGCCTCTGGCATCCTAGATGGGGATAGAAGAGGGTATGCGTCTTCCCTACGTGTTTCCCATGGCAGTTGGGTATCGTTCTTTGGTGCTCTACACACTGCTTCTGGCATCTAATGGATTAGGTAAGTTTTGGGGGACTGGCCTGGCAACCTGAGAGGTAGGGACCACGTTCTAGGTAATTGGCAAACCAGCTTGGAACCTTGCCCCTGTGCTTAATGTGAGATAGGCCAGCAGATGGGGAACCAGGTTATTACACGGTGGCCAGATAGCATGAAAAGCACTTAATTGGCATGACAGCAAATGGTGGATTCCCTAGATTCATCTCTTCATGTCTGTAGCACGTCAAAGAGCTGAGAACTCAAGTTTGTTCAGTCACATAATCACCACTGTGTTGAAGAGAAAGATCAGAGAGGAAGGGGGATAGATGTTTGAGTTGTACAGGCTCAGACCCATGGCCTCGGCTCCCAGATGCTGGCTTTACGTTCACTGAATGGCAGATCCCCCTGTTGGGCCTTCACCCCAGCTGGCAAAGCTGTGTGTTCTAAAGGATGGTGTGGCCATCTCCCTGTAGGCCGCTTAGGGAACCGGTGGCCACAGATCCGTGAGAGAAATGGAGGCACCACGAAAGAACTGGCGTCTGCTCCACGGGCCTAAACACAGGACTCCGGTTTCTCCCTTGAGCCTGATAACAGAGCCCCGGGTGTGGGAGACGGGCCCAGAGACCCTTGTGGTGCGTGCCCTCGCCCCAGCCCCCACCCCGTGCCGTGACAGCACACCAGCATCCTGCTTCCTTCCAGGTGCCCTGGGCTGTTTGTTCTCTGCAGGAGAGGGGCCCCCACCCTGTCACCTGGGTCTTCTGGCAGCTCAGACCCACTCCCAGGCCTTCCTCAACACCCCTACCGCTGGACACTTATTTGCTTGGCAGAATCTGTTTGTCTTTGGGGCTGTAACCTGTCAAGAAGTCACCAGGCCCTGGGAGAGGGGAGCAGGTTTGATGGTAGCTCGTGGCTCAAGCCATTCCCACGCGGGCTAGGTGACAGGGAGGGGGCTCTCTTGCCTGGGGTAGGGGTGGAGGTGCAAGCAAGGGAGGCACTTGCAGTGGTCCAGGCCCAGCCCTCCTGGCAGAACAAACAGGTCCTCAAGCCACTTCCCTGCCCCAGCTCAGGTTGTGCCTGGGTGCCTCCCACCCTGTTCTCGAGAAGGCCCCTCCCTCACCTGCTGGCTGTGACCCGGCTACTTTCCCAGACACCACCTGGTGTCCAGCCCTGTGGTGGCCAAGAGAGCAGGCACGGAGGGTGCTCATGGGAGTGTAGTAGGGAGCAGGCAAGACTGCTTTGAGCCAGGAGAGTGTGTTTGAGTTTGGGGGTCAGGTTGTCCAGAGAATGGATTCTGACAGGTTAGCGTGACTGATGGGTCCCAGATGCCTTCTCTATAAAATGGACGTGGCCATGTGTAGAAGCCAGGACTTTGATGGAGCTCTTGGATTTGGGGGGTGGGGTGGCGGATGTCCTTTTTAGCCCTTAGTCTGAGATGCCGTGATCTGGGGCAGTGCTGCTCAAACTTGTACGTGTTAAAATGCAACTTCTGATTTAGTAAATCTTGGCGAAGAGGGCAAGATTCTGCATGTCTAACAAGCTCCCAGGTGAGCACGCACTGCTGGTCCCGAGACTGCACATGGCATAGGGACAGTAGACGATGCCTGAAGGGGTTGCCAGCCCCCCCACCTCCTGGCTCTGTGAGACGGAGCCAGATCCAGCCAGATCGCGTGCTCTCGTGGGCTTCGTTGGCCAGACCCACTAGAATTTGAGGGAGTTGAACAGTCACACTCGTATCTAAGAACAGTGACCTTCAAAAGGTGGGCCTTGGTTCCCCAGCATTTCCCAGGGATTATCCAAGGCTGTGATTTCTGGCTTGCACATTACTTCTCGTGTATTGAGTTTGTGTCCCAAATAACAAATGTTGACGTGTCCACTGTAATTGTGGTTATATTGGTTGACTGCTATCGACCAACTCCTATTAAACTATTTATATGAATTACTTCATTTAATCCTCACAACCATGAGACAGTTCAGGGCAGGCAGGTCTGTTGCTCAGTTGGTGAACAAGTAACTCTGAAGTGTCATGACTCGTGAGAACAGAAGTGCAGGTATTGTGGAGCACGCAGTGAGCAGGGGTGTCCGGGAGGAAGGGGTCCTTGAGCTCAACCTGAAGGGTGGAGGGATGGGAAGGTGGGAGAGAGGGTGATGTACTGAGACCCTGAAAGGAGATCAGCGCCCCTCCCAAGATTATTCCTTCCTGTGGCCGTTTCTATCTGTATCTGGAGGGGGAAGAAGAATGGCCTTCCCGGTGACTGTTTGGGAGAGTTCTGCTGCCCTTGCCCCTTTGCAGTTCGTGTGATCACCCTTTTATTGAACATTACTTATATGCCAGGCACTATTCTAGGTGTGGAGATAGGGCCGTGGCCAAAAGAGACAAAAGTCTCTATTCTCATAGAGCTGACATTGTAGTTAGGGTGGACAGACAAGTAACACAGATGTTAATACGTCAGGAGATGGCGGGTGCTGCGGAGAGAGAAAGCAAAGAAGGACAGGGAGTGCTGGAAGAGAGGATTGCTGGAGAAGGCCAGAGAAGCCTTCACTAACATGCATGAAGAACACCCTGTGGATATGTGGAGTAAGAAGGTTCCAGGCAGAAAGAACAGCAAATGCAAAGGCCCTGAGGTGGGAATGTAGCTGTTGCAGAGTGAGCAAGAAGAGTAGTAGGAAGTGAGGTCACGGTTTCCTGGGCAGCTCAGTCAGTTAAGCGTCTGACTCGGTTTCATCATGATCTCAGGGTCGTGAGATCTCCCTCTGTCTCTGTCTCAAAATCTTTTTAAAAATGAGGTCAGAGAGGTGAGGGGGTTAAGTCAGGTGGGGCCTTGAGGTGATTGACCTGGCTTTGGCTTTCACTCTGGGTGAGACAGGAGCCGTCGGAGGGCTGTGAACACAGGGAGGGACACATCCGACATCTTTTAAAAGAGACTACACCGTAGGTTACAAGGGCAGAAGCGGGGAGCCCCAGTGTTGACTGGGTGCTGGCAGTGGGGTGGGGAGCAGTGGTTAGATCTTGGAAGAAGGTCCACTTGGGAAGTGGAAGCAGAGTATTTGCCTGTGGGTAAGAGTGCCAGGAGAGGGACGGTGTGCAAGGTGGAGGAGTCGGTGTTCCAGAGACAGGGAGGACTGCGTGAGGAGCAGCTCGTGGGGTAGAATCCGGGGCTGGGTCCAGACCTGTGCAGTGTGAGATGCCCATTTGTATTTGTGGGAGGCGCGGGGCAGCCAGGTGGGTAGGCCAGTCTGCTGCGCTGGGGCAATGGGGGGCGGGAGGCAGTGTGGGAGTCGTCACCATTAGGTGGAAATTAGAGCTTCAGGACTAGAGCTCTCCATCCCAGGAGTGCCCCCAGGTTTGACCTCACCTGTCAGCACACTCCATCAAAGCCTGCTTGTTGCCCCAGCTCCCTTGCGATGATCTTCTCTGACCAGGAAGACCCTCTCAGACTCCGAGCTCTGAGAGCTGCAGTTGACCTCTGCTGTCCTGGCAGTCCCTTCTGTCCCAGTCCTCTCTGCTGGTCATTCCTGCAGGTGGGTGTAGAGAGCATGAGGGGCTACCTGCTGTCCAGGAGCCAGGTGGCAAGGGCATGGGGGAGTGAAGCCAGGACCCCGATAGGTTGTAACTGTCCCTGTGGTCCCATCCTCCCAAGGACAGTCTAGGGCCCTGGAGCCAAGTTCTAGGAGTTCCTCCTGCAGGCTGAGGGAGAGGGAAGTCTGAGAGAAGACGGGATCTGTGTCTGAGTGGGGGGCCCCCGGCTCTGGTCTGAGACCCCCCCAAAATCCCTGAAAGCCTGGGTTGTCACTGCTTGGGGCTTCTGAGCAGCTGAGGAAGCCCCCAGCCCCGATAGTTCAAGGGCAGGGGGACAGTAAGGGCCAGGGAGGGGTGGCAGCTGAGCTGTGAGGCATACCTTCTCCAGGGTATGTGTGGAGAGCAGGCTCCATCCCTGGGGCGGGGGGGGGGGGGGGGGGGGGTTGCTGGGAGTGCGGCCTCCTTGGAGCTGGTGCAGGGTGGGCCCAAGGCCGGCAGAGGGCGTCCTGTGGCCCAGGCCTTGTCGGGAAAGGATGGACACTGCCCTGGCCTGCCTCCCCCTGCAAGTATGTTTGCCCCTGCCCTCCACTCCAGGTAGGTGAGCTTGCGTTCCTGAATTGAGGCTCTGCTGCGTTTCCATGGTGTGACTGGCCAGGTTATGCACTCAGAAGCTCACTGTCCTGACAGCTCCAGGGGCGTCATGAGAATTGAAACCCATCATAAAAGTTTAGCACATGGTAAGTGTCCAACATGAGGTGAGCCGTTGTTACATTTTCGTGACCTGAGGAGAGGGGCCTGGGACACTGGGCACTTGGCAGGCAGAGACCAAAAAATCCACAGCCTGTCGGGAGTCTCTCCCAGCACCACCACCCTTATTTCAAGCAAATCCTTGTGGCTGTTTGTTGGTTTGGGGTGGGAGCTGGGTTGCAGGAAAGGACCATTCTGGAAGGGCGTCTAGGAAATCCTAATTCCCTCTGAGAAGAGGCTCTGCAGGTAGAGCCGCGTCCGCAGCTGCAGGCAGTAGGCTCCCAATACACGTTTGTTGAGTGGAGAAACCAACACGTGTAGGAGAGGCCACCTTGTGGGGGACCGGCCTGCTTTCTGGAAGCGGCCGCTGCCCAGCCCAGCTCAGACCCCAGACGGTGGCGTGGCTCCTGGAGGGAGAAGGTGGCACAGGTGTGCCTGAGGTTGAGAATGACAGCCTGAAACTTATGCTTGGGAACTGGTTTGGCCACTGTGGTTTACCACTTCCGAGGGTGGAGCAGTGGGGCTGACACGTTTGCTTCCAGGTGCCCTCAAGGACCCATATCAGTCCCAGGGCCGGAGGCCAGGCCACAGGTGGGCAGCACAGTGGCCGTTGCATGGCATGTGCTGGTGTCGGTGCAGAAGTCCTCTGAGCATCTCCAGCCCTGACTCCTCTGCTGCTTCCTTCCCTGACCTGTCCTCCCACACCTCCTGGCTTCCTGATAGTTGAGCACACTTTCACCAGAAGCCATGGGGTGAAGGCTTGGGGTTGGGGGCAGTTGTTACCTAGACAGGTCAGAAGGCCAGTCTGTGTATGTATTGCGCCTGTCCCAGGCCCCCCCCCCCCCCCGATGTATGTCCTCCAGGGCTGATGGAGACACCTGTCCCTGGGGCAGATAGGACTAGGAGATGGGAAAAGTGAGCCCCAGTGGGCCATGGGAGAGGCGAAGGCCTGTGAGTGGGGCCCACAGTAAATATGCCGTGCAGAAGGGCCGGGGGCAGCCAGGCCTCTCTCCAGCAGCCTTGGGTTGGGGACAGTGACCATTCCAGAGCATCCCCAAATACAAGAGCAGGAAGAGCCTTAAAACCCAGTCGAAGAGGGCACTGCCTTCCCAGAGTCCCACCGCCAGTGCAGCCACTCCCAGCCCAGACTCTCTCCAGGACACCTGAGCCAGCAAGGTCCCCCAGGAGAGAGAAAGAATCAGTGGCTGGGAAACAGGAACCGACTCCAGCTGGCTCAGCAACTCAAGCCGGGCAGCCAGGCGTCTGGTGGGGTCCAATCGTAGTGGCAGTGGTTGGGCCCGAGGGGAGGCAGCCTTGGTTCTCAGGGCTCTTTTGCATGAGGTGAGGAGGAATTTGCATCTTTGCGAACTTAACAGCTATGGGAAGGGAAGGCGGGCTGGGAGCCCTTGGCCAGGCCCTCAGTCGCCTGTCTCTCCCTGCATGAGGTGGGTACGGGGGAGCAGGCCCTGTGCCAGCCAGCCCCCACCTTACCTGGGGTGAGGAGCGCAGCTGCGTCCCAGTCCCACGGGCTCAGCCTTTGGAGCAGACTCACGAGCATGTGATCAGCGCCCGTGTGCACCGCTGCGCCCCCCTCACATGGGGACGCACGCTCACACCACACACGTGCACCCGCATACTGGCACAGGTGTCCACTCGCTCCCTTAGTCCGCAGCCAGACCTACCACCACACCCTCAGGGTCACGCCATCCCATACCACCACGTGCCCCCCGGAAGTTCGCACCCACGTGCACATGCTCGTACTTAATAGCTGGGGTTTCTTACTAGCTTTTGCTAGTATGTTTTTATTTAAATTTTTCTGCTCCAGCCTCACTGCTATCCTGTTACTGTTCTACACTTTACATACATAAAAAAACACAAAACTTACAGGTGCACCTTGATGAACTCTTTCCTATCGACACCCTGTGTCACCATCACCCAGGTCAAGGTCTAGAACATGTCCAGTGCCCCAGCAGGCTCCCCCGTGTGCCTTCCCAATCGACGGCCCACTCAAGAAGAGCCACGATCCTGTCAGGGTCAGCACCATTATTATTCCCATTTAAGAGGCGAGAAACTGAGGCTCAGACCCACAGTCACACACTAAGAAAGGGCCAGACTGGAAGCTGACCAGACGACACACTGCGTAAGCACCAGGAACGCACACGTGCACACCCTCACGTTCACAGAAGGCCATGATCACCAAAGAGCTGGAAGGGCCTATTTTGTTCTTTCCATGAGGAAAGCAGCAGAGACAATTTAAGCTTTGTTTTCAGTCGGCCCTTAAAAGGGCGCGTCTTGGCTCACAAAGGATCCGCAGCCCTGTGCTGTGCTGCGCGCTCCGCTCCGGGGCTGCAGCTCCCGCCCTGGGGCCCGCTGGGTCCGCAGGGGCGGGGGCGCATGGCAGGACCCTTCTGCACCAGAAGGAGCCCTTCAGGCGCTGTCTCCGTGCCCTCCGTCTGTGGAAGCACTGCTGGTGAGGCCGGACATTCCTTCTTTATTCACTGTGTTAGTATCAAGCACTTCCCTGCCTTGGGCCCAGCCCTGTCCTGCGGGCTGAGGCCGAAGCAGTGAGACAGACCCGGCAGCGCGGGGCTGAGCAATGTGAAGTGTGTGGTGTATGGGACGATGAGAAGGGGTATGGAGACACAGAAGGGGCAGCGGAAGGGAGGTGAAGCGCAACTTTAAATAGTTGGTCAGGGTGGTCCCCACCGAGAAGGTGATGTTTGAAGAAAGATGTGGAGCAGCCAGGGGAGTGATCGTTGTGATGTCTGGGAAAAGAGCATTCCAGAAAAGGAGAACAGCCACAAAAGGGAAAAAGACACAGGTGCCTGTTGGATTTTAGAGGCCAGTGGTGGATTTTGTGAAACGTAGATTCTGTCTTTAGGCCTGTGGGACTGATGGAACCAGTCCCCCGTCTCCGGGCTCTGTCTCTTCACCCACATGATGTGAGATCATGAACTGCCATGTCCGCCTGAGCACTCTATCCTCAAGGGCCTGCCCCTAACCAGCAGAGAGCGTCAGTGGCCACCCCCAGGCCTGGTCACAGCAATGCCTCTGGCTTGGCCACCCTCACTCCTGGGCTGGCCACAGCTTCAGTCTATGACCCTGACCCTTCTAGATGCCGTGGGCAGGGCTGCCATCAGGGAGACCCTGGCATAGTTCCTGGATATCAGAGCACTTTCAAATACTGGCTCTGTGTATTTGGGGGATGGCGTGGTGCTTCTGGGGATCTGTGTGCGACTTGGATGTCATATGCTAATCTGCACATTCATTGTTGAGTGGAGCAGTGGATGAGAACTGAGATTAGGGTCCCTTCAGACTCCAGACTCCCTGGACACTCCCAGGCATGGCTCATCTCTAGAGGACCTCTCTCCTGGGTACCCCCTAATCCCCTCCCAGGATTGGCTCCATATCTAGGCCCTATTCCCCTTCCCTTCATCCCCCTTGCTTCTCAAATACCTCCCTGAGGGAAATGGTCATCCAAGACCATCTAGACAAAGGAGATGGCAAAGAAGGAGATATTGACAGACCCTCTTAAGTGATTTAGAATTGCATTCTGCTGCAAGTAACATAGTCCTGAAATACAGTGGCTTCAACAAGATAGGAATTTATTTTCTCTCATTAAATGTGAAGTCCGAAGGTAATTACAGGTGTGGCTTCTATCCTCCAGGCCTCTTTAATGGTCACAGTGTAGCCACCACAGCTCCAGCTATCGCATCCCAGTTCCAGGCAGAAAGACTGAATCAGTCCCGTTTCTAAGGAACTGTCCTGGAATCCCTACTTAGCAACTTCATGTATATCCCATTAGCCAGAACTTGGTTGACTATTCTTTCTGTCCACAAGGAATGCTGCAATATTCTATCCAGGAAAATTGGGATTCCATTAGTAAGAAAGAACAAGAGAGTGGATGTTATGGACGCAACTAGCACTGTCTTCCTATGTATGGCCTGCCCGCTTCCATCTCTGTGCCTTAATAAAGCCATGGTGTTCCCTCCACCTGTGGGGCCTCCTGTCCTCACCCCCACCCTCCTATTCTCTGGTAAGGAGCCCGCAGCACATTTTCTGAACCTATTGGGGTTGCCAGTAACAGGAACCCCCTCCCCCGCCAGGGTTGCTCAAGTGAAAGGTGGGGGGAGAGTGGAATTACTTATAAGAACACGGAACACCAGCCTATGCTGTCCATCAGAGGAAGTGTAGGGCCTCCCCACTCCCCTGCTCAGCAGGGACCAGAACCGGAGACAGCAGTGCACAAGCCAGACCCAGTCCCTGCCTCCAGGAGCTGACCTTTTGGTGGGGAGAGACAGCATCGCACAGACCAAAACCTAAAGAAGGTCTTTCAGGCTCCTCTAAGTACCAAGAAGATAAACAGGAAAGGCAGTAGATAGTGATTGACCAGGTGCTCAAGGAGCACCAGGCACACGGTCGGCACTCAATAAGTGTGTGTGAATAAATGTGGGTAGCCCTCGGGGAAGTGGCCCAGAATCCAAAGGCTGTAGACCCTTGAGAGGCAGGTGATAGAGCAGAGTTCCAGAGGGAAGGGACCAGGGCAGGTGTCAGGTGTTAGGACCCTCAGCCCAGGGGCTGGCCCAAGCCCAGAGAAGGGACAAAAAGAATCTCGGGGGTGTGGGTAGGAGGTCCTACATCCACGCTGAGGCTGTTCAGAGTTGCTGCTCGGTCTGGACACCTCGCAAAAGCAGAAGGCCCAAGACTGGTCCGAGTGGTTCCACTAAGCGGTCGTCTCTAGTGGGCTGGGCCCATGTGGGTAGTAGAATGGTGGACACCTGACAAAGGAGACAGGGCCTCCCTCCCCTCAGATCCTCACATCCCCAGGCAGACCCTCCTGGCCTCTCACCGGGCTTGGAAGGGAGCCAGCCTTACCCCCAAACTAGCCATGTAAGAGAAGTAACTTTCACCACCAAGGGCAGAGCCCCTAAGCCCTGAGCACACTTCTGCATGGAGAAAGCTGCCTCGGCGTGCTAGGGAAGGAGTAAGAATGGGCTAGTGCCCCCCGATTGTCTCGTTTTGCAAGTCCTGCTGCGGGAGACCTTGTCTCTCACCATGATGTCTCTGAGGCCTTTAGGAAGACCTAAGAAACTCCTCACTGAGGAGCTAAGGACTGATACTGCTTACGAGGCCCACGCTGTTATTCAGTAATTATACTCTGTGTACATGTGACGCATTTTCTCATACAGGGCCTTCCTGGAGCCTCCCATGGACCCTCTGTGGAGAAAGCCATCTGCTCCCCCCTAACGCATGAGAGCTGAGGCTCAGAGACGGGAGATGCAGACCCCCGGAGGGAAAGCGGCAGTGGCTGAGGGGAGGGCAGAGCCGGATCCTGCCGTCAAGGGTCTCAGAGGCCAGGCGAGGACGTTACCCTGTGGCAGCAGGGAGCACTGTGGGTCTGTCGGCCGTACGCGCACAACAAAACACACCCACATCCACCCCTGCGACTACTGTCCTGTTATCCTTCCGACAGGTTCGCAAACACTGTCTCAGCTCTTTCTCCCACCGACCCACCCAGAAGGGTTATGTTATCGTGTTTTACAGGAAACCGAGCCCTAAGGAGATGGAGACCCTTGCGCTGGGCTTCAGAGCATCTGGGCCACGTCCTACGTCCTCCGGTTCCAGACTCACTATGGTGCCCAGCGCCTGT
The DNA here is from genome assembly GCF_023065955.2 of Ursus arctos. Taxonomy (NCBI): domain Eukaryota; kingdom Metazoa; phylum Chordata; class Mammalia; order Carnivora; family Ursidae; genus Ursus; species Ursus arctos. The sequence continues at coordinate 29,823,787 of NW_026622997.1, read as the reverse complement.
GTGGTAGTGCTGAGAGGTGGCTATGCGGGTAGCACATGGGCTCCAGTGTCATTCATACCGGGTGTACCCTGGGCAGTTCACGGATCTGCTCGGCCTCAGTGTCCCCACTCATAAAATGGGACTAGTTCCCGCCTCACAGAATCTTTGTCAGACTACGCCGGGCTCATGCTCACCAGGGGCCTCCACCCTCCTCTCGGGGCCAGGCGACAGCTGGGGGGCAGCTCCCCACTGTGCCCCAGTGCCCCCTTCCCCGCCCTGGCCCTGTGCCAGCTAGGCCCGCCCATCCACATCTTCCAGATGGCACCATAAAGCCATCCCCGAACCTGGGCCACCCGGGAACAAACAATCCCTCCCTGGCCCCTCCCCGGAGGCCACACCCCACTGAAACCCTCATCAGCTCGTCCCCTCCCACCATGCCTTATGCCTGGGCCAAGGCTAGGGTCTGTCCTTTCTGGGAAAGGGGAGTGAAGCCAACCAGGGAGACCGAGGCCGGGGCAGGGAGCTGTGAGAACTGGGCTCAGGACACCTGAGCCTGCCCCTCCCCTTTCCCTTCCTCACCTCCTCCCCTCTCTTCTCCTCTCTGTTCTCCCCCGTCTTCCCCCTTCTCAAGAGAGGCAAACTGACCCACTTCCATCTGCCTTGGGCAAGACTGAAACTCACCGAGCTCTGTTTCCCTCTATGATAATGGCCCCTTCCTGGGCAGGCTGTGAAGGCTGAAAGACACGAGCCTCCCATCTGCCTACCTCCTACCTACCACAGCAGAGCACTGGGAGGAGGAAAGGGGAGGAGGGGGGATCCTTCCCCAGGTGAACTCGGAAGAAGCCTGGAGAGCTGAGGCTCAGGGTCCAGAGCCCCTCCTCCTGAGCCCCTAGAAACTCATCCCTTCAGCTGACACCCTCCACCCTCTGCGAATCAGAGGGCCCTGCTGGACAGAGCTCAGGCCTCAGTGTTCCCATCTGTGCAATGGAAGTGTCGGGGTGGGCGTGGGAACAGGGAGGTGGGCTGGGCAAAGTACCTGGCACCTATGCGACGGAGACCCACGGTCTGGAATGGATCAAACACCTTTACCAGAAGGACCTGTGCCTCGACCCTGACCTACTCCTTCCAACAGCTCGGTCACCAGGACCCAGGCTTTCTTCTTGGAAACTTTGATCTGCCTCCCCACTCAGCTTCTCTCGGGCACGGAGAGTCTGTCCTGTACGGTTAAATTGGTAATTACAGACTGCCTGTCCACTATTGTTTTCCTTTGTTTCATGTGCGTTGGGAGGGGTAGAGCATGGTGGTTCTGGGGCCAAGCTGGTAGGTTTAAATCCTCACTCTGCATTTGCCAGCTGTGCTCCCCGGGAGGTAATGTAACCCCTCCTCTGCCTCAGTTTCCTCATCTGCAAAATGGGGTTGATGGTAGTGCCCACTTCCTAGGGTCGATGTGCAACTTAAACAGTTAAAATGTCTCATTTTAAATTCAAGTGCCAAGAATTTCAAGTGCATGGTCTCATTGGGACTCTTATCCGCCTGGTGAGAACGGGGCCTCCTCCTCCCAGAGGGCCCCCAGGGAAGCTCGCAGATGGAACAGTGCAGAGGAAGAGCAATTCTAACTCACCAGGATCCCGCAGCCAGCCCTCGCACGTGGCAAGGCCAGCCCCGGAGTGGTGGTGCTGGAGCGGCCCCCAGGGTCCCAGCAGCGGCCTGTGCAGCCTCAGGCCAAGAAGCAGCCCATCCTGAAACCGGCCTCCCCCAGGTCCGTTGGGCCTCTGGGCCAGGTGACCACCTAACCTGGGAGGAGAGGCAGGGGCATGGCGATTTAGGCTCCTCATTCTGCCCACTTCCCTTCTCCGGGTGTCAGTTCCTTCATCTGTAAACCGGAAACAAAAGGGTCCTCACAAGGGTGTGTGGAGATGAAATGAAACAACATATGTAAACAGCCTACCCAATCAATGTGCCAGTGTTGGGGATGGTGATAGAGAATTAATTCAGTGAGGGGAAGATTGGGAGTTCCTCCCCACAACGATAGGGAGAGGCCATGAGGGACCTAGTGACAGACTGTTTAATCCAGCCTCTTGGCTTTCAGAAGACCAGGCCGTAGCCCAGAGAGGGAAAGGAACTTGTGGAGGTTGCACAGCAAGTCAGAGGCAGAGCTGGGTCTTGAGCTCCCTGGTCCAGGCCCTTGGCCCAGCTGCTTTGGGGCTGTGAAGACAGTCTCCAGCCTCAGCTCCCCTCCAGCCCCCAGATGCTCCAGGCCCTCCTGCGTAGGCTCTGAGACGAGTGGTTAGACAGGCACTCACTGGAATCAGCTGTGCAGCTGCTCAGCTGCAGACGTGGCCTCACCCCTGCAGGGCTCAGCTTGTTTATCTCTGAGACGGACTCAGAAGAGAAGCCCACTGCAGTGAGGACCCAGCGGTGACCCAAGGCCCCAGTCACAGCACTTACTACGCATTCTCCGCTTTATCTGAGCTAGCGAGGGGGTCCTCACCTCCGCCTGCGAGTCTGCACTGAGACCCCGGGGAGGCACGTCAGTTTGTCCGCTCCCCCACTCCTGTCTGTGCTGCACACAGGAGAAGCACCCAGCACAGCACCACCTCGGGGCATTCAGCACACGTCCGCTCCCTCCCCTCCCTCCAAGGCCAAGCTCCTCCCTCCAGGCCTGGCCCGCTGCCGCCCCCCCATGCCAGCCCAGGCTCTCAGAACCCCCTTCCCGCCAGGGGAGTCCTTCCTGTTCACACTGGGCCCCCGTCCCAGCTCCCCAAGGGCAAGGCGCCCCACAGGGCACACAGCTGGGGCTGAGTAAAGAAGGAGCGCTCACAGCAGGGAGCGGGCTCATGAGTGACACCTGAGATGCTGGGGAGTCCTGCTTCCTGCAGCTGCTGCCAGCCTCGTCCCAGACTGGGCTCGGGGATGTGGCTTCCCTGACGGTGACGGTGACGCAGGAGTGGCGTCAGGTGGCAGGAGGGGGCAAGGGTCATCGGCGGGGCGGGAGGGCAGATCCTTGGGGCCACCAGGCTGCTGGGTCCAGCGAAGGGTGCACATGGCAAGAGGCCTCCAAAGGTGCAGGGAGGGGTCGGACAGAACGACCTTCCTGGGAATAACGGAGACCCCTCGTCCAGCCCAGCCCGTGTGCAGGCAGGACAGAGTCGAGATCAGCCTGGGCTCAGCTGGCTTTCCATCCTGCTGTTTCTTACTAGCTGTGTGTCCTGGCAAGTTAATTAACTTCTCTGGGCCTCAGTTTCCTCGTCTGCAAATGGACATTATGATACCTACTCCATAGGCTTATTGTGAGAATGAATGACGTTATATAGAAAAGGCATTTGTTCACAGGGCTTAGGTCACAGAAAGCATCCAATAAATGCAAATAGTAATGTTATTAGTATATCTATTAGTATAAATGCACAGAGACAGTGAGAGACGGAATTGAAGCCACACAGCAGGCAGTAGCCAAGGACAGACAGAGACTCCTACTTGGTAACTATAGCAACAAAGCATGGGATTCTGCGCGAGGCACTGGAGCCGGGCTGCCTGGGCTCAAAGATCACCTGTTGACTCCAGGCAACCTTGACCTCTCCATACCTCAGTTTCTCTGTCCGTCGAACGGAGATTATAATAGTGCACCTGCCTCGTAAGACTGCTGGAAGGATTCAGGCGGGAGTTAATCCATGCAAAGTGCAGGGGAGGATGCCTGGTACCCGAGCAAACACTCCGTAAGCTGAGGAGTTACAGTGCTGTGTGACCTTCGGCGAGTCCCCTTCCTCTCTGGCCTCTGCTGCATTTCCTGTAAAATGAATCATTGGACTAGTTCAGGCTTCTAGCTCTGAGATCCATAGTTCTGCGGAGCAGAGGCAGGCTGCGTTCACACCACACCCCTCCCATTTTACAGTCTTGCACACCTGAGGACTGGATCCCTCCCCAGACTCTTTTCTCTCTCCCTCTCTCCTTTCCCCTCCTCCAGGATGGCAGCCAAGGGAGAGGGCAGCCTTCGTGGTGAAGGAAGTGGGGAGGCAGTTACAGTGTTGGGATGGTGGGAAGGAGAGGGATAGATCTCCTCCCCCGGGCCCTCTGTCCTGTTTCTGCTGGCCCCTGGTGTCCTGGGGATAGGCCGGGCCCCTGCTCATCCCCAACTGGGTTGGGACCCTCAGAGGCAGGCCTGGCTTGCCCCTCCATTAGGAGGGGACGATCCTCAGAGAAGCCCCTCCTTGGCTTGGCAGAGCTTGGGTAGGCCTGGGCTGAGCATGAAGACAGCAGAGGCCCTGAGTCAAGCCCTGGCCCACAGTGTGACCCCGGGCAGCCCCCGTAATCTCTCAGAGGCTGTCTTGGGTTCTGACTCAGAGCCCCGAGTCTCAGCCCCTTCTGGAGCTGGTGGCATGGAGGTCCCCAACCAGGGAGGTAAGAGCTCAATGCCCCTCCCCAGGCCCCACACAGGTGGTCTTACACTGCCCACCCCTCCTCCAGCCCACCCTGCTTGGCAGGGCTTAAGTCATTTCAGGGGAAGGGTGCCTCTGACTGGAGTCCCAGGGTGGGGTGAGAGTGGCTGGAAACCCCAGATGAGGAAACAAATCCTCTTCTCTGTCACCCCTCCCCTGACCTTCCTTCCCACACTCTTGTGGCCATTGTTGTCTGAGGCAATTAGGTCTCACAGGGGAACCAAGAGGAGGGAACCCAGCCCTGCACCCTCCCCACACCCTCTGTCCTCCCCAGGGACATTCCCAGGCCTACCTCTGCCCAGCCCGCATTCCCCTGCCACTTACCGGTTGATAGCCCCAGCCCCGACAAAACCATCCATCCGTCCGTCCATCCATCCGTCCATCCATCCATCCCTTTACTCCGTGCACAGCTATGTGCCAGGCAAATTAGACAAAACCCTGTCTCTGTGGACTCCTCGCCCAGCGCAGGAGACAAGACCAGGAGCAGGACTGTTTGGTCAGGTGGGATAGGTGCTGTCATCTCAGGGTCCCGAGAATGGCAGAATCAGGGAATGCTTCTTAGAGGAGAGAATGCTCGTGGATTCTGAAGACAAAGTACAAGTGCGTGTAGCAAGTCCGGAAGCAAGAGCCACTGTCAGCCCCACAAGGGCAGGGCCTGTTTTGTTCACCGTTGTACCCCCAGTGTCTAAAACAGGGCGGCATGCGATGGATGCTCAGGAAATGCTGGGATAAGCAAACGTTTAGGGAGAGCTCGGCTCCTGGGCTGGATCTGCACGTGTGGTTGCGAGCCCGCAACCGGGCGGACCCACCGAGCCTCCCAGCCCCACATAACCTTCCACATTCTCTGAGGGCCATGGGGAGCCATGCGGGGTTGTAAGTGGCGGACTACCAGCCTCCGCTACCCCCCTTCCCTTCCCTTTCCCGACTCTGACTCTGATCCCGTGTGTGTCCCCACAGCTCCCCTTTCCTTCATCCAACAAGTCGATGTCCATTGATTTGTGGAAACCAACACCTGTCAAGCACTTATTATACGCCAGATGGTCTGCTGTGAGCTGGGGATGAATCGGGCAGTCCTGCCGGCGCATTACCCTCCATCCAGGACGGGGGGCTCTTAATCCGGGGTTCCTGGAGAGGTTTCAGAGGGTCTGTGAGGCCCTGGAATTGCGGTGTGTGTGTGTGTGTGTGTGTGTGTGTGTGTGTGTGTGTGTGTAACATTCAGCAGTGGGGAGCCCATAGCTTTTAGTGGATTCTCAAGAGTGACCAGTTCCCCATATAGGTCAGGACCCGCACATGGAAGGAAGAAAGCTCCTGCAGCCAACAATGCATTTAGAACCTGCTCAAAAAGTTCAGGCCCAGAACTTCCCCAGGTCAGCCTACCCCTGGCCCTGCCAAGCCCTGCCCAAGCCTCTGTCCGGGGCTGGCCATTCCTGGCAGCAGGCAAGGGCACCGAGCACTTCCCGGTGGCAGCTGCCACCCAGCCGCGGTGCCCCGCTCGCGCCCCCTGTTCCTGCAGCAACTTCAGCTGTATTAGCTTTAAGAGGTTCCTGGGAACTCTGTGACTGTCGTGGCATCTGGGAAGTCACTGTGGGGGAGGGAGCAGGACTCAGGTCAGGCCAGAGGCAGTAGGAGGTGAAGGTCCTATCCAGGCAGCCGAAGGGGTGCCCGGGCTCCCCGAGTGAGGCCGCTGGCAGCAGGGCATCTGTCAATGCTGAGTCCCACCTGGCCCACTTCCCACCCCTCCCCCCTCATGTTTCTTTTTAATACCCCTCTCCCTCTTGTAGCATCGTCACTCATTCATTCACCTAATTTCTTTCATTCATTCTTGGGCACCAGCGAGAAAGAGGATGGGAGAGTGGTTAGGAGCACAGGCTCTTGTGTCATTGACCTGGGCTGGGGGGACCCCTGGGAAGCCAAGAAGGGGCCAGGGGAGCCCCAGCTAGGCAGGGAGCCCCCAGTCCAGGCAGGCTGCTCCCGACAGCTCCCCCAGGTGGAAGATGGGGCCCTGCAGGGGGAGGGAGCTGGCCGGTGGCTGTTATCCCCTCAGCTGAGCCACCCAGACTGGCAGGACCAGGGCAGGGGTCCTGTGATGACATCATAGTCCAGAGCTCTGCCTTCCTGTGGGCCTCTGACGCCGCACAACCCCAGGGCCCACAGGAGACGGCCCACCCAGCAGCTGCTAGTGTGAGCCACCTGCAGGATCCCTTCTGTCGCCTGTCTCCTCAGAGCCCCTCTGGCACGAGTCTGCGCATCCACGCCCCAGGACCCCACATGCTACCCGTCCACGGAGGCAGCCGCTGTTCCCTCCCCCCTTCCAGGCCATTCTCCCCTTCCCCTTGGCAGGAGAGCAGGGGTGTGTCGGGCATGAGGGGGTAGGGAGGGGTAGGAGGAGCTTCTCCTAGAAGAACACGCCCTTGAGGTCTGGCAACTGGTGCACTTAGACACCCAGAGAAAGACGGGGAGTACACGGGTGGGTGAGGAGGACCATGACACTGGGCAGGGGCAAGACTCTCATCCTCCAAGAAGACCTGGCGGGCCCCTAGGCTGCAAAAGTCAGAGTCAACGGACGCGAGCATCTGCCCTCCCAGGCTTAGCCCACTCCCCAGAGCTGCCCAGCAATGACCACACTGTCCTGCCCAGGGTCCCGGCGGTGCCCCAGTGAGGGGTGGCCAGAAAGGGGCGACGTGTCCTGACTGGGCTCCGAGTCCTGGTGGGCTTTGCTGCTTTTGTGCTGTGTGACCTTGAGCCCTTCGCTGCCCTCCGGGAGCCTCACTGAAAAAAAGGAGGCTGTAGGACTGATCGCTATCTTCCTGGTGCTGCTCTTCTGTGTTTGTGGTTCTTACCCCCCAGAGAGGGAGCAAGGGAGAATCCTTCAGCTCTTGAGTCAAGCACCCTGTTTCAGACAGCCTTTCCCCCGACCCCTCAGCCTCCTCACACACACGCCTTAAATTGCCCCAACACATCCCACTTCTCTGCTTTATTTTTGCCCCATCGCAGCAGTTATCACCTCCTGGCCCACTCTATGTCCTACTTATTTGTGTTTATTTATCATCTCTCCCAGCCCCGGAATGTCAGCCCCATAGGAGGGTGACATTGGTCTGTCTGCCTGGCTGTGCCCCGGGGCCTGGCCTAGTAGGTGCTCAATAAACATTTGCTGAGGGTGTGCCTGGGGGGTCAGGCGTGGGTAGCGGAGGAGGCCCAGGAGGAAGAGGGGGAGCTGCTGGCTGCGGGTCTGGAGGAAGGGATGAGGACGCGGGCTCCTGCGGGCTCGGGCAGGGGAGGCGCACGGGGAGGTGCCCTCCCTCCGGGCAGTAGGTGTGTGCTCGTGCGTGCGCCAGGAGGCCCTCTCGGTGTCTGATGGCCCGGCCCTCCTTCCTGCCCAGGTCCCCCCACATGGTCCCGGGGCAGAGGCCGGCCAGGCGGAAGGCAGCCTTCCGCAGCTGGACACAAAGGCCTTGGAGCTGGCCCCCGGCAAGCCTGCGCCGATAAGGTGGGTAAATTTCAAAGGGGGTCATGGGGAAGGGGGTGGGCAGGGCTGCTGATAGCAGGGCTGCGGCGCTGCCAGCGGCCTCCCCCTGCCTCCCACCGCCCGCCGCCCAGCCCCACGGCCGCCGGGGAGCAAAACAGGTTCCGATTGTGCTCTTATCTGGGACTGCGGTTTTGTAAGGCCCTGCTGGCTCTGCGCTAATGGGGGGAAAGGCAGCTCTAGGTGTGGGCCGTGACGCGGCCCCTCCATCTCCACCCCCCACGACGGCAGGCCGCGGGTGCACCTGGCACTCTGGAGCGGGCCGAGAGACACCCGACGCACTGCACCCCAGCAGGGAGGGGGCTGGTGGCGGCTGAGAGTGGGGCTTTGCTCCGGATCCTGGTCCCACACCTGGCCCTGTAGGCTGCTTCCCTCTCTGGGCCTCAGTTCCCTCACTGAGGTTAAAATGGGGCTGTTTAAGACGATTAAATAAATGAACTCTGTATAGCCGTGGGCATGGCAGCTAGCTCACGGGGAGACCAGGTAAGCGGGGTGGTTGGCAGGGAGAACTCGGGAAATGAAGGGGCCGTGGCTTCGAGGCCTTGAAGTCTGGCTCCATCCAGGCCTCAGCTCCCTTCACTGCCTTCTCTTTCTGCCCCAGGCATACTGGCCCCCTGCCAGCTCCACAAGCCTCCCAAGCACAAGCCCACCTCAGGGCCTTTGCTCAAGCCTTGGGGCCTGGAATGCTTACAGGTAACGCAATGCTCATGCCTTTCTCTCCTTCATGTTTTTGCTCAAATCCCACCTTCCCAAGGGGATCCACCCCGACCACTGAATTTAATGCTGCTCCCCACGCCCCACCCAGCACTCCTGACATCCTTTGCCCAATTTTTCATGGCATTCATCACCTTTTGGAGTACTGTATAATTTACTCACTTATTACTTTTACGGTTGACTCTGTCTCTCTCCTCTTGAATGCGAGCCCGGTGAACTCCACTGCTGTATCCCAGTGCGTGCCTGGTCCAGGGCAGGCCAGGAGGCCACGTATTTGTAGAGTGAACGGATTAATGGGGCAGAGACAGGCCAAGATCGAGGTTGTACCTTGGGACACCACCCCGCTCTACCATCATAGGGACTGGAACCTGTAGGGAAGGTGTCTTGTGTGTGTCTGCCCCCAGACAGGCCTGCCGGGTTCCTTAGGCTTGGAGGCCGCCTCTAGCAAGAGCCCACTCTGGCTCAGCTCACAGGGAAACTCTGGGCCCCTGAGGGCTACACCAGGGCCCTGCGCTGGGGCGAGGCCTCCTGAAGTGGTGTCCCAGGTGTGAATGGGTGATGGGGACTGGCGGGTGGGCGGGTGGGGGAAGCCACAGGGAAGAGAGTGGTATACAACTGGGCCTTAGACACAGAGATGATTTGCCTGTCTACTCAGCCTCCCCCCAAAGAGCCTGGGGGCTCTTTCTGAGGGGTCAGTCTGAAGAGGAGCAGGAGATGGCCTTGGTGAGGAAGCCCAGGGCCTGGGGAACCAGCCCCAAAGCTGGGAAGGCCCCTGGCTTCTAGAATTGGGGGGGGGGGGGTCACGCACACACCATAGCTCCCTGCAGGAAATAGGTGTAGGTGAACCCGGTAATCCCACAGAGGGCTAGTCTTCGGAGGGATGCTGGGGGGCACCGGGGCCCTCTGAGACAGAGAGACGCCAAGTGCCTGTGGCCACCAGTCCACGAACTCGAGGACAGACTATTTCTCGCCATCCTGCCCCCACACAGGGCCTGGCATAGAGTCGGTGCTCAGGAAATGCCTGCCGGTCTTAACAGAGAAACATGTCATGGCTCAGGGGCACCCAACGCCACCCCTGGACCCAAGGGGCACCCTCCATGCTCCAGTTGGTAGAAATGTCTAGTTATGTGGTCTCTGAGGACAGAGCTGCCACCCCAAGCTAGTCCTGGTCTCCTCGTCCACCCTTTGGCTGTGGCATGGTATCCTGCAAAGACACCAACAGACCTGGCCTGAATCCTGCCTCTGCCCCTTTCTAGCCTTAACTTTGGTAAGCCTCTGTGGATGAGAAGGCCAACAGAAGGTGCTGGAGTTATTAAGATTAGAGGAGCTAGCATATGCCACACAGGAGCATAGGTTGGAGGCTGGACTCCTAGCCCAGCCCTGCTGTGTGTCCTTGGGTCTGTTCCCTAGCCTCTCTGGTCTCAGGGTCTTCTTCGCCATAAGGACTGCATGGTCTCTGGGGTCCCACAGACCAGGCTTCCTGTCCATCTGCCCCTGCAGTCCCATCTGGGTGACCAGCCCCAGTCTCTTCACATCTCAGCAGGACAGTCCTCCCCCGAGCTCTCCCACCTTCTCAGAGCTAGAACCTGGGACAGAGCAAGGCCTTATGTCAAATGGGCAGGGGCAGCCCCATGTCTCTGTGGCTGGCATGAGGCCCAGCCTTGACCCTGCCATCACCCCAAGGCTGCAGCTCCTAGGAGGACCCAAGTGAGAAGGATGGGGGAACAGAGAGATGGGGACAGGAAGAAAGCTAGGAAGGTGACCAACCGACTGACCAAGACTGACTGCCCTTTCCAAAGTACTCCCAACTACCGTTGTCAGCTGACAGTCACCCATCACGGTGCCCTACCCACAAGGGTAGCAGGGCAAGTGTTATCTCCACTCCACAGAGGAGGTGAGGGGCCCGGAGGGGGCCTAGCTGGTTCGCCGGCATCCCGCTAGTAAACGGGCCCTGCCCCCATCGGGCACTCTCCTCTCGGACGGGTGAGGGGTGAGCGGCTGGCAGGAGCGCCCCGGGAGAGGACTCATGATCTGTGTGTGGGCTCCTGTCCTGCCGCAGCTCCAGGGCCCCTGCCCTAGAGGAGTTCGAAGCTTAGGGAGAAAAGAAACACTGGGAGACATTAGAGCATGAAGAAACGGGAAATGGGGGCCTGCGGGGGCTGGAGGGAACACGAGAAAGCTTTCTGGAGGGGACAGCTCTTGAGATGGGGCTTGAGGATGAGGAGTAATCCCCAGCGGAAGAGACTCAGCTCAAACCCATCAGAACAACAGACAGAGGGTGTTACTGGGTCATCCAGATGCTCGCTCAGCAAAGGCCCCCGCTGGGCTGGTGTCGCGGGCTGTCCGGCATACCCTCACTGGGCCCGGGCCTCCGAAACCCCAGCGCCAGAGAGAATACGCTATCGCAGGTCAGAGAAGAGTCCCGGGAAGAAGTGGCAGCAGGCCTGTGAGTGGTGGGCCAGCCCCCAGATCTGGAGGGTGCCCACAATGGGTGGGCGGTACGTGGACGGAGGGAGAAAAAGAGGGGGTATGTTTCACCTGAAGGGAGCTGACCAGAGGAGGGTTGAGGAGGAGACCAGCCTTGGGGGGGGGGGGGTTGCGGACTGTGGCCCAGTGGACCCAGTGACCCATGCCAGGGACCTGGGACTTGACCCTGAGGGGACAAGGAATGATAACAGGGTCCTATCAGGCATGGGACAGTCAAGGAAACTCCAGAATTGAGTCTGAGTCAGCTTCCCAGCATGACCTTGGGCAACACATTGTCAATAATCCCGCCTCAATTTCTTCACCTGTAAAATGGGCATAGTAACATCTACCTAGAGAGGTTGCTATGGGGAGCTAGGTGACACACGTCAGACAGGTGACATGTGGTTGGTGGCCAGCAAGACACCGGGACAGGGTGTCTCGGTTCACAGAACACTTTCACCAATATCATCTCTCTTCCCACAGCAGCTCTGAGAGTTCTCTGGGGATGGGGAGAGGGGAGGTTGAGCAGGCTTCAGACACTTGGCCAAAGTCCAGCAGGTGATGGAACCTGGTTGTGTACTTGGGTAGAATCCCCAGCTGGTGTTACAGCACTGTGCTGGATGGATCAAGGTATTGAAGGGGTGTGTGTCCCCAGGAGTCCCTTCATGGGTTACGGATAGTTTATAATTGGCCCTCCCTTCCTCTGGAACCCAACAGAGTGTCCCACGTGTGCACCCAAACTGCCTTGAGCCCATCCCTGATGTCTCTCCAAGCAGCCTCTTAGCACCTTAGCCCACGTGAGCCCCAGCCGAGCAGATGGAAAGTCCTCTCCTTTGCTCCCTCTTGGGGCTGCCCGGCTTGCAGAGGCACCTACGCGGGGACTGGGCAGCTAGGATCCCTGTCCACCCTCCACGCCGCTGAGCCTGGTCCATCCATTCAAATCCGCCTGTCCCTGGGGAGACCTACGAAGTGCTCCCATGCGCCCAGAGCAAGGCTATTCCCAGCATTCAAGCGGCAGCCTTCCCAAGGCCAGGGCTCTTTGTGGCATGACCAGGGGCCTTCTCAAAGCCACCCAGCAGTGAGATACCATTTCTGGCTGTGAGAGTGTTCGCTCTTCATAGGCCTGTCCATGTTCTTGTCTGTCTCAGCCAGGATCAGACTTGGCTTTAAATGTTAAAGACCACACTTAACAAAAGCATCAGGTCTATTTCGCTCACAAAATTCCTGGGACAGGCCGTCCAGGGCCAGCATGGAGCTTTTATGCAGCCCTCAGGGACCTGGGCTCCTTCCAGCTCACTGATACACTGTCCTGTCCTTGTGGTCCAAGACGGCATCAGTTAAGGCGAGGCCTTAACTAAGGCGAGGCCTTAGTGCTGAAGGCCTTGGAATCTTCCTGCAGTCCTAGAATTCTCTCACTGTGGGCAGCCGCACGGTTCTCTGAAGTCAGAAAACAACAATGAACATTATCTCAGATGCCTCATCCGACAGGGGGGGAGCAGGGGTTTGGTGCCTTTCTGAGGTGATCCAGAGAAAGGAAGGGCCAGCCCCTGCCCTCCGGGGACGTCCCTCCCCTGGCAGGATGGGGAGGAAGCGGAGAGCTCAGCTGTGTGGTCCTCCCGGGATCATGGAGCCAGGCATGGGGACCTCATGGCCTCCATCCTTCCGGGACTGTTGGAGAGCAAGCTGTTGCCGGCCAGCCCCCGCTCGGGGGCCGGGAAAGGGAGCTACCAGTCGTTCCTGAGCACCACATCCTCACCGGCCTGCACCCATCAGAGAGCACGGCCCGAACACACGGTGTGGGGGGGGACCACAAGCCTCAGGTCCTTTTCCACAGAGTTCTCTGAAGTTCCCTCCATCCCTGGCCTGGAGAGCCAGACAGCACCTCCTCCAGGAAGCCCTCTCTGACTTGCCTTGCTGGGTGCTTCCACAGTCCTCCACTGGGGCACATGTGGCTATGACTTTCTGCTGAGCTTGCTGGTCTGGTCCCCAATCTTGGCTCCTCCCTCTTAGCGTGCTGTCCCACGTCGTTCTAGATGTATCCCCTGTGCCTTGCACGCACCGTAAGCCCAGTAGCCATGCATCAGCTAACGAACACGAGTGAGTAAATGAATAAATGAATGAGTGAATGAATGAACGGGCTTTCTCGCTGCCAGAGTGTGGATCCCCCATCAAGGAGAGGGAGGCCTGCAAGGGTTAACCAGGAGCCCGCCTGTGGTCTGAGGTAAGCAGGGAGCGTATTTGTTCAGGTAAATAAGGAAGGATTACTTATAATGGGAAATCAGGCCTGGCCAACTCTTCATCTCACGGCTGCTTGACTTCCTCCCAGCACATTCCTGCACTCTGCCCGGGTCCACACTGCCCTGCATACCTGGCCCCCTGAGCCCACCACAGCCTCCATGTAAGCCCCTCAGGCTAGGGCTTGCCACCGTGCCAACAGGTGGCCCTTGGGCTGGGGGCAGAGGGCTGCCTACGGGGCACAGGGCCCTGAGATCTCAGAGGGCCACCCCTCGAGGGTGGCCAGGCCCCCAGCGGCCCACCCAAGTACCACCTCTGCCCCCAGCCCTGCTGGCCCCTGGTCCCACTGGCCCCCCAGATGCCTGGCTGAGACCCAGCAGTGGCCCACGAGCCGACGCCTTCTCCTGGCCCCCTGAGGTTGGCGCTGCGGTGGACGACTCCCTGGGCACAAGGCAGCTAACAGGTAAGTCGGGTGGGAACACAGAGCGCCTTGCAGTGGGGGCTTCCCCCTCCCAGTGGTGGGGAGGTGGGTGACGGGGGCAGGACTTGGAGGCATGGATTGCGAGCTCAGAACCGATATCCCAGGCATTGCTGGCCCTGTGATCCGGGCCCTTCACCCTCAGAAGCCCCCGCCCCTCCACAGGCTGCCCATCTGCCTCCCTGGGCTGATCCCAGAGCCTGAGGGAGCCCCCAAGGCCATATCTTGAGCCCAGCCTGTACAGCCTGAGGGCAGGCCTCTCTGCAGGTGCAGAGCCTCAGCCCCCAGACGTAGCCAGTTCTGCTTGGCTAGGAAAACACAGACAACCTTTCTGTTCCGTCGGCCGCAGCTGCTCTGCCAGGGAAGGGTCTGCCGGGGGCCCGGCCTCGGTGGACAGGGGCTTGCTGAAGCCTGGAGGCTCGGGGCCAGGCTCCAGGTTGGAGCAGGGGGGACAGGCCCAGAGCCCAGGGGTTGGGGCAGGGCAGTGGTGGGCCCAGGACCCTGGTCTGGGGAGCCGCCACGCAAAGCACCCGGGTTCGAGCACCCAGGGGAGCCGACGGCCTGGGGCCCCCAGTCTGGGTGCACAAGGAGAGAAATGGGACCCCCTCGAAGATTCTCCTTTCTAAGATTCACCTGCTGCCTCCTGTGGGGAGAGAGGGCAGTGCTGGTGGTGATGATAGGGTAGAAAGCTGAAGGGTCTGGACGTCTGGGGGCTCCCCTGAGGCTGGACAAGGGGTGCGTGTGTGTGCATGTGTGTGTCGGGGGTGAGCTAATGCGGGCATGGGCATCTATCGGGGTATGCGTGTCGGGGAGTGGGCAGGCCCACCGAGCCAGCCCTGGATCCCCTCACCCACCCAGCGGCCCATCCCCAGGCCACAGGCCTCAAGTGGCCTGTCCCCTGTATGACAGAAATGGCCTTTCTCCTTTTCCTTGGCCAAGGCTGGGACTAGGCCTCATTTCCTGCCCCCACCTCCCCGATAAACAGCTTCACAGCAACCCCCAATAAAGCCGCATCTCCCCAGCACCAGCTGCTCCGCTGAGTAACAAAGCAAACAGTCATCAGGCTGCCCCGGCCTGAGGTGGTGGACGGGACACGGGCAGGAGCCTCCCCAGCCGCCCAGCCCAGCAGAGGTGGGGCCGGAGCCCAGGACTCCCAACGCAGGGTCTCAGCACCCCCAGCTCACAGAAATGTGGGGGGAGCGAGCATCCTCAGGGCGCCTGGGGCAGTTGAGGTGTGGAGGAGACGCTCTCTTGGGGCGGGGGGGGGGGGGGAGCCACCCTCCCCTTTGAGAATGACAATCATTTCCTCTGCTCCAGGCGCGATGAGGGGACCCAGAGGCAAAAACTCCGTCTGTGCTAGTCTTACGTATTGTCAGTTACCTGTTATAAAACACCTATAAAACGTGATGCCATTCGACTTTCGCAAGCCTCTCAGAACGAGACAGAGCTGCTCTGTCCACCAAGCCTGAGGCAATAGGGCGGGCCCTCGGTGTGTGCTCAACTGACCACCCGGAATTGCGATGCGGGCAACAAGTAGAAAAACCCAGGAGAAGCCACATTTTACCACTGACGTCATTGCGGATGTAAAGTTAATAGCCCTGAAACAGTTAGAGCCCCATTTTGTGCTGAAACGACTTGGTGCAGCTTGAGTGTAACCTGGGGAAGTCGTTTCAGACTGACCTAGGGACAAAGACGCTCTGGGTGGAGGGCAAGAAGGGATGGGTTTAAGGCCCACGGTGTGTGACCTTGGGCAAGTCACTTTTCCTCCGTGTACTTGTAGCTCCTTGTCTGTGTAATGAGAAGGTTAGACAAGGTGGCCTCCTCTGTTAAAGGAGACTTCGTGGAAGGGACCCTCTGGAGCCGGGTTTTGCAGGCTGTATAGGAGTTGGCGGAGGCAGGCTAGCTGGCTGGATTTGCCGACGCTCTAAGATGTGGGCTTTCGCAGCCTTGTCCCCTAGGCTGTTCCCTGGCTCTGGCTCCTCCTAGAGGCCAGGAAGGGATGAGTGAGGCCAGCAGCTGCCCCAGACTGGGCTAGAGAGCAGGATGACCTCGAGTAGGGCCAGGGCACCCCTCAGTGCCAACCTCAACTCTTCCCCAGACTCCACCCACCATCACCACCTATTTCTTCCTTTGTTCCTCTCACCCACTATCTTTCCCTGCCCCATCCCCTCACCTGCTCCCAGGTGCCACCTTCCTGAATATTCAGCTTATCTCAATTCACAAGGAATTTTCATCCACCTTGCCCTTAATCTTCATAACCTCTTAAGGCATGCTCTTGACAGCCCATTTAATAGACAGGATCACCGAGTCTCCAAGGAAGCCCAGGCACTTACACCAGTCCCGAGCTAGAGAGCAAGGAGATGGGGCTCAAACCTGGTCTGGGACCCTCCCCCTGCCCCCGCCCCACCCTCATCCCGTTCTTCGCCCCACCCTGCACCCCCAGCCAAGGGAGCAGCCTGTCAGGTAGAGCAACTCTTCCCAAAGCAAACTTTGCACAAGCCGAGTTGCCCTGGGCTCTTCCTGACATTTAATGCTGGCCTCCTTCCCCTGCCTCGTTTGCATGCTCCCAGCTCAGGGGGTGCCTCCTGCCAAACTCTCCTCTCCCACCTTTCAGCAGCTGGGTGCGGGGCCTCCAGACTGGGCAAGAGGGAGCATCCTCATCCCTCCTGACCTCTCGTCCGCTGCCAGGGAGCTGAGTGTGACTCTGCTGGGAACCAGACAGACCAGAGCCCACCCAGGACCTTAGCGAGGGACAGTGAGGTCTCTCTGGCCACCAGGTTCACTGTAGGGGATGGGTCCCAGTAACTCCCTAACTCCCTGCCCATTTAAACCCCTTTTGAAGCAATGTCTGTTCTTAACCTCTCAGAACCATTCGTTCTGGACTTTGATCATTTTCAAATGATTTCAAAGTGCCTTCCCTTTGTCCTGAAACCCCCTCCTTCCAAGCCCCGAGGTATGCTCCTTGGCCCCGTGATTAGGGCTCAGGGTACATTTTCTCCCTCAGCCCTGTCAAGGTTTTATAGATTCCTCAACCCCAGTTTCGGAAGCTGCCTTTCCAGCTCTGTGCCTGGCGTGGGGGCAGCTGCCGAGGCCCACGAGACGAGAGATGAGGGGAACAAATGCGTGCACACAGCTCTGGGAGATTGCAAAGTCTGCCCTGCCAAACCCCAGAGACACAGTTGTCTTTGAGTCCCCGTGTCACCGACAAGCAGGCTGCGAGGATAAACCAGAGTGCCGCCGGGCAGAAGCCGGGTGTGGCCCTGTGTCCTCACACCCCCGGGGGCCCGGCTGCCCAGGGCTGCCCAGCCGGGGCGGGAGCGTGGGGACCCCGAGCGAGGGCAAAGGAGCTTGATGGGGTGCTGGGACACGAACTTTATTTACACCAGGCATGTGCTCAATGAGGGGCTGAATGAAGACGTGATTTGCAGCTTCTGTAAAGCCCTGGAAAGTCAGGCGAGACTTGAACTTGACATGGCTGGAAACGGGGGCCGTGTTCTGACTGACCACCCCAGCATCACTAGCTCCAAGCCCCGGACTTATCTGGTCTGGGGTCTTGGGTGCTTGCGTGAAGTGGGGAAGGGGTGCTGCGGGGGTGGGACCCCAAATTGTGGGCGATCTGTGAGGACAGCCTGGCAGGGTCCCTGCTTGGTCAGAAGGCAGAGCCAAGTCTCTCAGGGGCTCTGGACACCAGCTCCAGAGGAGGGAGGCGGGGCGGGGGGAGACATAGCCACACCCCTTATTCTGCCCAAATGTCTGCCCTGAAGTATGTTTCTACTCGCCAGGGGAGCCCCTGGCGTCCACTTCTGTTTCTCCACCATCCTCCTTCCCATCCAGGCTGAGGGGTAAGATGGGGGCATGGGATTGTAGAATCCAGACAGTGTCTCGTTAGAAAAGCCCTGAGAGATGACTCCCCGCTTCGGAGAACAGAAGAGGGCCCCAGGCACTGCCCTTTCTAAGCGGCTGGTTCAGCGGGTGGCTTCAGCAGAGGTGAAAGGTGTGGGCAGCCGGGGAGACCCTAGGGCTGGGGGGTGCCAAGTCCTAGCACCACGTGCACGGGGAAGTGCTCAGTCCCACATGCCCATGTCCGTCAGGCGGGGTAAGAGCGGCTGCCCCGTGGGGTGGCTGTGAGAGCTCGACGAAGCAGTTTACTTAGTTGGCCTTTACCTTGTCTCAGAAAGGGTCGCAAGAGATGTCAGTGAGGCTCTGTGTCTGGACGCCAGTGGTACCTGATTTCTAGAGCCTCACCCCCACCCCCAATTCTCCACACACACCTCCTGGGCCCACTGACTGGCTCCTCAAGTCAAACCTCCCAGAGAGCAGGGCTCCTGGAAAAGGGAGGCCCACGCCGATCCCTGCATGAGTCTGGGATCTGAGGAGGTGGGAGAAAGCCAGGAGGCCTAGAAAAAACCTACCTCCCCTGCTCTCATGACAAGCCCGAGACAGGCAGGTCCTCCCCATGGGGACCCACCTCCCTTCTTTCTGCACTTGGAGACCCAGGGCAGCAGATGCGTGAGGAGGGGCACAATGGGGTGCTTGAGTTGGGCTGGAGCTGCCTGGAGGTGGCGAGCCTGGGACACCTTCCTGGGCAGGAAGGTGGCCTTTCCTGTGCAGAGAGGTGGTGCTCTGGACAGTGGGGCGGTCAGTGAGGAGGAGGCTGGGGACTTTCCTTGGGTCCGGCTTGTCTGAAGAGCAGTTTCAAAGGGCAGGGAGCTGGGGTTCCGTGGAAGGCAGGAGGTGGCAGAGAAGTGAGGGGACAGGAGGAGGAGGGGAAGAGTGAGAAGGTAGAGGGGAGAGGTCGGGTCCAGAGGCGGGGAGGGTTCAGAGAAGCCAAACACGTTGCTCAGGCCGGTCGTGGGCCCGGGCCCGGACTCCCTGCGGCCTGGGCAGTCCCAGCTTCTCTCCAAGGTGCTGACCGGCCGACTGGGGGGCCAGCCCATGTGACCCCCACCCACTCTGCATGGCTCCCGGCCAGACCCTAGTCACACCCCCACAGTCCCCTGGCTCCCCCATTAAAGGAGGCCCTTGCATGGAGGGAGAGGGGCTAATGGCTAGGACGGTAGGCCAGAGTGAGGAAGCCTGAGTAGGGCTGCCCCACTTGGTGGAGAAAGACCACCTCAGCTCAATGGTAGGCGCTGTCACCCCCTGCCCCACCCACTCTCCCTTGCTGCTCCTCTCACTGGGGACTGCAACCAGAGTCCTGGGCTCTGGGCAGACTGAGGTCGGGTCTCAGGACTGAGGTAGGAGCTCAAGAACACTGGTCCCACCCACAGTTCCTTGCTGGGGTAAGATCTGGGAGCCTGGACTGAGCAGGGTCTCAATCCCACGACAGCCCAGGGCCTTAGTAAAGACCTCCCTGGTAACCCCATTTCCCAGAGGCTGTGGTTTCAAGACATATCAGGGGATCTTTTGCTGGTGCCGGGTCGGGGCGGGAGTGAGAACTCGGGGGGCAGAGGAGCTGCAGGGCCACAGACCGGGCAGTGGCAGGAAACAGCTGCTCTGAATCCCTAACTCTGAGTCCCTCTGCCCTCTCTCCTTGGTCTGCCTTCCTGAGGGAGTGGGAGGTGCTGAGAGAGGGAGAGAAGGGGCCCCAAGTTCGCTAATCCCTCTGGCCGCTGCCCCTCGATCTGGCCCTGTATCTGGGCCTTGGCCTCCACCAGCTGTTACCAAACTTTCTTTGTCTGGAGTCTGAGCCAGAGCCTCTGGGGCAGAAGGGAGCCAGGACATGCTGAGCCTTAATCCAGACATGTGGTTTAATCTAGAAAAGATCAGCTCGAGGTTTGGGAGCTGGAGGCATCGCTTGGGAGACGGGCAGCGCCTCAGGCCCAGCAGAGGCTGGTGGGAGGGCCAGGCCTGCTGTCCTAAGGACATGGATCTGGCAAACACAGGGCTTGTCCCAGGACCCTAGGCCTATGGAGCAGTGGCCTGAGGGTCAGCAGGCCCCCAGTTTGGTCCTAGCTCTGCTGTGACTATGGGCACGTCCTTGCCACTCTCTGAGCGTCATTTTCCCCAATGCACACGCGTCCTCTCAGGCGAACGATCACCTGAGGACATAATCATGGCTGAATTGCATGGCACAGTTGGGGAGAGCTGGGAAGTCAGAGGAGGAACCTGTTGGGAGTGCTTCCTGGGGGAGGAAGGCTTTGGGCTGAATTGCAATGAGCGGGAAGGGGCATATTGGGCAGGGGGATGGCAGCACAAGAGAAAATAGCCATGTTATGCCCACAGCACTGGGGCCAGGGGAGAAATGCCATTGTCATTAGAGCCTGGATATGGTCACCATGTCGATCAATCCCTGGTTCTGGTCCAGACCCTGCCACTGACCAGCAAATGAATCCCCTCCCCATATGTGATCTACAAAACGATCATATAATGTATGATTCCCTCCAACTCTGATAATCTGGGCTGGATAGGAGTTGGGCTCAGTGGTGGGTGCCAGTCACTGGAATTGTGCAAGGCTGGCAATGGGGAGCCATGGGAGGTTCTTGAGCTCAGGGGTGCCCGATGAAGGAGTGTTAAAGGGAAATGAGCTTGGCAGTGGGGTGGATTGAGCAGCCAGGGGGTGGGAATGGACTTTGGAGGATCAAGTGGCCCAATCAGGAGGTGGGCAGGACTCTGGGAAAACAGACTGGCAAGAGCAGAAGCCTCAGAGGGAAAGTGGCCCGACGAGCAGAGCCTGCATGTGGCTGACTGGGGATGTCAAGCAAGCTGCACGAGGTCTCTGAGCCTCACTGTCCACATCTATAACACGGGGTTCTGTCCCTCCCAAGTCTGGGCCCGGAGCCTGAAGGAGACGCCAGAGGTGAAGTCTGGGCACACAAACCCATGGTTCCCTGACCAGTAAACCGAGGTCCCTCCAGATCTGGGCTGCTGGGGTCAGAGCATTCCCCACTTGCAGACAGTCAGATCTTTCCTCCCACTGCACGATTAATTATTAACTTATTTTTCACAGGGAGGTGTCGGGAGCTGGGACCAAGACTTGGCTGACAGCAGGTTCCTTGGCATTTAGAAGCAAGGTGAGGGGGGAGCCGGAATGCGGGGTGAGGAGGAGGTGGGAATTCTCTGCCCTTGAAGGAGTCCCAGGCCAGGAGTCCGAAGACCTGGATGCGAATCGCTGAGCTCTCTGCACCTTCACTTCCCTATCCTCAGAACAGGAATGAGGATAAGGCCCGGCTGCCTCTCTCCAGGGAGGGACGGATGCAAGGGGTGCTTGCCTGATGTGTCAGGGCTGTGTGATCACGTCCCTGCCGAGCAAATGCTGCCACCTGCCCTGCCCATTCATCCTCACTGACCCCTCATGCCACGGTGCCCCGAAACACAGCAGCTGCCTCCCATCCTACCTGTGGCTGCGGCCAAGCAAACAGGAGGGCCATGAGGGAAGCGAGTTCTCCTGCTTCTTGGAAAAGCTTCCGTCTTCCTGGCATATGGCCCAGGGTGCTGGCAGAGACTGTCCTAACGTGGCAGGCATGGGAGTTCTGGGGACGTGGATGGGGCGGGAGGCAGGTAGGGGCGATGAGGGAGGGGTGGGGGGGCTGAGAGGGGCTCTCCAGGGGTGGGGCCTCCTAGGGGGTAGGGCGTGGGCACAGGCCAGGGTGGGGACCCAGGAGCAGAGCGGGCTGTTAGCGCTGCCTAGGTAAATAATGTTGGGCCCACAGCACACATGTGTGTTTGCACAGAAGGCCTTGAAATGATTCCAGGCCTGCCCTCTGTCCCCCGCAACCCCAGTCCCCCTCCTTCCCTGCTCACTCCACCCCACCCTGACCTTTCTTTCCTTTTCACTTAAAGGAGCCCTTGAAAGGGAGAGTCGAAATCAAAGGGAACACCCTTCTCTCTTGCTGGCATTCTCTCCGCCACAGGAAACGACATGGCTGCCATGTACAGTTGGGAAGGTTGGGTACTGCACAAGGAAGGGGAGAAGAGGGAGTTGAAATTCCACTTGGGCTTCACCAAAGTGCTATCCAGAGAGAAAGGTCGCCGTGTGCTGAGATATTCGAAGGTGTGGAATGGGCTAGCTGCAGCCCTAGAGAAGCCAGAAGTATCTTTCTAACTGGGTTCTGTAGGGCAAATGCACACCGACGCTAAGCAGGTCAGTCCCACAGGGTGACTTGCAGTGTGCCA
This sequence comes from Ursus arctos, assembly GCF_023065955.2. Classification (NCBI taxonomy): domain Eukaryota; kingdom Metazoa; phylum Chordata; class Mammalia; order Carnivora; family Ursidae; genus Ursus; species Ursus arctos. Next base: position 29,801,844 of record NW_026622997.1, on the reverse strand, counting down.
GGGAGCCCCCTCCCTGTCCCAGCGTGGCACAATAAATGCCCCCAGGAGAGCCTACCAGTCCTTTGATTAAAGCCTCTCCCTCTAACTGGCCAGATGCCATGAAAGCAGCATGTATAGAAATGTGAACACCCTCAAGGACTGTTGAAATGCACTGCTGGGCTTCGCCGAGCTTCTGATTCGGTAGCTCTGAGGCCGGCCTGAGAATCTGCATTTTTACCAAGTTCCCAGGTGCTGCTGCTGCTGGTCCGAGCACCGCATTGTGAGAAACATGGCTTTAAGAACACACGTTAACTTGCCTTTAACTGGTTTATCTGTTCCTTTTCTCTGAGATTTTCCTGGAGGCATATATATGTTGCTAATCTTCCACCGGGACCTATTCTTGAGTCCCAGGCCTGCAGATCCCGGGAACAGCCCAGGAACCCGGGGGTATGGGTGTCTGTACATCTCCTGAGTCCCCGACTCACCCAAGCTGCCTGCTCCAATACGGAGTTTAGAGAGAAAGGGCCCAGAGGACAAGCAGAGCCTGCATGACCGATGGAGAAAGAGGCCTCTAGCTCTGTGTGTTGAGGCCACATGGTTCCCCCCTGGGGGGCCTTGGGGCAGCAGGAGGAGTGCGTGTCTGACTCGCTGGGGGCCCCAGAGCATGGGCCTTCTCACCACCACCTGATCTCGTCCTCCCCCACCCCCACTCTGCACCCACAGCAGCGGCCCCTGTGCTGGGCCTGTGGGTCTGCACGTGGGCACGGCCTTCTCAGCCCACACTCCTCCGGCGTGAGGGGAAATGAGAGAGCCCTGGGAGCCAGGAGCGGCTGGGGCAGCATCTCTGGGGAGGATGGGGGGGTGGGGACCAGAAACCCTGTCCTGGGTGGGTGTGGTGGTGTTCAGTGACTGCCTCAGCAGTGTTCAGCTGGAAACTTAGTCACACCCCCAGATGGCCCTGTGGGAGGGGAAGGGGGTCTGCCTCCCTGACTTGTGAGGGCTTTCTACCCTGTCACACCTCTCACTTGCTCCTTTCTTCCTTCACCTGGAGGTGAAGGTGATGGTGACCTTCTCCCTTCCCTACCCTCTTTAAGGGAAGAAAAAAAGAAAAGGTCCGCTGCAGCAGGAAAGATGGAGGTTAGCTCTCAGAAGGAACTTCCTCCACAGAGCAGTGGACTGGGATCTAGGCATGAGCTGGCCCAGGGACAGAGGCCTGAACACTAAAGACTCCTTGTCCAGGCCTCAGTTTGCTCATCTACCCAATGGGGCTAATCGTGCCTTCTGTGGTGAGGATTCAGTGAGGTCCAGAACCTCAGAAGGTTGTATTAAGAGACCACATGTGTCAAGATTCGCGGCTTTCCGCCACCCTGGCTTCCTCGGAGAGCAAGGGAGCTGTCCTTATACCTTACTGTCTTTCCCCGCCAGAAGCCTATCTGCCCAGCCCTGTCCTAACTGCCCAATGACCCGGAAGCCCCAACTCTCTCCCAGGCCCAGCCACCACCCACGGAGCCCCTCATCCCCGTAACCAGCTTAGTGGCCCCCAGGGGGATGGTGAAGCAGCCAGAACCTGATTCTCCATCGTCTCTTATTTCCGTAGCCACAGCCACCGGCCCGAGCCACGGCGGCATGGGCAGCGCGAGCCCCGGCCTGAGCAGCGTGTCCCCCAGCCGCCTCCTGCTGCCTCCCGACACGGTGCTGCGGGCGGGCCTGGAAAAGGTGGCGGCAGGGGCGGCAGGGTCCGAGAGACGGGACTGGAGCCCCAGCCCCCCTGCCACGCCTGAGCAGGGCCTGTCGGCCTTCTACCTCTCCTACTTTGACATGCTGTACCCTGAGGACGGCAGCTGGGCCGCCAAGGGCCCCGGGGCCAGCGCTCGCGAGGAGCCCTCGGAGGAGCCCGAGCAGTGCCCGGTCATCGACAGCCAAGCCCCCGGGGGCAGCCTGGACTTGGCCCCAGCGGGGCTGGCCCTGGAGGAACACTCCCTGGAGCAGGTGCAGTCCATGGTGGTGGGCGAGGTGCTGAAGGACATCGAGACGGCCTGTAAGCTGCTCAACATCACGGCAGGTGAGCCCCTCCGCCGGCCGCCTCCGTCGGGTGGGCACCAGCAGGGCTGCGGTCGCGAGGCGGGGCGAGGGTACTGCCTGCGGCACTCTGGCCACCCCCCGCCCCTGCCCAGCCTCCGCGGCTGCTGACCCTGCAGTACAGCTGTGCGCCGGGGAAGGTTCCGAGCCTCTCTGTGCCCCGACTGCTGGAGGCAGCGAATCCGAGCGCCACGCCCCCGGCCCACCACCTCCCCGTGGACTCCCCTCCACGCTCTCCTCCTTTACTCTCTCCAGCCACACCTGCTCTTCGCTGTTCCCACAACACTCATACCTCAGGACCCTTGCATCTCCTGGTCTCTTAATCTAAAACGCTCTTCCCCCAAATTTTTACTCGGCTCACCCCTCGCCTCCTTCAGATCTTGACTCAAATGGCACTGTTTTGATGAGGCTTTCCCTGACACCTCTATTGAAATTACTGTCCATACCCCCCCTTAGTCCTCCTCCCTGCTTTTTTTCTACCATCGCATGTACTGATACCCCGCGTATTTTATTGATTTATCGTATTTGCTGTCTGTCTCCCCCACTGGAAGTTACACACTCCAGGGGCAGGGATTTTCATTTGTTGTGTTCACGGCTACATCCCCAGTTCCTAGGTTGGCACCTTGACATAGTAGGTGCCCAGTAAGCAGTAACTTCTTAATATGCCAGGCCCCATTCTAGCACGGGGGGCATCGAGCACACCACACAGAAGCCCCTTTCTCCACGAAGCCCACACTACAGTGAGGGAAACTCACTGTACGTAGATAAGTGTGTCACTGGTCTGGTTGTAGTGAGGGCTCTGATGAGGAGGGGGCATTAGGAGTCCAGGCACCTGTGTGTCTGCCAGGACCTGGAAAGTGTGATTATGGCACTGACGCCTTGGCCTGAGAGGCTGCCACGTCTCCAGCCTCCTGTTCCTGCACCTTCTCTCCAGCATTGAGTGGGCCTGACCCATGTCCTTGGATGCTGGGTCCTGGCATTTGAGCATTGCAGTCTGATCCTGTTTTCGCACAAAAAGTCTTCAGGCGTCCCTCAGCCCCAGCCCCTCCTCCTCCAAGTCATCCCAGCCCAGCGCCTCCCCCCAACCATCCCAGCTGGTGCCCCCCCTGCCCCCCGCCCCAGGCAGCTCCTGCCCTACCCCTGTCCTCCAGTTACCCAATGCCCCTGGCAGTCCCCAGCCCTGGAGATTTTCCCATGGTGCCTCCTCTCCCACACCGGGCCAGGAAGGGGCTTGCCCTCTGAACAATGGGACAGGAACAAATTGCTTTGACCCTGGGAAGGAAAATGGGTTTATTAAGTGGGGGCCGCCCAGCCTGCAGGTCACCTAGCTGGGGCACCAGCTTAGACCACAGCGTTCACTTGGAGGCCCCATTGTGACCATGCCCATCAGCCTGGCCTCCCCCCGTGTGCCCTGCCAGGCTCAGCCCAGAGCAGCTCCCCAGGGGAACGTCCAGGACCTAGCCAGTGACTCTCTCCCTGGCCTCTGAGGCTAATAGCTGCCCCATGATCGCTTGATGCCCTGCCATTCTTTCATTGAGTGCAGATGCACTGAGCGGCTGCTATGCACCCAGCCCTTTGTTGGGTGTTGGAGAAGGTACTAGAACTTTCTGTGCCTCAATTTCCCCATCTGTAAAAAACGGCAGGGGTTGGGGTTGTAAGGCTACTCCTAGGTGGGTTCCTCCCCCCCTTTCTGGTACCTTGAAGGGAACCCTTGAAGGGTTTGGGGATGGCAAGAGGCAGCTGGGAGAAAAGCTCACGTGTCTCTGGTTTAATGTCACTCTCCCCTCCAGGGCCGGGCTTCCTGAAAGGCCCTTTGGAGAGCCTGGAGGGGTCGGGAGGACCTGAGGTCCAGGTGAGGTGGGGGGCGCAGAGGCCCCAGGCTACCCTGCCCTGAGCCAAGTTGGTTTTTAGGGTCCTGGCTCCTCCCTCTCACCCCCCTCTCTTCTCAGGTGCCCCCCCCCCCACGGAGCCCCTCAGACCCTGTCTGGCCTGATCTGTTCTCATCCCAGGAGCCCATGGTCCCAGTCACAAGCTGCTTCCAGTTCCCAGGGGCACCCCACGAGAAGCGGGGCAGTGCCCTCAAGCAGCCCGTGGGACTGAGGGAGTGTCTCTTGCCCAGACCCTGTGGACTGGAGCCCTGGCAACGTGCAGAAGTGGCTCCTGTGGACGGAGCACCAGTACCGGCTGCCGCCCGTGGGCAAAGCCTTCCAGGAGCTGGGGGGCAAGGAACTGTGCGCCATGTCGGAGGAACAGTTCCGCCAGCGCTCCCCTCTGGGTGGTGACGTGCTGCACGCCCACCTGGACATCTGGAAATCAGGTGGGACATGGCACGGGAGAGCAGCGCCTCCCGAGCTCCAAGGTCGGGACACTGGGGGGGGGGGGCAGGCCAGGACGCCAGCCAGGCTTACTGTCTGCTGGGGCAGCAGCCCGTTGCTCCCCGTCTGGGCTCTGTTCTAAATCCCAGCCCGACGAGCAACTGCACCCCAGGATCCCGGGCAAACTCGCCAGCCCCGACCCGCTCCCAGCCCTGGTCAAGCCCCTGGAACACAGGGCGGGGCATGTGGGAAGTTAAAAGATAGGAGTTACACTCTGGGGGTGCGGCTGGCATAGCTGATGGGGACTGTGGGTACTATGAGGTCCTTCTTTGTCCTTTTTAAAATTTCATTTGTTTGTTTTGTGTTGTTTCTCATTCAAGAAGTAATGAGGTAACACACACGCATGATTTCTAAAAAGACCATCTTGAGGGGCTCCTGGGTGACTCAGTTGGTGAAGCGTCTGCCTTCAGCTCGGGTCATGATCCCAGGGTCCTGGGATCAAGCCCCGCGGAGCCTGCTTTTCCCCCTCTCTCTGCCGCTCCCCCTGCTTGTGCTCTCTCTCTCTCTCTGTCGAATAAATAAATTCTTTTAAAAGACCACAGTGAAAAATAGTACCATGAAAAGTAATTTTCCTGCTCACTCCTGACCCCCAGTCCCCCTCCCTAGGGGCAACCACAGTTCCCAGTTTCTTGGGCACCTTGCTGGGGAGACACACAGCAAGCAGATACACATGTGTGGTTTTCGCCCTTCTAACATGAACAGCACCGGAGTATCACACTGTTCTGCTCTTGGTGTAGCTTGGATCTTGTTCTCCCCCCAGCATCTCTACAGCCGCCCTATTTCTCATGGCTGTGGGCCAGCCCCTTCACATTTAAATCGTGCCCCATCCCACTGTCTGCCCCGCACAGAGCCATGTGCTTTGGAGGAGACAGTGCTTGCTCCGTGAGTCAACGCCCCTGCCCTTAGGCACAGGACCCACTCCTATGACCAGTAGAGACCAGTGTCCCGCCCCAGCCCAGTGGCCGGCAAGGGTAGCAGTCAGCGCCCGGCTAAGAGCCAGGTGGTGATGGGGGCAGAAGCTGGCTGCCTCCACACCCCCTTGCTTGGCCACAGGGGGCAGTTTCTGTGGCCCCACAGTCCCACCCAAGCCCCCTCCTGCACCCTTGGGGTCTGCCCTGCGTCTCCAGCCTTCTCTCCCTGCCCTGCAGCGGCCTGGATGAAAGAGAGGACTTCTCCCGGGACTGTCCACTACTGCGGTGAGCCAGGCCCACAGAGAGGGGCCGGGGGGCCGGGGGCCGGGCTTGAGGGATGGCTGCCCCAGAAGCAGGGGGTCCCCCACTCACCGCCACCCTCCACGGCTGCTCAGCCTCGACCAGCGAGGACAGCTGGACCGACAGCGAGGTGGACTCATCCTGCTCCGGGCAGCCCATCCACCTGTGGCAATTCCTCAAGGAGCTGCTGCTCAAGCCCCACAGCTACGGCCGCTTCATCCGGTGGCTCAACAAGGAGAAGGGTGAGCCGGGCGCCCTGCAGGGGGCCACGGGGCGGGGGAGGGAGAACAGGCAGGGAGGAGGGTGCGCCGGGGCCTGCCGGCCTCCTCCCGGCCCCAGGCCCCAGGCACAGGGGAGGGCTGGGGGCTGGGCAGAGGGGAGGAGCGGCCCCCAACGCTGCCCTGAATGCCAGACACCGGCCCCCACTGGCCTGGCTCGGAGTCTGCGTGCGTTCACGTCCGCACCTGCCTCCCGGCCGAGCTCTGTCCTGTTTAGGACACCCGGCTCCACACAGTGCCCGGGACACACTAAGGGCTTCAAACTCGGCTGAGAATTAGACAGTCTTTGCCTGCAACACACTGTAGCTCCCCCGGGGAGACCGCGGGGGTCCAGGGAGAAGCCCCATGTGAGCCACATAGACAGTATTAGACTTCCAAGTAAGCACATTATAACAAATCTTAAACAGGTGAATTTAATTTTAATAATACTTTTACTTAATCTAGCATTATAAATTATTAAAATTTCAACATATAATCAGCATAAAATTACTAATGAGATATTCTTGCTAAGTCTTCCAAATCTCATGTGTAGTTTACACTTACAGCCTATCTCAGTTCGGATTTGCCAGATGTCAAGTGCTCAAGGCCACATATGGCGAGTGGTTACCTCATTGGACAGGACTAGATGGGGTGTGTGTGTGTGTGTGTGTGTGTGTGTGTGTGTGTGTGCGAGCGCGTGTTGGAAAACACTCAGAGTCAAGTCTGGAGCTATGGGTACCGGGACCTCAGTCTTCTTATCTGTAAGATGGACTGGATTCATCCACCCAACAACCCTGCACTGAGTACCTCTGGCCACACTTGCCCCGGCAACATTTACGGAGAATTAGTGTCCCGACGGTCTAGGGAGGGTCAGAGGCACCCCATCCTCAAGGGACCTGCGGTGCTGGGGGAGAGCTAGCAGTGAAAGGAGCTGGCCTACAGAGCATGTCGGGGCTGCGACGGGGCGGTGGGGGCAGCTGTGCCTTGGTCCAGGAGGACTTCACAGGGGAGGTGACTTGGGCTGAGTGGGAAGGACAAGCGGGGCTAGAGGGGGTGGAGAGAAGTTCCCGCACAAGGGGTGGTAACCCTCGTATATATCCGAAACTTCATGCGAGCTGGTCCTCAGAGCGACGGTTCCATGACAGACTTCGAGGGAAAGGAGATCAGGGAGGGCAGGGTGGTCTGGGAAGGCTTCCTGGAGGGGGTGTGCTGGCCTGGGTTTGCCAGGAGAACTGGGGTGTTAGCAATGTAATAGTTCCTCTCAAGGGGACTTCCTTCAGGCTCTGCTGTAAGCTCTTTCTGTCACCGCTCAACAAATGGCAGTCGCTACCACCCCCTCCGCTGACCAGAGAAAGGGGCCTCAGCTTCTAAAGGTAGAATATGGCAGAGTCAGGCTTCAAGCCTGCGTCAGTCTGGCTCCAGGTCCACTCTTTCTGCCCCCTCCTCTGAATGGATCCTACCAGAAAGGGCTGTGCTGGCTTAAGTGTCTGAGGCTGGCAAAGAGGTCTTGCAGGCTTGGGAACTGCTGGGGAAGGTGGCGGGGGCGGGGGTGGGGATGACCTTGACAAATGAGCCGTGAACACAGCGCAGAGCCCCGCAGGGCTTTTGGGTCGGGCGTGCCAACCCCACGATAGGAGCAGAGGGTGGCAGGGGCCAGGCCCTCGGGGCCCCAAACAACCCACTAACGGATACGGGCTCCCCCTGCACTCAGGAGGTTGGTGACTCCAGGGTAGAATTTGCCACTTCACTGGGTCCCGTGACCCACTCTGTCCAGTGTCTTTGATGGTCACCACAACCCGGGGAATAGGGCTTATCGCCCCCACAGCCTGGCCCTTGCTCCCAGCCGACACTGGGCACCTTGGCATTCTGAGTCTGACCTGTTGGTTTTGGTCTTTTGCCCTCCTGCCACCCCCCCCCACTGGCACCGCTGGCTCTCTCTGGGCCCCCCTGCTCCCTCAGGCATCTTCAAAATCGAGGACTCCGCACAGGTGGCCCGGCTGTGGGGCATCCGCAAGAACCGGCCCGCCATGAACTACGACAAGCTGAGTCGCTCCATCCGCCAGTATTACAAGAAGGGCATCATCCGGAAGCCGGACATCTCCCAGCGCCTCGTCTACCAGTTTGTGCACCCCATCTGAGGGCTGCGGGCCAGGCCCTGGGCCGAAACTCGCCCTCACCAGCCCTCCCGCCCACCCGCCCCTGCCTCTGCCAGAGCCTGAGCTGAGGGAGAGGGCAGTCGGCGGGCATCGGAGTCCGAGGTCAGGGAGGGGACAGCCCACGGCCCCAGGAGTCTAAGTGAGCTCTCCAGGGCCCCAGGGACCCCAGGGTGGGGATGCTTCCTCCTCGGGCTTGACTGCTCATGTGCCCGGTCCACTGGAGGATGGTAGGAGCCAGGGCTGTCCTCAGTGTTCACGGCTCCCCCAGGGAAGGCCGTCCCTCCACCCCAGTTCCTGACCCCAGAATTTCCAGAGCAGAGCCAGCCGAATGGCAGTGACTTAGCCAAGGCCACTCACAGTCCAATGCTCCCTGCCACCTATTCTGCACCATGCTTGGCGTGGTGCTGGGACACGTCTGCACCCGAGTTGGGAAGCCAGGGGTGCTCCTGGGAACGGGTAATAAAGATACTAGAGAACCAACATGGCCCGTGTCTGTGCAGCGAGTGAATGGCACAGCCCTGAGGTCACCAATGCTCAGAGTGATTGTGGTCACAGTGGCCTCGGGGTGGCCAAAGGAGGCTTCCTGGGGGAAGCAGCACTGAGCTGAGCCTACAAGGAAAGGGATCATTGATTGGTAGAAGCTGTGGGAGAGAGGCAGTGAGCCATCAAGATCAAGGAGAGGCTGGAATGGCCCTCACCTCCTTCCCCCCATGGTGGGGGACAGAAAGGGAGTAGGACTGGAGCTGGAGGGGATCTCCCTTACTTAGGAAGGGAGAGAAGGCGGCATCCTCCACACGCTCTTGCTCTGCTGTAGATCGGGGCTTTCTGCCTGAAGTGGCGGGGGTGCTAACCCTCTTGCAAGGGGACCCTGAGCCCTTGTCTCTGCTTGGCCAAGCCGGGGGCCCTGGGATGGGGCAGCAGGGGTGCAGGAGAGGGTGGGCACCTCCCCCTCCCCGCCTGGCTCTGAGGCAGCAAATGGGGTGGAGAAGAGGTTGGCTCGTTTGCGGTGTCTCTCACGGAGAGTCATAGACCTCTGCAATGCCCCCTGCACAGCAGCCCACGCCGATGGGGAGAGGTGGGGGTCAGAATGTGTGCGTGCACGCACGTCCTGGGGGAGATGGGGACCTCCCACCCACTCTCCCAGGGGCAGCCCATCTCCGCTTCCTCGCATGTGTTCACCCAGCTCCTGTGTCCCGAGGACCCACTACACGCTAGGTGCTCCCACTGCTTTTTTGTCATTAACCTTCCCAACAAAACTGTGAGGTAGGGGCTACTCCGCTATCCTGCAGACAATGAAACTAGGGTTCAGAGCAGTTAAGTGACTTAGAGTCACACAGCCAATCAGGGGCAGAACCAGGAACTGAACCCACAAGAACAGCGCTCTCTGCCCCTCCACGCCTCTTGCTCTGTGACTGGTCAGCACCTTTCGCCTCCATAGCCCTCCACTTCTAGATGCCAGGCTCCCAGGAGACAGGACTGGGAGCCAGCCAGCGCTGCCCAGACCGCTGAGGGTTAAATGCTGCCCCATACTGCTGCCTTCTGCCCCCAGCGATTTTATTGTCTCCAGAAGAAAGTTTACTCCTGGCAGTGAGCAAACAACACCTTGGCATCTGTCAGTTGGGATGGGACTGGCAGGAGGAGGGGGCCCTGCCCCAGGCCTGAGACTCTCTGGGCCCCCGGCTGTCTGCCTCCTCCCAGGGAGGGGGCCGACTGGGAGCCCAGCCAGCACTCAGATCAGCTCTGCTGAACTGGTTCTGTCTCCAGCCTTCCTGCCCTGCCCCCAGCGGCATCCCCAGAGCCACCTGCTTGCGTGCCCCCAGCTGGACCTGGGCCTGGAGCAGCTTGGGGTCTCAGGCTAGGGCTGGGAGGGAGGAAAGGAAGGGGGATTAGTGGCTAAGAGTGGGGAGCTGGAGCTCCTCCAGAAAGGGGCGCTCTGGGGGTGGTGAGGCAGCTGCTTGCCCTGTGGATCTGCCACAAAGCGCACATCCCCTTGGCAAGCCCACGGCCAGCCACTGACACCTCGTGTGCTGACCTCGAACTCCGGGTTCCGCTTCCTCCTCCGCACACCTGCCTGTCCGAACTCCATCCAGCCCAGGTATTCCCTGACCCTCGTCCCGGGACCGCCTGCAGGGCCCCCCACAAGTGCATGTAAGAGCCTGAGCAGACAAGGCAACCTTTGGTCTTTATTTGAAGGCTCTTCTGTGTGGCTAAAACCAGGGGCTGGTCACTCGTGCTGAATCTGGGGGATAAAGGACATGGGGTGGTGAACAGAACAAGCCCCACGTTGACCTTTCCTGTCTGTCCTGAGGCCAGGGGAGACAAGGGCAGGGGGCTGTGGGACATTTGCCTTGAATCATGGGTGCGTGTCAGGGCTCTGCCAGACTGCCCGGGCCAGAGGGGCCTCGGAGAGATATCCCACCCGACTTGGGGGGAAGCTGAGGCTGGGGTGCAGGAGGGGATGCAGCGAACGGGCAGCAGACCTGCCCAGGGACCTGGGACTCCTGCCCGGCCCACAGGAGACCTAGCTGCGGGTGGGGAGGCGGGAGCAGGGCTGGGGCCGGGCGAGGGTCTGGCACAGCACGGCTGGGAGCCCAGAGCCTCCGCGGTCCTGCGCACTTGAGCAGCCCTCTTGGAGGAGCCCTCCAAGGGTCCCTCACAGAAATGCTGCCAGAGGACGGGCAGGACACAGGAAAATGTGGCATGACCTGATGTCACACCACAGGGCACCTGGGACTGCAAACAACCAGGAGCCACAGGTCTCAGCAGTCACTTTTACAATGTGGCTTTAAAAATCAAAACCTGGGGCAGCTGGGTGGCTCAGTCAGTTGAGCATGTGACTCTTGATTTCAGCTCAGGTCATGGTCTCAGGGTCATGGCATCGAGCCCCACATGGGGCTCCGCACTCAGCATGTCCCTCTCCCTCTGCTCCACCCACCCTGCTCTCCCTCAAAGAAAGAAATAAAATCTTTTTAAAAAATTAAAATTAAAACCTATTTGGGGCCACCCTTGCACTGTGAGTTTGGAACCCTGAATGCCCCAGTGCCCTTGGTCAGTGCTCGTCACCAGGCCCCCCAGAACCATCTGTCACCCGCCTTGTGCAGACAGGGCCCAGGGCCCTGGGAGGTTAAGGGCCCAGCCCTCGGTCCTCCAGCCCATTGGCGGTCAGCCAGGACAGCACTCAGCATGCTGGGCACGATCTGCCCAACGGACCTCCCAACCATGGATACCTCTAGAGAGTTCGAAAGACACAAGACTCAAGAGGACCACATCCAGCCAGGTTGACACAGTTCTGGATTTTATCCACAGTCATACAATCACAACTGATAGATATATATTTGTATTTATATACCTTTAAATTACACGATCATGTACAAAACAGGTGCATTGCTGAGACCACAGCACTTCTCGGAGGGTCACAAGTGTCGGACTAATGGAGTCAGGAAGCCTAGGGCAGCAGATGGCGGGCGGCAGGGCGGCCCCGGCCCCTGGCAGAACCAGGCCGCAGAATGGTGGTTAACTGGGGACAAAACACACGAGTCACCGAGCCCCACAGGGCGGGCCCGTGCAGCATCGAGGGTGCAGGGAGGGGGCTACAAGAGGTGGTGGGCACAGCGAGGGGCGTGGCCCCCACGCTCCGTGGTGAGTGCCCTGACACCAGCGCTGACAGGTGGGGCTGGGCCCCTAGAGCTCGGGGGTAGGGGGGACGGCCGGGTGGGAGACCCTCCCACTCTGGGGTCCTGAGGAGCCTGGGGACCGAGAGACAGTGGTCCCAAACCGGGCCGTGGAGGTGGTTGCTCGGAAGGAATGGGATTTCAAGTCCCTGCCCCGGAGTGGGCAGCTGGCGTGCTGAGGGGGACAGGCCTGAGGTCCAGCCAGGACCACAGACCTCCCCGGGTGCTAGAAAGCCACTGGCGCGGAGAGGGGGAGCCCAGGCCCCAAGGCGCGGATGTGCCAGCCTCCTGTCTTCCAAGGGTACGTGGTGAAGAGCCAAGGACCCCAGCCCCAACTCCTGCCTGGAGGAGAGGCTGAAGGGGCTTTTGGTCTAGAGTTGGGAGGGCAGAGGGCTTCCGAAATCTTGCTTTGGGCTCTGAGGGGCCTAGGGCACATCTCAGGCTGCAGCAGATGCCCAGAGAGCAGACAGTGACAGGAAATGGGGGTCCGGGGGGGCGCAGTTTGCCTGTCCCTGGGGTGCCATCGTCCCCACCCTCCAACTCCCCTCGCCCTGAGGGAGGCCTGGCCAGCTCGGGCCCCTGCCGGAGTCTGCCACGATCCTCTGCGCACACAGGAACAAGGTCAGGACCTGGAGGCTGGGGTCCACGGCCCAACAGTGGAGTGTTGGGAGAAGCAGGGAGCAAAAGAGGACTGAGGGGTGCCGGAAGGGCTGGGGTATCACACTGTCTTTCCTGGAGGCCCAGGGGCCAGGTGCTGTGGAAGGGGGTAGGTAGGGTGTCTGCAGTCCTGAGGTCCAGAAGCTTTCTTCGAACTACAAGAATTCCCAGGGCCTCACCCCAGAAGTTCCAGAGAGACTCCTCCTTCCAGCCATTCCCCCACCTTGAGCTTTTTGTCCTGCCCTGGTCTGCTTTCCAAGCCCCCCATGCCCACATGTGTGGCAGAAGCCGGAACACGGTAACTACCTGGTAACCCAACACTGCTTTCCCTCACCCACCACAGGAAACACTGGCTCTGGGCAGGCCCTTTGCCTCCTCCCCCCTTCTTCCCTGAAAAGTCCTTTAACTGAGACCCAGGCCCAGAGATATGGAGGGGCTGCCAGCAGGGGGAATGCTGCTCCAGGGGCAAGGGCCGGTTGGGGAGGAGGGGACAAGGAAGAAAGACTGGTGACCATCCTGCTCTGAGAGCCTGGGCGCCTCCCTTCTCCAAAGCCGTGTCTTTCCCATTGGCGCTACCGCATTCCTGATGGTCCCAGGCTGGAGACTCCCTTGGGCCTTGCAGTGTCTTCTCGGGAAGGCCAGAGAAGGGGAGAGAGGGGTGGGAGGCCACAAGGCTGTCTCCTGGAGGCCGGCTGAACCCAGTGAATCTATGGTTTTAGATGCAGGGAGGGAGGCAAGTGGGTGGGCAAGGTGCCCTCCTCCCCAGGAAATGGGAGAGGTTGCTACTGTTGCTGGCTTTGCCCTGGGCTTTGAGGCCTCTCCCCCTGCCTGAGGACTTGGGAGAGGGGGACAGGGTTTCTGCAAGTGACCGGGGGTATGGCTCTAAGAGCCTGTGCCCAAAGCTGCTGACAGCTGGAAAGTAGGGCCCCAGCAGGGTCTTGGTCCCTCAGCTGAGCCTGGTGTTGGGCGGACCGAGGGCCTGCCCCTCCTTCACTCACCCTCCTACACCCCGGTGACACTGTCACCAACTCCAGCTCACCCCTTGTCATGTCTGGGGGAGTCTAGGGATCCCGGGAAATGTCTATGGGAGAAGAGAGTGACCGTTCCTCCTCCAGACCCACCAGTCCTTAGGGGTAAGGCCAGGAGAAAAAGGGTGCTCCCCAGGGCAAAACGGAAGACTAAAGACTGGGAGGCCCCCCTCCTCTGGGGTCTGGAGGGGAGGCCTTTGACAGGAGGGTGGTGGAGGGAGGGGAGCATGGTGGGACAGAAGAAGAGGTCAGAAAACTAGGCCCAGAGAAGAGGAGGGGGGGCAGATGCTGGCAGCCTGGGGTTGGGGGCTAAGGGTGGGAAGTGAGGCAGGAGAGAAGGGTCCAGGAGACAACCCTCAGGGCTCAGGAGACTCTTTGGTGGGATCTGAAGAGCAGATGTTGTAATGTCTCTGTTGGGCTCAGTACTAAGACCCTCACCTACCCTGGGGCCATCACCCGGGTCCCACCATTCCGGCCTCCAGGAGGCCCTGCAAATGCTTCCGTCTCTGTATTTTTTGTTTTGTTCTGTTTTGACTTTTAAAAAAATAAAAGCTTGATCGGAAAATATGTCTGGAACTCTATGGCGAGGGAAGAGGGACAAGAGAGAGAAGGGAGGGGAGGCAGTGGACGAGGACGGAGGGGTGGTGTGGAGGGGAGCAGGGCAGCTAGATGGCCTCCACGTAGTTGGCGGGATAGAGGCCCAGCTGCCCACTGTCCAGCCGCCCGCGGCACCATCCCTGCTCGTCCTCCTCGCCCAGCTTGGTGAGCTCATCTCCTAGGAAGGGGACACAGAGGAGCTCATTGACAGGGGCTCAGAGAGAGCTACCCGCACCCCCACAATGCTGGGTAAGCTCTCCAATACTATTATTCTGGGCCGACCCCAATGCCCTCCCATTACTGCCCCAATGCCCGCTCTGGAGACCAGTCCCAGCCACACCCCGACACCCGCGTGCTGCCCCCGGCCAAACACCTTATCTGGGTCTCGGCCTTCACCCCTCCCCCACCCCTGCCCCAAGCCCAGGCCCCACCTCTGGCTTCCTTTTTCTGGTCCTGTCGCGTCTCCTAGCAGCCCCAGCCCTCAGGCCCCACCCCCACACTACTCGCTCGTCCCACTTCAAGTTTGGCCCCGCCCATCCGCATTCCCGGCCAATCCCGGCATTCCCTGCCCTCAGGCCCCGCCCCGCCCTCCCAGCCCAGCCCACCATACCAGCCTTGAAGCTGAGCTCGTCCTGCTCCTGGCCGTCGTAGTCGTAGAGTGCCCGCACACGCACTCCCTTGGCGTCGTCCTCGAAGGGGTTGGAGCCCCCGTTGGCCTCATTGCCCCCAAATGGGTTCCCGCTCTCGTCGTCCGACCACTCGGTGGCATAAGGCTGGCCCCTGTCGTAGCTGCTAACGCTGAGACACAAGGAGAGGACCCAGCATGAATTGCCTCTCCCCTTGTCCCTAGAGCTGCCCTCTCCTGCCAGTCAGAGCCCTGGCCCCAAATTCCACCAGGGCTGGTGCAGGGACGAGCCTTGTAAGAGGGGCTCCCGAGCCAGTGATCCTCACTGACAGCTCTTTCGACAAATGTGAGGCAGGGCTATTATTAGCATTATTACCCAGCCCCGAGTGAGGGGGTGCTGAAGTGGACCCCTGAGAACACCTGACCCCTCCTCTGAGAAGGGCACCTAGTGGTTAAGCAGCTTGACCTCTTGGACATCATATCCTGGCTCTGAGGCTTACTAACTAGCCGTGTGACCTTGGGCAAGTCACTTAATCTCTCTGGGTTTCGGTTTCTCCATCTGCAAAATGAGACTCTTTACACACTTCTCAGTGTTGGGAGGCTTCAATGAGTTCATATATGGAAAGTGCTTACGACAGCGCCTGGCACACAGTGGGTGCTCTCAGAGGATGACCTGCCACTATCTTGG